>NC_091751.1:50169329-50477329 GCF_043380555.1 Nothobranchius furzeri | reverse complement strand
TTTCTGACTTCTGGGTATAAAGAGACTGACTTTTTTCCACAAATGTTAACTTAACTATGCATTTATCTTTTAACTTGTTAAAGATGTGACTTTCTGTTGTAAAATTCTGTATACATTTTCTATTTTAGTGATGTTGACAAAGCTTGTACAATTCAAGGAAATTGTATTTGTATGGGCTTGTTTCACACAACAAGTCAAATTCTTTGATTTAAATAAATAAATAAGATGCTTTTAAATGATAGAAAATCAACATTTTTTAAATAAAAACAATAAATAATTATTTTACAGCAAAATTATACATAATTTTGCATTTAAATGTCAATTTAGGGTAAATATTAGAGTTTCTAGTCACATTTCAAAGAAGCTGAGAGTTTTGAGGGGCGTTAAATATTCAGGAGGCTTGTCCAAGTCACTTATGTTTTAATCCTAGGATCTCTGAGTAAACATGTTTACCCTGGGGATCTGGATGCTCATATCATCACCTGCATCAGACTTGGATGTAGGACAGAAACCACTTCAATGCTTCTTGGACAAGAAGTTTTAGCCTGAAAATATACAATTGAGTACACAAATCTGTGCATTCCTATCAAGGTTGATGCAAAGTGTTTCACTGTGTTTTAGGGGATTTCTTCAATAATTTAATCTTACTAATTAATAAAAAAAATATTGGTTGAGTTTCTTGTAAAGTAGTTTCAACCTTGCAGAGTTTACTAGCAGAGAGCTGAGCCCTCAGGTCGACGTTATCCTGTTTGTATTTTTAGAAGCAGTGAAAGGTGGATAATGTATTCTGGAAGTGTGAACCTGCACCTGCGTGAGCCTCTCCTGATTTGTGTTAAAACGGCACAAAACCTGCAGTCTAAACAGGCCACAGCAGTGTGTGAGCTCTTGCCACAGCTCCCAGATTCACACCCAGCTCACATTCTGACAGTTATCTGGCTTTTGCCTTCACAGTTTTCTCTGCTGAAATAAAAACATCGGGTTTCCTCTCTGTGGTCCTAAACTTCAACGATATTTCACAACATCGCAGTGTCGGGAACGGACGTCTCAATTTGGCGCTCTGAAAAGGAAGTAATATCGATGGCGTGGTGTGGATTAGGTGCAAGTGATACCTGTGATCTTAGCAGAATGCTTTAATTTGAAGCCTGACTGCTCTCTCGGTTGTTCTGCTGCTTTTATTACTACCAAGAAAATTGATTTTCTTTTAAATTATTTTTTTAAGGAAGAGCCTCATGTCCTTGTGGGAATGACTCTCTTATTTTGAAATGTACATGCTCAGAATAAATGAAGCGGCTCCAACAGTCCAGCTTCGTTTCTGTGTTAGACTGTAATTTATGCTTATGTGTCGTTTGCAGGCTCATGTAAACACAGTTACTTTTTCAAATGATGTCTGATTTTAATAAGAGATGATTAAACAAGTTGCTGATTCTCTTGTTAAACTTAACAGGTGAAGAAGATTAACAGGAACTTCCCCGTTAACCAGCAGGTAAGATGCTTTCTTTATCTTCCACTCCCCTTCCTTTTGCTTTAATTTAATTAGTGTTCTCCTCCAAAAAATAAAAAGGGTAAATCTAAGTTGATCTTCAAAGTCAGTAAAAGGACACAGTTCCATGTATTTCCAGCTATTACAACACATGGAAAGTGCTTGCATCATTTAAGTCCGTCCTCTGAGAGACGATCAGAAAAACAACGTAAGTGCCTTCAGTCAGTTAACTCGTCATGTCACCCTTCAGTCTAAATGGAGCAAATTAAAGATGCAGGAAAGTCTATTTCTTAATTACTCAAAACTCTGGCTAAAAAAAGGGGTGAATAAATAAATAAAATGCATGAATTCACAGGACAAATTTTTGTAGGAATTAAATGGCTGCTCCTGAGTCTTTCACGCGTTTTACAAATCCATCAAGAAAACCTTGAGAGTGAACAGCTGCAATCAGTCTTTAAAGATCAGAGCATTTGACTTTTTTGTGTTGGTCTAATTTTAGCTCAGCAGAAAAAAACTGAACAAAATCATTTATGTCCTGATAAAGAAGTCTGTACAGATGTATTTTCACATTCAAGTACTAAATATTTAAACTATCACAGCAGTTAATCAGAGTTAGATTTAAAAAATATAATCCAGAAATCTAAGGTGTGTTTTTTAAGTCATCCAGTTTGTTTACATGGAGGAGGGGGGGCTTAAAACTATTAAATGACAAATGATAAATGGCACAACAGCAGAACTCTCTGTACTGCAGCCAACCTCTAGTGGGTTCTTGTCTGGCTTCGCGTTGTGTTGCAACAATGATCAGTTAGTACTTAGGGGCCCAAAGTGCACCAAGATAATGTCCCCCACACCATTACACCACCACCAGCATCCTGAACTGTTGATGCAAGGCAAGATGGATCCATGCTTTCGTGTTGCTGATGCCAAAGTCTGCCCTACCATCCAAAGGTTGCAGTAGAGATCCAGACTCATCAGACCAGGCAACATTTTTCCAATCTTCTATTGTCCAACTTCAGTGAGCCTGTGTGAATTGTAGCATCTGTTTCTTGTTCTTAGCTGACAGGAGTGGCACCCAGAGTGGGGGGTACGGTTAGGGTTTAGCCTTCTGCTGCTGTAGCCCATCTGCCTCAAGATTCAATGTGTTGAGCATTCAGAGATGCTCTTCTGCATACCTTGGTTGTAACGAATGGATATTTGAGTTAATTTTACCTTCCTATCAGCTCGAACCAGTCTGGCCATTCCCCTCTGACCTCTGTCATCAAACAAGGCATTTTCACCCACAGCACTGGCCTAGGGTTGGGCATCGAGAATCGAGCATCGATTGGAACCGGTTCCAACCGTTCATTTTTCCCGGAATCGCTCAATGTTTTTTATTTCGATTCCTAGTTTCGATTCCTAGTGTGCCGATGGAAGAGGAGTCCGCAGCCGATCTCATGAAAATTAAACGTCATCTGCAAATTGTGATCAAAGCTTTTCAGAGCTGATCACACCAGCTGTCTGTCTGCAGCACCGAGTACCCCCTCCCCCCAACCGGCGCGCAGCGGCCAAATCTAAACAAACGCGTCTGCCGAACTTTTAGTGAGTAATGTAAACTTTAACTCCTGCAGCGTAGAGGAAACTTGTTAAAAGATGTCAACATGGTGGATTTTATAGAAGCTTTAAAGAACAAACTCTGGATGGTGTGAGGTGAGTTTGTCTCACTACAGATAGAAAAATGCACACGGAGCGCCAGCAGTCAGACACGTGAGCGTCAGAAGGCTGAACAATAACCTGTAGAATAATTAAAGTCATCATGCTAGAGAAGCTTCTCTGTGGCGGACCACACCAGCTTCTGCCACAATAAATAATTATAATAATAATAAATCACACACAAAGCTGTAAACATTTTAATTTCCTTTTTGAACTATTTCTGCATGGTGGGCTGCATGGTGGTGCAGTGGTTAGCACTGTTACCTCACAGCACAAAGGTTGCAGGTTCGAAACTCGGCTCGGCTGCAGCATTTCTGCATGGAGTTGCGTGTTCTCCCCATGCACGCGTGGGTTTCCTCCGGGTACTCCGGGTTTCTCCCACAGATCACAACATGCCCTATAGGTTATAAATTGTAAGTCGCTTTGGATAAAAGCGTCTCCTAAATGAATAAACAAATAAAAAAAAACACATTTCGGTTGAGAGTTTTAATGTTTAAAATCTGTTAGGTTGTTACTGACAGCAGCTACTTTTAAGTTTCACTTTCTGTTCTGACTGAATGCTGCTGAAGCATGGAGGTGTAGTTCTCAGTCATCCTGGACATGATCATCCTGAGAGTTTTAGCTGAAAACAGCTGGACGTTTCTGGATATGTTGGAGACATTTAGCCTCTCATCCCAGAGGCTTCTTCCAGACTTTGGTTGTGGTCAGAAACAAACATGCTGATTGTGCTGCAAGTCTTTTTTTCTCCAAAACATGTTTTTGTCTAAATGAAGGTGACATTATTGTTCATAGAATTAAAATTCATGATGAAGTTAAGATTATTTCATCAAGTAGGACCTGTGGTTAGCTGTCTCATGTAAAACATGTCATGTCTTGAAATAATCAGAATCAGCAATCGATAGGAACCGGAATCGAAACGAGGAATTGGAATCAGAATCGTTCAAAGTGAAACGATGCCCAACCCTAACTGCCGCACAATGATGTTTTCCTTTCTCTGACCATTCTCTGTAAACCCTAGAGATGGTTGTGTGTGACAATCCCAGATCATCAGTTTCTGAAATACTCAGACCAGCCTGTCTGTCATCAACAACCATGCCACGTTCAAAGTCACTTAAATCACCTTTCTCTCTCATTCTGTAGCTCGGTTTGAACTGCAGCGAATCATATTGGCCATATCAACATGCCTAAATGTTGCCACCATTGGCTAGTTAGTAATTTGCTTTAAAGAGCAGTTTTAACAGATGCATCCAATAAAGTGGCCTCTCTCTCTCTCTCTCTCTCTCTCTCTCTCTCTCTCTCTCTCTCTCTCTCTCTCTCTCTCTCTCTCTCTCTCTCTCTGTGTGTGTGTGTACAATGAAATTTGCGTCTTGCTGTTTTTGTGCAGCTTTGAAACAAATAACTCATTTTGGCTTTAGAATATTTTTTTTTACAGACTCAGCTTGTTATAAATATATTAACTTGCATATCTGGATCTTATGGAAATATCATGCTGATCTAATGCACTACTCTCTGTGGGTGTCGGGGTCAGAGCTGGGAAGACGGGCGCCCGAGTTTGGTGGCTGGTTGCTGGGAGACCAAAAAGACATCCTGGATGGAGCTAGTTTTTCCCAGCTGCAGACTTGAATGCATCTGTCAAGCTGTCAGATGAAAGCCCTGGCATTACATTTACCGTCTAGGAGGAGGACATGGAGGAGGAGGAGGAGGATGAAGAGACAAGTAGCAGCTAAGAGGGTGTGGGTTCACATTATCCTTAGAGTTTGGGGAGTTTTAGCTCCTTCAGGAGCTGCAAATAAACAACGGCAGTCTCCAGGACTAATTCAGACTGGAGCAGTGACAGCCAGTTGAAGGGAATCACACTGAGACTCATGAGACAAAACAACAACTTCAGGATGCAGAAAATACAAAAAGAACATCGTGATTGGTGTGCAAACAAGTGAGGATGATGAGGTTTAAAACACCAGAAGTTCTTTTTGAGATCTGTGTTAACAAGGAACTAGCCAATGAATTGACTGGTGCAGAATGTTTTAGCAGATGCAATTAAATGCGAGCAAGCATTTGTACTCTCAGGGTTGCATTATCAATATTTATCTGTAAGTGTTTTTTCATTTTTTCAGAGTTGCACGCACTCTAAAATGCATAAAGGAAGTTCAAAAAGGCAATAATGAATAGTCAGACTTGCCAGAGTTCAAAGTTAAACTGTTTTGACAATTTCTTTTCAACAAGCCATAAATCATAAAAACTGTTCAGTTTAGAAAAAATAAATAATTTGTCATGTTTTGGAAAGAAAATGTTGCATATATTAGATGTGAAACATAGAAGCTGCAGCAAGGATAAAAGGTGGAAACACTCACGTCCAGATAATCTCTTAAATTAGAGATGCCTGCATGAGTTAAGAAGAAAAACATACATTTGAAGAATAAATCTGTCTGAAGTCCAAGCTGCGTAAAACTAACTTGTAAATACCATCTCACTTTATTTTGTTGACCCAATAATGCTTGTTTTTCTTCTGCTGTCAGTTAAAATGATCATTTTGTCTTTGTAAAGTGGACTTTTGTTCTCTTTAAGAAAGCAAAAGTTAACTGTAATTTTCCTGGATAATTTGGGACAAAATTGGATAATTAAGAAAAAAATTAAATATGTTTTTACTGCATTGGATTACTGAAGAGTTTCACTTTTTGACTGATGTGCTGACCCTTTTTTGGGATAGACTCATTACAAGGAGACTAAGGTGACATTCACAGCATGGAAAATAAATACATTTAAAAACAGATTGCTGTAAAGATGTTTCTGACCACAGAAACAATACTGAGAATATTTGATCTGCTCAGTTTGTATGAGATATAATGTGCTGTGATCTCTGTGTCAATCTTTTCAGAACACTATAATGTCCACACTTGGAACTTCTCTCAAACCTGTCAGAGCTACTTTTTTTGTGTCCAAAGCTCTAAGAAATGTGAAACACTTTGGGAATGAATGATGTCTAAATTGCGAGTAAAGTGAGGAGAAATTTTGAACAAATAAAGCATCATTTAGGAGTATTTTTGTGACTGAATTGTGATAAAAACATGCCAGAATTTAGCATTTGCCCAACAAGACACAGCCATATATAAAAGCTTCTTGCAGGTTTCCTTCTCAGTCCACTGGGGGGGTTGCCAGGTTTTGATTATGTCGTAAATAAGTTTGCAAGTAATTGCAGACTTGGAACAGTGAGGACTGCATCATCAAGCTGCACCACTGTGTTGTGTCTCTGTTGCGTGAAATTATATTAAAAATGCAACTTCCCTATTAAATTGCATTATAAGATTCATATTGTATGGTTTGTGGTTGAAATTATGTGCTGCTGTCAACAGTTTTTTTGAGTTTTACAAATTTTTCATTCAAATTTTCCAAACCTATTATTCAGATTATTTAACTGCAAAAGTCATATATGTGAAATACACACTTTATTGGTTTAAACCTTTTTATAACCTTAAGCTGAGGCATTGGTCTTACTTTTGGCAATACCCTTTGCTTAAGTCTGCTCAAAGTGCTGAGCAAGGGTGCTCAAAGGGGCGGGGCCAAGGTTCACTCTGGAGAATTGGGACACCCTACGCAATGGGAATGCGTAAGGGTGGAAGTGCGAGTATTGACAGGGCCTTTGTTTATAATCTGTACCATCTCCATACTTCCTGGTTCCAGAGTCAATCAATTTAGGACAGACTAGTCGGCTTTAGAAAATCTCAAGCTAAGTTTTCAATTTCCAACAACTCAATACACTGACATGTATTTATCTACTTATAGACATACTGTGTTTGACTCGTCTTTGCTCGTAATCTAGAATCTTCTGACGCTGATCCGTAACTGGCAACCACTTTTTATACATGGACTCAAAATTTGACCACAAGATGTCAATCTTACTATGTGCACCTTTCAGAAATCAGCATTTCTGCTTGCTTTCTGACTTTGTCATCTTCAACCCTTGTTATGTGACACAATATTATGCAAAAACAGTCTTTGATACCTTGTGATCAAATGCAATAAACAAAAATATGTAATTTTTAGATTTAAATATGCTGGTGGGAATTAGCAAGAGTTTGTATTGCAAGAGATCTGAAGTAATTTTGCTTTCAAAGTAAAACAAGACTATACAGAAGAAGCTGACATCTGCCTTGTCCTTTGTGTGTTTCGTCGGTAGATTATGTACATGGGCTGGGTGGACGAGAAGGAGCAGGACTCTGTCCAGGACCGGATGTACTCACCAAAGTTCCTCGCTCTGAGAGGTTCCTCGCTCTTCAAGTTCACAGCACCTCCTGTAAGTCTTCACGCCTTCTACTCTGTCTCATGTGAACTTTGTACTTGACATCAAACCCCTGCGATTCTGCTCTGTGGGGATGCTTCACTCAGTGCTAATGTTGTGTTGAGAGAACAAATAAGAAGTCGGAAGCAGCTCACTCATAATCGTTTGTGGTGCATTGATCTTCCTCTTGATTGATGCTGATCATTTAATGTGTTTACATTCCGCCCGCCATTTGGGCTGTTATGACGAGAGGGATAAGCTGTCAATGCTACTGCAGATGGGAAGAGATTGATAGATAACAGAAATTGCCCGCTCTGTGCAAATGAGCTAATGTAGATGGGATATGCTAATGAGAGTGGATGGAGGAACAAAAAAGCCTGCACATCAAGATCAGTTTCTTCATTACTCCAAACTAGTTATCTGTGTGATGAATATTTCCCGTCACATGGCAGAACACTTATAATGAAGTCAGTAAATGAATTGGGTTTCCTAATTTGAGTGATTTTATTCCAAAGTTTTCCCACATAAGCCTCTTTGTTCAAAAATGAATGTTATCAGCACCGTTGCTTCTCTTTCCTCAGAGACTTTCCTCAAATCAAACATGAATTTATGTGACATTTTCAGGTGACAACATGGGACTGGACCAGAGCGGAGAAAAGCTTTACTGTGTATGAAATAATGTGCAAGATTTTAAAGGTATCTGAGTCTTTTTTATTCATTTTTTCTTTTTTGCATCCAATTCCCCGAGCATTTAGGGAAGCGTATCTTATGCTGGAAACTCTGAGAGAATTTAAAGTAGCAACAAGAATCATTCGAATGCACTGATATATGACTCACTTATACAGTACATTAGCATGACAGTACATTTCTGCTTTCCCACTGAGGGACTCGCTGCTGCTCGTTCTTATTCTCTGTGGGTTCAAGGTCACTTTGATTTTGATAATGAGACTTCATCTGCTTTCAATTTTCTAAAAACTTCCTTTTTGTGAACTTGATTTGTAAAGATTTGCAAATGCAATCAGAAAGTCTGACCTTGTGTTGCAATTTAGGTCACAGAAACCTGCAAGGTATCGATGGCACACATCAGGATTGCTGTTCTGTGTTATCTTAGGACAGCGATCTTCTGGACAAAAGGCGGCACTGCTTCAGCGTTCAGACCGAGACCGGGGAGGACATGTTCTTCAGCGTGGAGCTGGAGTGCGAGCTGCTGATTTGGGAAAAGGCTTTTCAGATGGCCACATTTCTGGAGGTGGAGAGGATCCAGGTCTGAGCTGCTGCAGATGGGTAACTTTTAATGATGTAAGATTTGTGAACGCTGTCTCATTTTTTATTTTTTATTTTTATTCTGCAGTGCAAAACGTATGCCTGCATCATGGAGAGCCACCTAATGGGACTCACAGTTGACTTCAGCATGGGGTTTGTGTGCTTTGATGCTGCTTCAAAGGTGAGCTGTGCTTCACACGAACAAATGCAAAGCTATTTCTATTAAAGTAACATTTAGTAAGTGTTCAGCTTCATCCTACTACTGGTTGAAATCAGAATTACAACATTCATAAACAACCCTGTCACAGTCTGCTGTTGCTAGCACTAATGCTAACACAAGGCAATTGTTAATAAATAAGCCACAGAATAAAAAGATCCACACTGTTGGAAAAAACTTTATTACTTACAAGTCCAGTAGCAAAAAAGCCAGGCCACCATCTGTTCGTGATTTAGTAGCCTCCTTTATGGTATACTTTTATAGTGCTTTCTGAAGGTTCTACAAACCACCCAAGATGCTTCACAACACAATCACTCACACACACATTCACACACTGGTGGCGATGAGCGCCACCGGTCCCTTCAACCCAAGTGTCTTGCCCAAGGACACAACAGCAGCATTCTCTGGTCGGAGGCAGGATTGAACCTGCAACCTTCCAATTACTGGACAACCCGCTCTACTTCCTGAGCTACTGCTGTCCCTGACTCATTTAGCTCTAACTAGCGTAGGCCACGGCGATGCTTCACCTCCAAACACATAACTTTCGGACTTTTACTCCCAGGTTCCGCCGATGCCAACAAAAAAAGCAAGCTTCTCTTACTTCTTGTACTTTGATCGAGCAGCAAGTGTATTAGCTAATACCGGCATAGCAAACAGCTGTTGCTGTAAAGTAGAGCCTTCCCATAAAGCTGTTAAATCCCAGGTTCACTGTTAATTTATTAATTTTTTTCAATAAATTTTCTGTGGTCTCTTGTATGAATGAATGCCTTGTGAGATCTGTGGGGGGAAAAAAGCTTTGGTGTTCCTGATTCAGGAGGTAGAAGTTAGCTGGAGCATAGGGGGGCAGAACACCACAGGCTTTGCTGATATTTATTTGTACATCTCCCCTCTGATTGGTTAACAGCAACATGACTCTACCACTGACAACGCTGGCTTTGCAGCGCTTATGTTTTATCTCCACAAATAACACAAGCCTGAAAGAGTTCTGCTGTGTTGTGGAGTTGCTAATGCCAATGGTTAGCTTCTACTATCCAAGATGCACTCTGCTCTCTGGATGCTAACAACAGCATTCCCTGTCGTGAACCAAGATGGGTGAGTCAATGAATGCCAATTTTCAGTGTGATGTAGATCTGAGTGGCTCTACTAATCTGAGCGTTTCCCCGTCTACTGTTTAACGGCTGCTAATGCAGGAAATGGGGTCAGAGGACCATTTTCACATTTAGCCTGCATTTTGATCTCAAAGTGACCGATCATATTTAAAAAATAACAGCCAGTGAACTTGGTCTTTAAGTGAAGTTTCTGGTCACCAGATGGCTAAATAGTGCCGACTAATGTGAAGTTGCTCAAGTTTCTGGCTCAACAACCACTGAAACCAGTTTAAAAGCAATAGCTTAAAGTGTTAAAAACGATTTTGTGTTGCTTTAAGTTGACAAATACTATGCAGACTCCTCCGCTGGTGCACATTATATTGATGAACGGGACAGAAGCGCTGCGTTATTGTTCTCAAAGATTTTGGCTCTAATTCCTGCAGTGTGAGACAACAATGTCCCCTAAGGATGATAATTATGCTGCCAGAGTATTGTTTCTAGAGAGAAATGCACCAAACGCAATCCATATGGAAACTACAACTGCAAACAAAATGAAGAGTAGGATTGCTTCATAATTAAAAGCTGTTACTGGCAAATAAAATAATAAAAACAACAGTGCACATTTCTGTTGAACAAGTAGAGCTGTACTCAGTTGGCTCGGAACTCGGATGTGTCCCTGGTTATGTCTCATGTGGAATGTTAACTAAAACATGCAGCATACATTTATTTATCGTGTATCTGTACACACAGCTGCTGTGTGGAGATGTTCCTTCCCTGTCAGCTGCTTCATGACGGCTCACAAATATCTTAGTCATATCTGTTCAGCTGTGACCTTTTACAGATGAGTGCACAATAATTGGCTGAATAAATCAATAGATGTATAAGCCACTTACCACTGTATAATCTGTTGAATAGATTAGGACGTTAAATATGTTAATAGGTGCAGTGCAAAAGTCTTGAGTCATCCCTCGCATGCCTTACGTCTAAGATTCTTGGAAATATTTTGAGCCATATTCCTCCAGGATCTCTGAAGCTTTTTTAGTTTTAAATGGATTCTGACACATTTGTTTTTGTCATGATTATTTATTTTTATATAAAATAACTTCTTGCTTTTAATTTATGAAGTTTTCTACAGTGACAAAGACACAAAATGCTGTTATTTTTCTTTCTTACATTTCTAATCAATCTCTGGTGCCAAGGTCACTGAGATGGTCAAAAAGCTCCTCAGTGGCAAGGCCTCAAGGGTGGATGAGATCAGGCAGGAGTTCCTTAAGGCCCTGGATGTTGTGGGGCTGTGTTGGTTGACGTGGCTCAGCAATATGTTATGGACATCAGGGGCAGTTCTAATGGATTGACAGGAGTGGTGGTCACCTTATTTTAAAAGGGGACCACAGGTTGCGTTCCAATTACAGGGGAGCACACTCCTGAGCCTCCCTTGTAAGGTCTATTCAGGGTTTCTGGAGAGGAGGGTCCGTCGGAGAGTCGAACCTTGGATTCAGGAGGAACAATCTGGTTTTTTGTCCTGGCCATGGAACACTGGACCAACTCTTTACACTTAAACCTACTGCACACTGGAGGCATCAGCCGCGCGGAATCCATTGGAGTCTATGGGGGGATTCAAACCAGCTGCGGCACAGCAATTTTCAGATGCGTCCCTGAAGCGGCACGCCACTGTAGGGTAGCTCTGTGTGCGGGGTTGGATGGCTGAAACTGACAACAAACCAAACAACGCTGGATGTAGTCTGAGACATTGCGAAGCATCCCCGGCTAACTGGCTCAGGGCACCGAACGTGGCCTTGACACCTTTGTGTCCAGCGGAGGGAGAGACATGAGCTTGCGTGATCATGCCCCCCATTAGTGACTGTGGCGCCACAAGGACAGGTGGCAAAGGAGGCTTGGAGGCATGCATCAGCAACCCTTCAACCATTCTCAGCATGACACGAACATGAAAGAGAGCACGGAGCTCAGGAACGGATTCAAGCTCGATGGAAGAAGGCAGATGAGTTGTAGGATCAGAAAGGTACAGGATCATCCTGCTTACAGCAGGGTCCTGGGACTGAAGACTGACAAGATCGTTACCAGAAAAGACAGGTTGAACGGACACAACACTCTCGGATGGTTTGGAGGTGGACGCGTTAGCGGCCTGAGCTCGAGTCACGACACACACACGGGGTGGGTCAGACCGACAAGACACATCCTCAGGGAGCCACAAGGGATTGAAGACCCATGGGGTACCATCGGCCGCACCTTGTTTGGCAAGAGAGTCTGCAAGGTCGTTCAGATCCTTATCAGTTCTGGGTGCACGAGAATGTCCTTTGACTTTACGCCAATAGATGTGCATGTCATGTGACATCGCTAGGGCATCACAAGCCATGAAGAGGTCCTGATGTTTAACGGGCTTCCGGTTTGAGGTCAGGAACCCGTTAGTCTTCCAAGAGGGTAGATGACAAATGAAACTGAGGCGCGTGTAGTCCGAGTTGGTGCAAATCACCAGCTCACGGACTCCACCGTCCACAGCAAGTTGTAGTACTATCAAGATCCCAGCCACTTCTGCAAACTGTGAGGTCTTAGGACCCAACCAGTAACACTGGGAGTCCTTCTGGTCAACGTGCAACCTAGGCGCATCACCATGTTGAAAATAACTGCCATCGATGTCCACAGTCGGCAAGTCCACACAGAGAGACTGGTCGAAGTAGTGGTGGTTGGGGTTTAGAAGAGTCTGAGGAGGGCTAGCTGGCAGGACTGACGTGACGGCGTCGTCCGAGCAGTGTTGGCACATAGCCAAACCAATGCCAAGAGGGCTATGGCGGTTCTGGGCATAGCGTACTTCAATGTCGAAGCTTTGAAGAGCCAGCAGCCATGACGTGATGCGCACGTTGGTCACCACACCTTCTCTGAGGCGCTGACTGTTAAGGAAGGTCACTGGCTGATGCTGAGTTTCAATGATGATTTTCTGTCCACCGATGTAACTAGAAAAGTGTTTAACCACCCACATGGTGGAAAGAAAAGCTTTTCACAGCCAGTGTACTTTAACTCAGGACCGGACAAGAGCTTACTAGCATAGGCTACGACACGCCTGTCACAGTCATATACTTGGTAGAGACTGGCACTCAAACAGTGAGATGAAAAACCGACCACAAAGTGGAACTCCTTGTCACAATCGGGGAGCGCCAAGCACGGAGCTGAGCATAACGCGGCCTTCAGATCATCCATGGCCTGTTGCTGCTCCTCATTCCACTTGAAAGGCACACCCTTCTTCAGTAGGTTAGTCAGAGGTCTCGCTATCTCAGCGTAGTGTTCTACGAACTAGCGCAAGTAGTTGCACACACCTAGAAAACTCCAAAGTTCTGAGACATTCGTAGGAGGTGTGATGGTGTCCACACCTTGAATTCTACCAAGTTGAGGCTGCACTCCCTGTGGTCCCACAAGGAGGCCAACAAACTGAACCTTTGATCTCCACCACTGACCTTTGGCGAGAGAAATCTTTGCACCAGCAGCGGCGAGTTGACCCATGACGTGGTCCAGCTCGGACAGGTGGTCATCCAAGGTATGCTTACGAACAAGAATGTCGTCAACATAGATGAGGATACCTCACTCTCGAGCATCAGGGCAGGCTTTGTCCAAGAAGATGTTGAACTCAGCTGGTGAGTTGGAGTAACCAAAGGGACACCGAGTGAAGGTGTACTGGCAGTTAGCAAAGGAAAATGCTAGTTTATATTGGTCAGATTTATGGTCAGGAATTGTCCAGAATCCAGATGCAATGTCAAGGGTGGAGAAGTATTTAGCATCTTTCGCTTTCGGGAGTTCTTGTTCCAAGCAGGCCATCGGCCACCTAGACAAGGGAACCTGGTTGTTGAGTTGTCTGTAGTCAATGGTCAGTTGCCACTTACCATTAGGTTTCTTTACTGGCCACAAGGGAGCTGAGTAGATGCTGTTACAGAGTCGGATGATCCCTTTTGCCAAGAGGCTTTCAATGATTTCCTGGACTGGTCCATGGGACACCATGGGAATCTTGTACTGATGCACAAATGTCGGCGCAGCGTATGGCAGTGTTGGAATCCTGACTTCATGGATAGTGGTTAGACCACAGTCCAAGGAGTCGAGTGAAAGAGTCTTTGTATTTTAACAAAAGTAGTCGTAGCTTGTCTCGCTCAACAGTAAGAGCATCTACTTGGTCAACGACCTGTTCAATTTGAGAGAAAACATCAGAGGGGATCTCTGATGGAGACTCTTAGCTCGGCAGTGAGCATGCAGTTTCCCCATGCTCAGGGTCACCAACCGCAAGGCAGTGAGAGTCGGGGTCAGAAGGCAGAATGAACAGCAGGGGTTGTCTAACACCTGCCCTCAGTTCCCCTTTTCCAAGACTGATAAAAGCTTCAAAACGCTTCAAAAGAGCTACGCCTATGAGCAAAGGCATGGTACCACTCTCACAGATGTACACAGGGTGTGTCAAAATCAGAGGACCGATCGTGAATTGGAGCAGAGACTTGGAAGACAAGAGCACTGTAGAAGTAGAGAAGACACGGACAGTTAATGCACAAGGGATCAGTTTTGGAGGTCGTACGCCTCCACCTACATCCAGGCAGATGTGGTCGAAAAGAGACTTGCTCATAATTGTGAAATCTGAACCAGTATTCAGAAGCGCGTCGCAGGGATGGCCCTATTGCAATATCACAGATACCGTGGGCTTACCACCCCTCCCACAAGGCAGGAGAGGTCCCAACAGTAGTTCGTCAGGCTCGACACCAGGGGGCGCCGGGCCACCGTCCGTGGAGGTGGAACTTATCAGTGTGGATGGGGCAAAAGACATTTTGTGTTTTTCCTGTAGGTAAGTGCCAATCTGTACAGCCGGTTGCTGTGCTTCCGTCCGGTCTGGAGGCAAATCAGCAGAGCACAGGGTTAAAACCCCTCCCACACGGGAGGCATTTCCAGTAGCTTGGACCTTTGTGACTTCCTGTTGCATATTGAAAAGCTGCATCTGCATGTGTTTCCTTTCAGAAAGCTGCATCTGTGTGTCATTTTTCATCTGGAAAAATATCATTTGCGAAATCTGCATTTGTATTTCATTTTTCATCTGGAAAATGAGAGAAGCCAAACAGTTATTTTGGTCTGAAGCCATTGTACTGATGACACAGATCCTTTAATTTGTGATAAAATTAATGGAAGCTGAATAGGAAACCCTTGCTGAACTGGATCTCCCGCTGAATATCAGACTCTCCTCCTCCATTGGGGTTTTTAAGTCTTACTCAAAGACTTACTTTTATTCCCTTGCTTTTACTGCCTGGCTATTTTATCGATGGTTTATTTCCACTGTTCTTTTACCGATTTTATTGACTTCTCTTGTTTGGTTCTTTGTGCTATGCTCTAGCTGTTTTATTCTTTTATATTATTCGTTTAACCTTATATGTTTTTACCCCTGTACAGCACTTTGGTCAGCTCACATGCTGTTTTTAAATGTGCTTTATCAAATAAATGGAATGGAAAGTAATTAATATTCTCATTTCACAGATTGATTGAACATTAGCTTCACATGATTATTTGGACTAACAAAGTTATTTGATTATCATTTAATAGAGTTCTTCGTCTTCTTTCTTCTTTCTTGTGCTGTCCGAGGAAGCAACAGTTTAGACAAGAGCACAGAGCATGAGTGGCCTTGGCCCATATCCTGTAGATTATGTTTGTGTCAGAAACTTATGGTTTTGCTTGGGCAGAGCAAATAGAGCAGGACCTTTAGTTCAGAAATGGACAATTCATCACTCTACATGCACCTAGTGGACACTTGGGGCGACGGTGGCACAGGAGTTAAGTGCTCGCCACGTAATGGGAAGGTTGCAGGTTCGAGCCCCGCTCAGTCTGTTGCTGTCGTTGTGTCCTTGGGCAAGGCACTTAACTCACAATGCCTGCTGGTGGTGGTCGGAGGGACCGGTGGCGCCAGTGCTCGGCAGCCTCGCCTCTGTCAGTGCGCCCCAGGGCAGCTGTGGCTACATAGTAGCTCATGTGTGAATGTGTGTGTGAATGGGTGAATGACTGTGTTGTAAAGCGCCTTGAGGGGTTCCAGGACTCGCGAAAGCACTATATCAAATACAGGCCATTTACTTACGTTGTGTAATGTCTGAAGTCTGTTGCATTTCTGTCTGAGGTGTTTTTTGCATAGCAAAGCTGCCCTCCCTGTGGAGGGTAACTCTGAAGTGCCTTTTTGTCCCTCCACCTGACTCAATCCTCATATAGAAACCCCTCTGATCTCTATTAAGGTAGCGCGACTTGGATTGCGAATGACCACAGTCACCAATTCTTGTCATGTGTCTATGCCTGTATGTATGTCCGATCTCAGAATTGTGAGTACTGAAACTCTAATTTCCCTCTGGGATTAATAAATTATCTTTGAATTTGAATTGAAAAGTTGGGATCGAATTCAATTGTTCGAGCCACTTCTGTGATGCGTCAATTTCCACAGTTAACAAAGGGCAATACAGGAAATCACATGTGGTTTCAGTGTAAAACCCCTAGTAATTTTCTAAATAAAAGTATGGCGGTGATCCAATTTCATATATATGTAGTTTACGTGTGACCTATTCACTCACAGCATTGTTGAAGAAGTGCAGCAGCAATTAGGCAAACATCATGTATTAAAGACATAAAGTGTAAGAAAATGGAACATAAGATCAGTCTTTATGCAGATGATGTTTTACTCTTTCTCCAGATTTCTCAATCCTCTCTCCCATTCAATAGAACTGATAAACTCTTTTTCAAGAGTTTCAGATTACTCAATAAACTGGTTAAAATCCACAGTTCTACCAATTAATTTCTCCTTTGTCAATTTACTTAATAGACAACTGGAGTCAGGGAATATCAGATACCTATTAATTGATGTCTCTTGG
Organism: Nothobranchius furzeri; assembly: GCF_043380555.1. Lineage (NCBI taxonomy): Eukaryota > Metazoa > Chordata > Actinopteri > Cyprinodontiformes > Nothobranchiidae > Nothobranchius > Nothobranchius furzeri. The sequence goes on along the minus strand of NC_091751.1, from coordinate 50,460,438 downwards.
AAGTTGGCAGATCTAACCAAACTAAACTACATCCCACTGTTAAAGAAAGTGGAAGATGATCTTGCAAGATGAAAATCCTTACCAATATCAGTCATGGGGAAGGTTGCTACAATTAAATGATGGTCTTACCCAGAATAGATTACTTATTCTCAATGATCCCAAACAAGCCACCAGCTGACTGGTTTAGATCTCTGGACTCCTCAATCACTAAATTCCTTTGGCTGGATAAACCTCCACAAATTAGCTTAAAAACACCTTCAGAAGACCAAAGATTGAGGAGAATTGGATTTGCCCAACTTTTATCATTATTTCTTAGCCAACAGGCTGCAATATATACCAAGATGGTTGCAAGATAACCCACTAGATGAGTCCTGGTTAGATATAGAACAGACACTTTGCAATACGATAGATCTTTCAGACTTAATATTTATTAGCTCAAACATAAGAAAACATGAAGGCTTCAAAAGTATTAATAACAACACCTCTCTGGCAGCATGTTGGAAGTATCTAAAATTGACAGAGTCTTCACTAATACCGTGCAGACGCACACCTATCTGGAATAATCCTGATATTTGCAAAATAACAAAATGATGAAACTTCCGGACTGGAAAAGCAAAGGAATCCTATACCTGGAACACATATATGAAGGACTGGACTTCATCCCATTTAACAGAATAGTCTCCCAATTTGGAATAGATAAGAATAGCTTTGTACAATATCACCAAATTAAATCTGTAGTTAAACAAAAATTTAAGATCAATAAAGTAGAATTAAAAACACCACCAAGGGTATTAGACTTCTATAATCTCAACCCCCCCAAACTACTGTCTAAAGTATATAAGACACTGTCCAAAATAGATGATAGAATAGCAATCCCTGTTGAAAAATGGGAGGTGGATCTATCAGTGAGCTATGACCAGAACGTCTTGTCCCAAACTTGTTTAAAAACTTTTAAAATGATCAGACACCCCGATTTACAATTAATTCAGAACAAATTCCTACACAGAGTACACTATACAGGTCATCGGATGTTCAGGATGGGGTTTGTGTCATCTGGTACCTGTACACACTGCACAAACAACATTCCTGACAATTACATTCATGCACTGTGGTCTTGTCCACATGTCCAGGAATTTTGGGGTAGAGTATGTGAAGACCTATCAAAGTGTCTGAAATGTCATATCCCAACTTCCCCCTCTCTTTGTTTGCTGGGAAACCTGGACAATGACCCGAGTGAAACATCTTTGGTTCACGTGGTTCTGACTGCCATATGCATCGCTAAGAAAACTATCCTCATGAATTGGAAAAATAGAGATACTTTTTGCATTAACCAGTATAGAAATATTTTTGTTAGATTATATTGCACTTGATACAGCCTCTGCTTCCACTTCAAGTCAATCTCTTTGGGCTCCTTTGATCGGTTCCATCACATAGCGATGATGGGGTTCATTGATATTGTCCTGCGGGGTGATGTGGGTGGTGGGGTGGAGGGTCTGAGTTTGGAGTATCCGGACGTTCCCTGAGAGTGGGTTCACTGGGGGCATCTGGGAATGGGGGGCTGCTGCCCCCCTCTGGAGGTGCTTGGGTTGCCTCGGGGGGTGGACTACTGGCGGTTGTGAGTAGGGCCCCTTGGAGGTCTTGGCGGTGGCCATGGGTTGCTGCCTGACGGCTGCAATGCCCCTGAGTAGGTCTGGGTGGGGGCCTGGGGGCTCAGGGTGTGGGGTTGGCCAGCCCCGTGTGGGGATCTGGGCGGGGCCTTGGGGGTCGGGTTCTGACATGTATGCTGCCGGGAAGAAGGCGGGAACATGCTGCAGAGCCTGGCCCGGGCTCAGGGACCTCGGATAGACCTTGGCTCCTCTGCTGTCCATCACGGGGGAGGGGGATGTCCAGGAGGGGGAGGACCCAACCTTACCTGGATGTCCTATGTCTTATATATTCTGGAAACTGTGCAAATGCAGGGATGGGAGTAGATATTCTGCTGCATTGGGGCTGCATTGGTTCCCTTGAACTCCTTGGAGCTCTGCAATGCTGCTTCTTTGGGCCCTGGCAAGATAAGATAAGATAAGATAAGATAAGATAAGATAAGATAAGATAAGGACAACTTTATTTATCCCGAGGGAAATTCTTGTGTCATGTACATGCTCAAAGCAGTCAGAGAGACAAAGGAACAGGTGAAATAGAAATATGATATACAATATATACATTAAAAAATGATCTACAGTAGTACCATGTAGGATCGTGCAAAACAAACAATCACATATCTCGATAATTAAATACATGACTGCATCCTTGTGAATAAGTAATTAAGCCGTCGGTGCAGGCGATTCACAAAAGTGATTAAAGTATTGTGTAATAGAATATGGGTTTGTAGCAGCATATGATATGATGGGGGGATAAAAACATATTTACAATCAGAACTCTTGGGTAATATTGCACAGTCAGTGAGGGCACAGAGTAACCTAGGTAACAGTATTAGGAGAATCACCTACAGGGTGAGGAAGAGTTAAACAATCCTATTGCCACTGGTACAAAGGATTTCCTGTGGCGGTCAGTTCTGCATTTCGGGGCAATGAGTCTTTTGCTGCGTGTGCTTCGATGGTCCATCATGTGGGCGTGCATGGGGTGGGAGGGGTTGTCCATGATAGAGAGAAGCTTTTTTAGCATTCTCTTCTCAGACACCTCCTCCAGGTTCTCCAGTGTAACACCCAGGACAGACCCAGCCCTTCTAATCAGCTTGTTCAGCCGGTTGGCATCAGCTATCTTCACCCCACTGCCCCAGCACACAGCTGCAAAGAACACAACGCTCTCCAACACAGAGTGATAGAACATTGTCAGCAATTTCCTCCCAACATTGAAGAACCTGATGGGCTGGGGTCCATGCCCTGGGTGGCATTTTGGCAATGGAGGTGCCTAATGGGGCCAGTAGGGGAGCTGGCTCCCTGGAGGGCTTAGGCCAACCAGCCATTCCTCCCCATCCCCACACATTTTTCTCCTTCTGCTCTCTCACATCATCACACAAACATGCACATAGCACTTTGAGGGGTGGACAAGTCAGGGGGTGCAGGTATGGACCCCAGTTCCGCATTCCTGTGGCAGCCTTCCCTTCCAATTTTATTTGCACATTAAACACTTCCACCAACGACATTCCACACAAACACACACTTAGGGCCTTGGGAGTAAGCACATACAATGGCATTTGGCAAGGGGATCTTTCAGCCTCTTCCCAGGTGCCGGTGCCCACTTCCAATTTTTATCTGCACTTAGACACAGATGGTTGTGGGGGGAAGAGGGGTGATGTGGTGGCATCAGCTGGCATAGGCCAGACGATGCCTGCACTGCCCACTCGCCACGAATACACCTCATCAACATGCACCAACACTGTATTGGAGCAGGCGGAGGGTGACTAGGGGTCTTAGCATACTTCTGTTGTTGCTTGGCTTCCCGGGGCTGGAGGCTAGGAGGGGGATCTGGCCGTCTGGCTGGGGTCTGGGTGGTGGGTCACTTTGCTCGGCGTTGGGCGGGGGAGCCTGCTCATCAGCACCCCAGCAGAAAGGGTCTAACTCTGGGAACTGTTGACGGTTGTACCCTTTGTGCAGCAGTACCGGGACCAGAGTGAATAGGGTGTGTACGGGGAGTATGAGTGGGTGGCTGGCGTGCATTTTTGTGAGTCTTAGGTTGTATGTGTATGTGTGAGCATGAGGGAGGGAGTGTGTGACTGTGTTTGTGTATGACTGTATATGTCAGGTGGGGCCTTTGACTCCTCCCCTCTCCTGGTACTTCTTTTGCTGCTATACATCTGCTACAGGTCTAGAAGCAGACTCTTGTTCATCATTGGTTGTTTGTTTTTGTGGAACCCTCCCCCTTCCTTTTGTCTCTTCCTTTCTCTTTCACCTCTGTCTCTGTGTCTGGTTGGAATTACAAGCATTCAAAAAACAATAATTCAATTCAAATTCAAAAAAACATTAATCATCCCTGAGGGGCAATTGTTTCAGTACAGAAGAATTGGTACTGTGGTCATTCGCAACAAGAGTCGCGCTACCATTAATTAGATGAAAAGGGGATTACATGAGGATAAATTGGGGGAGGGAAAAAAGGCATACCAGAGTTACTCCCAGCAGGGCATAGCTTTACTATACAAAAAAACGCCTCAAACATATAAGCACGAACATCAACAATTCACAACATGAGACACCGAGAGGAGGAGGAGGGGGTGGGGGGGGGGGGGGTGGCTGGGATCCTGTTTCCCCAGCGAGAGCAGCCCTATGGCTCTCAGCCACTGTAGCCACAGGTGGGAGGGAGATCTTGGGAGGAGCGCAGAGCACATTGACACCTGCAGGTTGATGACCTCGCCAGGCTGAAGTCCACCAATCCGAAGGTGTGGGGGTAGGTCGGGTTTTCACAGCATCTGTCTGCATTCCTACGTGGGGGTTTGTTGTTGGCATTCACAAGGCTGCCTTGGCGTCAGATTTGGATAACAAGACTTTGTTTGGGTCAGGCAGAGATAATTTTCCTCTCTGCCTTGAAGTCTGTAACTGATCATTCAAGTCCTTCAGTGAAGCCAATTCAGGTTTTAAACATCTCCACACCATCCAGTGACCCTCTCCAAGATGACATCCATTTTGCGCACTAATACCGGTATCGCAGCTAGAACATTGACCAGCTTACGATTCACCTCAAGTAACATCCCAGTCTGTGAGGTCTCCACATGGACGGTACTTTCCGTGAGTGTGGGTCGCCCTCCAATCGCTCCCGTCTTCCCAAATTTCCAGAAAACCAGATATCCTCCCACTCCAATCAGAAGAAATCCAGTGATCATCAGGCCAAATATCCACACATATTCAACATCCTCAATGGACAACTGAGAGAGGCATACGATCTTCCACTCCCTCCAGGAATCGAGCATATATCCCGCTGCGTGTGTCCCTTGCGGGCAAGTGGGAGCCCCCTCCTCTGTTCTCATCGTAGAAAAAAATCTTGTCAATCGCGTTGAATGACCAACTAATTAAATCCATTCTAAAAAATAGGGTTTTTCAGAAGAAATGCAGAGAAGCGCTCTGTGGGCAGACAGGACAAAGAGCCTTGGGAAAAAAAGATAAGGGAGCAAAAGCAGAAGTGTCTGTACTCTGCGAGTGCAGGAAGAAGAAAACAATAAAGTTTTAAGTATCAGGCATGACATTAAAAGCAGAAGCTTTGATGCTCCACCTGAGAGTAAATCTGTAAGGCTTGTCACCAGCATTCAGACATTAATTCTGTATGCTTCACAACCAGACAGGACACAGTAAAAAAAATAAAAAAGAAGTGCAGCAGTGTGTTTTACCTGGCTTTAGTCCTGGCAGTGGAGAGCAACAGCATGATATGACATTAAACAGCGATATCAAATGTGATTTCCTTCTTTTTGGATTAATGGCGGATTGCATAACAAACAGTGACCTTTGAAGTCTTTAGGGATTTTGTGATCACGTGATTCGAGTGAGGAGCACGGTGGAGAAGCCACTTCGCGGCTGAGACTCTCCCGGTGTGTACTGGAGTGCAGCGATTGTTGAGAGGAAACTGTTCTGCTGCCACTCCACTGATGCTTCCAGTGCACACTAGGAGTTAAAGAGGTCCTGGAGGATGAGTGGGAGTTCGCCCAACCAATCTACATGTGTTTTGTGGACTGAATGACCGGTTCCAGAGCTTGGTCCTCATTGCCGGCAGTAAGTCTGGCTTGTTTCCGATGAGAGTTGGACTCCGACAAGACTGCCCTTTGTCACTGACTCTGTTCAAAACTTTCATGGACAGGATTTCTAGGTACAGCCAAGGTGTTGAGGGGATCTATTTTGGTGACCAAAAGATCAGGTCTCTGTTTTTTGCAGATGATGTAGTCCTGTTGGCTTCATAAGAATGTGATCACCAGCTTTCACTGGAGCGGTTCGCAGCCAAGTGCGAAGCAGCTGGAATGAGAATCAGCTCCTCTAAATCCGAGACCATGGTCTTGAGTTGAAAAAGAGTAGAAACCTTCTCTAGGTCAGGGACGAGGTCCTGCCTCAAGTGGAGGTGTTTAAGTATCTCGGGGTCTTGTTCACGAGTGAAGGACTGATGGAGCGTGTGATCGATAGGCAGATGAGCGCTGTATGCTATTCCTACAGTCTGGAGTGATGAAATGAAAATTCAATAAAGCTAGACTACTGGCAAAAATAACTAAATATGTGGGGGAAAGTCTCTAAAACCAAAAAAAAATGCATTTTCACAAGCTACCTTTTTTCTAAGAGAAGATGAATCCCAGCTGCTGCTGTCTTTCATATTTTGATAAAAAACCACACAGGGTCATGTGATGTGCATCCTGCCTGTTGTTAAGTCAGAATAAAAGAACATTTCATCCAGCTTTTTCTCAGCCTCCAAACTAATATTGAATTGAATTGAATTTGAATTGAATAAAAATAATTTATTTGAAGTTGAAGAAAAAATAATTAAGTAAAAACACAGTAATGTCAACCATAAAAAGTATGTAAAAAGCAACACAAGGAACAAAAGAACAATAAAATAAGACATTTTTCATTAACAACTCGATACTAGTTTTATGCAAACTTGAAAACGAGCAGGAAGAAGTACTCCCATTGATAAATTATATCAGGTGAAATTATATTCACGAAAGGAAAACAAACGTCTTCATTAATGTTAACAACCAAGACAAAAATAATGGCATTAATCACACTTCATTTTCATAAATACTAAACAAGTTATCTTTATACAATTTCTTGAATTTTTCCAACGAACTGCTGCCTTTCAAACTTTCTTCTAAATTATTCCAGAGAATCACTAATAAACATATTCTTTAAAGTAATTTTTATCATTTATTGCATCATGTTACCAAACCAGCCTTGGAAGATTGGGATAGAGTGTTAAGTGATGTGTGGCAGCAGGATGTTTGCAGCAAGTCCCCTGGGCTTGTGCTTCCTCTGGAACATCCTGTGGAAGCTCCATCATATTGGGTTCTGGGGAGACTGTAGGCCAGATCTACCACTTAGAAATAACTTTTTTTAATTCCTTGAGGTTTTTTTTTATGCATTGTCTCAGTTGCACATTTGATTAACAACTGAATCTTTCTCTTTTTAAAAATAAATTGTTGTAGTTCCCTCATTGTTTTGCCTGAAGTTTACTTTTATATAATTTCAAGAAACACACAACAGATATGCTTAGATGGATGTATAGTGAAGAAGATATAGTGATGGAGGTATATTGATAGGGACATAGTGATGAAGGTATATTGATGGGGGCATAGTGATGAAGGTATATTGATCAGGGTATAGTGATGGAGGCAAGAGCGTCAGTTTGTTTTCAGAATTGCTGGGGACAATAACCATACACTTGAGTGGGGTTTAAAAATTGCTGGGGACAATAAAGTAGGCTAGCACAGGGGTCGGCAACCCGCGGCTCTGGAGCCGCATGCGGCTCTTCCATCCATCTGATGCGGCTCTCTGTGATTGTAAAATAATGAATGGATATTTAAAGAAAAAGCTTTATATTTTACTGCATTAATTTTACATCTGTATGCCAATTCTAAATGTAAAGATTGTCTACATAAACCTGAACAGTTCCAACCCGGTCTTACTGTGAGACCGGGTTGACGCGTCACGCTTGTGCGTAATCATAGGCGCTTCTGAGCTGAAGAGGATGTGAGATTCTGGGATTCTCCTCAGACGGCTCCTGGATGTGTCGCCACATTGGAGACAGGAACAAGCACTATTCAGCCAAAGTTTCATAATCAGGGAACATTTTCTAAGTGACAAGTCTCTCTGAGAGACCGGGTTTGGAAAACACTCGCTTCAGTGGGAGGAACCTTCCCGCATGCGCTCTGGTTCTGCGACGCGTTCCAAGCCAGTCTCCACAACTTCAGCTCGCTGTGCACCTTATGTAGTACACGCTGACAGCGAGCTGTCCTCAGCAATGTCCAGCTCAGATGTTCAGATGGGAATCTTTTCTTGAGTGATTTAGCTACATCTGCGATTTAAGTGGAATAAAATGTCAGTTCGTCTGCATGCGTCGGGGTAATTCTTTCTATTCTTTCTCCGTCAAAATAAACCGTCAAATACGGGAACTATCCGGTCAACACAAGCCCTGCTTTTAACTGTTCTGTTTTCTTGTGAAAATTGTTGCAAAGAGATAACATTTAACTTGATTAACACCAGAGCCAGGCGCACTGCGCCGTTGTCTCCGTCGTTGTAAATGAGGGAAAAACAAATTGATCGGATGCTTTTCTGACCTTTCCCACCTACAAAGTTTAATTACAACAATCAAACGTGACAGAGCCTGGATTTGTATTCTGAACAGTCTAAACATGTTTTAAAAAGAAACGTATGACAAATGTGGCACCTGCTCAGTAAAACCACCAACAGAGTGAAAAATATCAAAATATTGTAGGGAGAGACGGGCTACAACTTCTGGATCCATTTTATGTAAATTGTTTTATTGATTATCGTCTTATGAAAGATAACTTTGACGGACACGAGCGACCAGGCGCGTTGCAAGCTTTTAAAAAGTGTGGGGGATGTTGTCTGTGCCTAAAATAAGTTCATGTTATTCATCTTGTTAGTTTAATTTCCATAATAGCGGAGCAGGTGCGAATTTTAGACGCGTCACGCATGTCTCCGTTTTAAACATGTTTAAACTGTTCAGAATACAAATCCAGGCTCTGTCTCGTTAGATTGGTGTAATTAAAGTTTGTACTGAATGAAACTTTACATTAAACCATGTTGAAAAGAAAAGGATCCGATTATCGTCTCCCCCTCATTTACAGTCAGTACAGTGCAGTGCGCATGGCTCTCCCACAGTAAACACCGGGAGACAGAGCAGCCGCAGCGTTGTGGGCGGGGCCTACCCTCAGACAGCAGAGAGCTGCTCACAACAGGTGACAGCAGCCGGTACCGGTCGCTCGCATGGACGTTGCACCCGTGGGGGATGGGGGGATGCAACACCCACACTTTTCTTATTGAGATCATTCAACACCCATACTTTTGGCGTAGCACCCGTGGGGGATGCAACACCCACACTGTTCCAGCTGTTTGCTCACCTCCACACCAGTCTGGTTTCTTTACGTCGCACTCACTCTGTTTGCCTCATCTTCTTCACCTCCCGCTTCTGACAGCCGATGTCGGGTTTCCAGGAGAGCAGGAGAGGGAGGGACGGAAGAGCTCGACTGAATTCATAATTTTACATCTTGACATTAGCTGTACAAAGTCTGAGTTTGATAAAGTGAAGAACAACAATTTGCAGAGGTTTATAACAGGCGCGGCACCAGGTATTCATTTTTGGGTGGGCCACGGTCATTTTGGACGGACCTTAATAAGCAGTGACATAAGTGAAGCAGGCAGGTCGCGCTAGAACATTTAGTTTAAAAAGACGTCATAAATGTTTTCCCCCGTCATTTTTATTTCTAAAATATGAAGTAAAAACTCACAATTTAATTTTCATTCATTTGTCATTAATATGTAGTCTACACCCGTGCGTTAAGTGGACCATCTTCCAGTAAAAGCAAAGCATCCAGCCCACCTCTCCAAATGCGTAAAATGTGCATCAGCCACTAGTTAGGCGCGCCGCGCGCACCGTCAGCTACGTCAGCCCAGACAAGAGCAGAGCAAATAGAGAAAGAATAGAAGATAATTCTGTCTGGATGTGGATGGAGATTACATTTTACAGCAACCTGATCATCATTTAAATACGTAAACCATCACCTGGCTTCTAGTCCACGCTATCGGCATTGTTTTAATTGGTGTGTGTGTGTGTGTGTGTGTGTGTGTGTGTGTGTGTGTGTGTGTGTGTGTGTGTGTGTGTGTGTGTGTGTGTGTGTGTGTGTGTGTGTGTGTGTGGTGTGTTTTCCACTTCAAACACTGGTCCAACCAACCAGACCAGCGTGTCCAGTAACATATTAATGTTACAATTAAACAGTTTCACTTCATGTAGGCTAGGAACATTTCACCTGCCGTGGCCCGACCGCTTCTGCTCCACATAAACTTTGTGCGTGATCAAATGTCTCTACAGGTGCTTTCTGAGCTGAAGAGGCTATTCTGCCTCAGACTGGATGCGTCATGCGTCTCCTTATTAGAGACGGGAACAAGCGCTGTTCAGCCAAAGTTTCATAATTTCATAAAAAGAACATTTTTCCAAGTAACACATCCCTCAGAGAGACCGGGTTTCCAGACTGCTTCAGTGGGAGGAAATCTTATTGCATGCACCGTGGTTCTGCACTGCGCTGCGAACCCCTCTGCAGATCTTCAGCTCACTGTCCACCGTGGGCGCTCCGAGCCGCACTAAACACAGTGTCCAGTATAAAGCTCTGATGTTCTGATGGGAATCATTTCTTGATTGATTTAGTTACCTCTGCGATGTGCGCAACGACTAAAATGTCAGCTCATCCATGCGCATCAGTGTGCGTCGGGGTAATTCTTTCAAAACAACCAACATCCTCGAGTTTATCTGTCAAAATAAACAGTCAAATGGAAATATTTGTAACCTGCCATTTAACTGTTTTGCCATCTTGTGAAGATTGTTGCAAAGAGAAACAACTAAACTTGATTAACGGCTCTTTGATGGGAACAGGTTGCCGACCCCTGGTATAAGATCTGAGCTGGTAAAACAAAAATCCTCATCAGCAGGCTTTTTTGAAAGTGGGTGGGACACAGCTGCCAATCACAAATTTTGCCGGGGACATGTCCCCGGCGTCCCCGGTTAAAATGACGCCTATGGATGGAGGTATATTGATGGGGGCATAATGAGGAAGGTATATTGATCAGGGTATAGTGATGGAGGTATATCCCATCTCTGCCAGTCTTCGAGTCGCCTAAAAACCCACCTCCTCTGCTTGGCGTTTCCTGAACATGTTTGAATTTGGCCCTCTTTTATGTTGATTTTATCTCAGTTTTCATTGGTTCACTCTATCCCTTGTTTTACACATTTGTCTTCTACTAGAATGTTTCACCTTTTTTGTAATTTGTATTTTGTAATTTGAATTGCTTTTATTTTCTGATTTATTCACTATATTTAACTTTGTGCTTTACCATGTTCAGCGCCTTGGGCTTCCTCACAGGGTTGCGGAAGGCGTTTTATAAATAAAGCTTTGATTGATTGATTGATTGATTGATTGATTGATTGATTGATTGATTGATATTGATGGGGGCATAGTGATGAAGGTATATTGATCAGGGTATAGTGATGGAGGTATATTGATGGGGGTATATTTATGGAGGTACAGTGATAGAACTATAGTGATGGAGAAATGGTGATGGAGGTATAGTGATGGGAGTATATTGATCAGGGTATAGGGATGGAGGTTATATTGATTGAGTTACAGTGATTAGAGCTATAGTGATGGAGGTATAGTGATGGAAGTATATTGATGGAGGTATAGAGATGGGGCATAGTGATGAAGCTATATTGATCGGGGTATAGTGATGGAGGTATAGTGATGGAAGTATATTGATGGAGGTATAGAGATGGGGCATAGTGATGAAGCTATATTGATCGGGGTATAGTGATGGAGGTATATTGATGGAGGTATAGTGATGGGGGCATAGTGATGAAGGTATATTCATCGGGATATAGTGATGGAGGTATATTGATGGTGGTATATTTATGGAGATATAATAATGGAGGTATATTGAAGGGGGTATATTTATGGAGGTGTAGTGATAGAACTATATTGATAGAGAAATGGTGATGGAAGTATATTGATGGAGGTATAGTGATGGGGCATAGTGATGAAGCCATATTGATTGGGATAGTGATGGAGGTATATTGATGGGGGTATTATGATGGATGTACAGTGAAGGAGGTATAGTGATGAAGATATATTGCCATCTGGATGCCGTAGATGCCTCAGTAGAGGAAACAAAAATGTATTTTCAGTCTGAGAAAATATTCGTTTTCTCTATAAGTAACTTAAAAGTACCAACCACCCATTAAAAAACTATGATACGTCTGAAACGACATTAGTCCAAGACTGATTTGTTCTACACTTTGTTAAAACTACAAATATGTAGCCTGAAGTATCTTGTTTTTGAATCTCCTATTTCTCTGATCTCAACAGGTAATACATTCTTATTTGCCAATCGTATCATCACACTTCACCCTAAATGTCCTGAACTTACAGAGCCAGTTGGGGGTTATGATAACATGTATCTTATACAGCAATCAATTTGCTGTTGGCAGTCTAGCTTGTTTTTATCTATCTATCTATCTATCTATCTATCTATCTATCTATCTATCTATCTATATATATATATATATATATATATATATATATATGTATATATATATATATGTATATATATATATATATGTAAAACAAGCTTTGATATTCAAGGCTCTCAACTCACACCTCTTCTCATACACTCGTACCACACATCTGATTTCTCATGCAGTGAAAAATAAATTTACAACCAATGATTCTGCAGCATGACAAGAGGGGACTGATGCCACACAAACACATGCGGGAGGAAGCGGCATGAGCTGCAACACCAGTGTTACTCAGATCAGAGTGAAAAATATTCACCGTTAATCAGTGAATGTTCATTTATTTATCAGAGTCAGTCCAGAGTTATTGTCAGAATGATATAGCTGATAATAATCATATAACGTTTGTCTTGAATGTGACTTTTTGGATTGATTAATTAGAATTTTATATATTTGTCTATCAGGTTAGCAAATTATGTTTTTATTTTTAACTCCCACCTTAGAAATAACACATTTTCAAAAGACACACCATAAAGACACCTGGGAGGAATCGTAGAAAAATAGTGCTAGGTGTGTTTCTGTGACAAATAGAGCCAGTTGGGGTGCAGGAGCCTCGGGGGTCGTAATACTGACAATAATGGGAAGTCTGTAGCCGTTACTTTTAAATGCCTCAAGTCTGAAAAGGGCTGCAGAAATTGAGCTGCCCAGCATCTGTGAATATAATTTCAATGAATTTAAAACCAATAAAACTGTTTTCCAATAAAAATGGAAAACAACAGGCCTTAATTATCTATAAATGAGTTGCTTATGTTAACATTAATACATTTAATATAATTTTAGTTCAAAATGAGCTGTGTATATGTGACTGTGCTGTTTTTTTTATTGCCAAGCTGCGTATTATTCCTAAAGAGAAAAGGGTCCTGTTGCATTATCAGCAGTTAGTGTCTTACATGCATCAATCAGAACATTTAAAATGTATGAACAGCTCATCAGAGTGTAGCCAAACCCACTTGAGCCGATATTTGTTATTTGGTAAAGCCAGTAGCAGTGGCGGCTGGTGAAAAATATTTTTGGTGGGGCTGTGCTATTTTTTTTTAAACAAACTTGTGCTTTCTGAGCTTTGTGCACAACTTCACTATTTCCTGATTTAAGCACAGCTCTTTTATTTCCTGTCTAACATTATTGGACAAACTGATTAATCCAGGTGTGGCTGACTATTGGCAAACTGCCTTGCGGACCAAGGTTGAAAAATACTGCATTAAATTGCACATAAAATAACATGACCATAAATGGTAAATAGGCAATGCAAGAGTCAAGTAACAAAAACATTTTGTTTAATTTCAACATTTGAGTGAACACGAAAAATTATGAGCAGGTCACTGTTACAGTAATGGTAGTAAACACCACTTAGACAAAACGCCAGAAATTTACACTGTTAGGACTTATGGAAAGTGGAAACACTTTCATAGGGAATAATGTCATCAGTATCCTCTTACAAATGTCATATTTCCCACTTTTTGGGACAAATCAGAAATGTTTTATTGTCCCAAAAGCTGGGAAATTTGTTTGCTGCAGCAGAAGTGTAACGAGTAAAATGGAATCAGATTGATGTATGTACAAATTTACTTGAAATACACATTTACATGATTAAATATGTATAATAGGTATGTGTGTTGAAATTAGTTTTTACAGTTATTGCACATTAAACAATGTACATGTTATTAAACAAATGTCCCGGTTTGTGGGACAACCAAGGATTTCTGATTCTGATTGTCTTGTTTACAGAAATGTAATGTACAGCTTACCTCTACACCCAGCTGCTGTTCTCCCTGTCCAAACGTCCTCCGTTTCTTTGTTGGCTGCTGCTGCGTTGATGCGCTGCATTCCTCAGTCAGAGAATGAATGGAGTCCCCAATGAGACACAAGTTCCACATCCACCTTCTGTGGATGCCAGCCGTTTTGAATAACAAACACAGAAAGCAAAATAACGCATTAGCGTGATTACATCCAGCTAGACACTGCTTCCTGGTGTACCAATTTTGGGAGAAGAGTCGTGTGTACAGTTTACCCTTCTCCTTGTCCTGCTGGCTTATCTTTACGTCGGGCTGATCTGGTCCAAGCTCTTTCACATTAAGTTTTTCCGCCATAGTTCTCCTCTCGAACGGATACTAGAGAAGAGACCGAACTGAATTCAGTGGCTGCTGAGATCCGGTATCCTGGTTGTAGGCTCACTGGCGTCCATGTCTGCGTCTGCTCCATGTGCGTCACGAGTCACGACCAAAAACGTGCTGGAGTCGAGACTCTTCGAGTTCTACCGAACACCAACGAAAGCCTTGGCGGTAGCTCTATCGCCCATCATGCTTCTGAAACGTTCTGAAACAACGTCGACGCTGATTGGATACATTCCCATTCCTACCCTTTGATTTTCTTGTCAGCAATTGGACAGCTGGTCTAGTCCTGTTTGGGCGATTGAAAAACAGCACACAGCCTCCACCGCTCGGCAGAGACCAGCAGAGATCGGCAGAGACCGGCAGAGACCAATATATATATATATATATATATATATATATATATATATATATATATATATATATGATTTATTTTTGTTACACAACACACAATTAACTTAGAATATGTGATTATTGTTAATTTTATTTATTTATTTATTTAAATAAAAATTAAAAACTGTGGGGAAACTGGGAGGGAGGCGTCCTATCGCCCTCTACTGGCCAGCCGCCACTGGCCAGTAGCACACAGAGCTGCTGTTGTTGTTGGTGTTCTCAGCAGGGCCTTGCTGTTGTGTTGCTTCAATTTTAACACATTTTATTAATTTAGAAGAAATTAAAGTTTTCCAAAACCTGTCTCACTCCCATATAGTTCTCAGATTAGTGTTTGTTTGCAAGAAATTTGAAAAATATCGGACAACTCTGGGAGAGGTTGGTGAGTAAATTGTTAAAGAAAAAAATGGAGAATATTGCATACAAATGAAGACATAATTGGGAGATTTACACACAAGTTGCATGGATGATGTCATTTGTGCCACATGGCCAAGCCACAAATAAAAGAAGTATGCCAATCACAGATGCTTTAAGTACAATCCAGTTTGATTCCAACTAAGGATTTGCATATTTTCCCACACTTTTGTGTCTCTAACTCATCGCCAGCTGCTGCAGCCAAATGAGATTCTGGCTCTAGGGATAAAAGTATTTGTTTCATGACTTTTTTAGAGCATTTGTAAAATTAAAGAAAAAAACTTAAGAAACCATTCATGCACAAATGAACATCTGCATTTTGCACTTGAAAATGCATGTGTCAAAAATAAAAAGTAGAATTCTTTTACCAGGGATTCCCTAAGCTGCCGCGAGTTGAAAAGTGTAATGGCTGCGGAGCTCAGAGAAGTCTGTCAAATGTCACCATTAGCATAGCCAGAAACTCATTTGTGGGTGGGCCCAATAAATGTAATTGAAGACAAGTATATTTTGCGTGTGTGTGTGTGTGTGTGTGTGTCCTCCACATGTGACCTAGCTTCATAATAATAATGTGCCGAGCTTCAGCGCTCTGGCCTGCGCACGCTGTCAATAGCAAGATATGTTCCATATTTGTTCCTTTTTAACGGTGTTGGAGAAATCTGAATGTAACCGGATTACAGGATACAATAAGATAATTAAAAGAAAAAATAAACAAATGGGCCAATAATTAGGTTCGGGGAGAATTGGAGGTTGTTTAAGAATGACTGGAGTCACGGGTATAGCATGAAACGGTTTATATACTAAATTTTAATAATAATGGGAAATATAACACATAAAGATAACACACAAAAACAGATGAAAACAATCGACAATAGTAAAATGCTCGGTATGAGATTTGATCATATGAGTCACAAGTCAGCCGGCGTCAAGTCAAATCCCCACGCTTGGGGTGAAAGTCAGAGTCCGGTGGTGCGATTTTTTCCTACCGCACCGTTGAGATTGTTCACAGAAGAGAGCAATCTGCTCTTCAGTTACTTGAGATGTCCTGGTTCGTTCAGTGGTTAAGGCTCGCCATCTCCCTCGTCAGGAAGAAATCCAGTTCTCGTTCCAAGTGAGTGATCATAGGAGTCGGGATCAAACCCAAGGAAAAAAAAAAACCCAGCCAACGCGCTCCAACGGTTCCCTCCTACAGAGGATTGGTTCACTCTGTCGTCTCCACACAAATCGCGTTGGTTCCAAGTTCCTAGCTCTTATTAGAAGGAGTCAAGTCCGCCTCTCCCTCTATCTATGCGGCACCCAAATCAGGGTTCTTCACGGCCTCGACCGTTGTTTTTTTTTTTCTCTCTCTCTCTCTCTCTCTAACCGCTCAGTCTTTGCTTTCTGTATCTGCGTGCTGCACAGCCGTTTGTCTCTCCTCTCGCTCAGCTGCGTCGCACGGTTTTATTTCGCGGAGGCGGGACTTATTTCTCTCAGCCAATGAAATTTCAGATTCCCACCTGGACCAATAGTATACAGCTTTCCTCTTCTGTTTCTGTTAGTGATGTTCAAGATTCTTGTTTTAACCGATGTTTAATATTAAACTCGTTATTTTAGTTATTCACCCTTCCAATAATTCATTATGAAATTATCTATTAGTTAATTAGATATCTATTAATTAGTATTGTTAATTTCCTTAATTTATATTTTATATTTTATCTAAATTGAGGATGGATCATATTAGTAAGCCAATTAGTTAATACCTCATTAAGGTTCTAGCTTCTGGGTTACATCCTCCCCCATTAAATATCATGCACGTCCCTGTGCATTGTTTCTACGGGGTACACAACTTCTTGAGTAAGAGAGTCAATAAAAGCTTTATTAAGTCCTTGGAAAAGGGACCTAACTACGGTCACTAGTGGATTGCCCAATTGAGAGTAAGTTAGTCTTTGAGGAGGCTGACTACTTCGTTCAGATCTCCTGACATACATCTCTGGTTGCACAGTATCATGCTCATCCGTTTCGGTTTGATTCTCAACTGAGACAGGACGAAGTGAGCTCTCTGTTTCCGACAGAGCTGATGAGCTATTCTCTAAGACTTTGGTCTTTTCAGATGTATGTGTCTGATCGTGTATGATGGGTTCAAAACTTACATCACGTTGCTGCGACTTTAGGACACCATCCAATTGAGGTAGGTTTGTGTTAGTTTCATCCCCCGTTTCTACGTCAGGTAAGTATACTTCGTTTTTTTTCGTTTTTTCAGGTAAGTATGTTGCTGCTTCTTTCACTCTTTCAGGTAAGAATGTCGCAGTTTCACTCATTCTGTCAGGTAAGAATGTTTCGGTGTTGATGCCTTTGTCAAGTAAGGACAATTCAGCATTTTCATTACCAGCTAAGGTTGGTTCCTTGCGATCCCCTGTGTGTAAGGATAGTGTGTTTTGTTGTTGAATATTATTTACCGGTCCTGAATCTGCTATGAGTTCCCTATTTGGCAAGGTGACCGCTATTTGATAGGATGGTCGGTTTAGCACTTGTGGAAGATCAGAGTAATAAAACTCATCTACCTCTTCGTCAAGTGGCTCATCTGGGTCAGGTTCTAAGGCTGAACTCTGTCTTGTATGAGGTCTGCTAGGTTTCGTAACGCGTTCTGTTTCATTTTCTAATGAAGAGAGAAAACCACAAGGCAGTAAAAGATCTCTGTGGAGTGTTCTGTTGGGTCCTTCTCCGTTCTCTGGTTTTACAGTGTATACTGGCAAGTTTTCCATCTGTTTGAGAACTATATACACTGTTTGCTCCCATTTGTCTGCTAATTTATGCTTTTCTCTTAAGCGAAGATTTCGGACTAAAACACGATCTCCCACACCTAGTGTGGACTCACGAATGTTTCTGTAGAACCGTTCTTTGTTCTTCCTCGCTGTTTTTTGAGAGTTTTTTATGACAATGTCATAACTCTGTTCCAGATGACTCTTCAGTTCTTTAACATACTGAGAATGAGTTATAGAGGGCTTGTTCAAATGCGGTGACCCAAAGGCAATATCTATAGGCAACCGAGGCTGCCTACCGAACATTAGCTCGTAGGGAGAGTATCCCGTCACGTCATTTTTTGTACAATTGTACGAGTGAGTAAGTGGTTTTACAAAATCGCGCCAGTGATGTTTCTCAGTGGCTTGTAAAGTTCCCAACATGCTGAGTAATGTACGATTGTACCGTTCAACGGGGTTGCCACGAGGGTGATAAGGGCTCGTTCTGACTTTACGGATACCAAGTAAAGAACAAAGTTCCTTGATTGTACGTGATTCGAAATCCCGTCCCTGATCACTATGAAGACGCTCAGGAAACCCGTAGTGGACTAAAAAATGTTCCCACAGGTTCTTCGCGACGGTGGTGGCTTTCTGATCTTTGGTTGGGATGGACACTGCATACTTTGTAAAATGGTCTGTAATCACTAAGACATCTTTAGTGTTCTTACTGTCTGGTTCTATGGAGAGAAAATCCATGCAAACTAACTCCATAGGTCTGGTGGTGGTAATACTCACCATTGGAGCAGCTTTGTCAGGGAGGGCCTTCCGACGGATACATCTTTCGCAAGTTTTAACTTTGATTTCGATATCACTAGCCATTCTTGGCCAGTAAAAACGGGACCGAATGAGATCTGTCGTACGTTCAACCCCAAGATGCCCCATATCATCATGTAGGCTTTGCATGACTGTTGAACGTAATGAATCAGGCAAGACTAACTGCAATGATGTCTCTGGTCCTAATTGGCGTCTCCGGTACAGTAAATCATTTTGAAACTCAAACCGTTTCCACTCTCTCAAAAGGTTAAGAACCACCAGGGGTTCTGCAATAGTATCAGTTGGCGGTTTATTGTCAGTCATAAGCAGCTGAATGACTCGGCCAATGGTTGGATCTTTCCTCTGCAAGGAGACAAGGTCAGCATGGTTATACTTGGGCACAGCAAAGAAACTGTCACTATTGTCTTCCAACTGGAATAGGTCTGGAATGGCCGCTGCAGACATGGCAAGTGACTGAACTAAACCACAAGGAGAATCAGTCTCATCCAAGACCATGTGCTTTTGGCATGTTGCCTTCACTGCTTCGGCTTGAAGTTGAAGCTCGACTTCTTTGACAGAGGATAAAAGATGAGATCGGAACTCATCTAGTCGTTGGCATTCCTCAGTGAATTTTGAGTTGTCTTCAGGTTTATCATGCAGCCTCCTAGACAGGCCATCCGCGTCAACGTTCTGTGTACCTGCACGGTATCTGATGTCAAAATTATAGGTGGACAACGCAGCTAGCCAACGATAGCTCGTTGCATCGAGTTTTGCCGTTGTTAAGAGGTAAGTTAACGGATTATTATCAGTAATGACAGTGAATGTGTTCCCATACAAATAGTCATGAAACTTATCTGTTATGGCCCACTTTAAGGCTAGAAACTCCAACTTGTGCACAGGGTACCTAGTTTCACTAGAGCTTAAACCGCGACTTGCATAAGCGATTACCTGTGTGACACCGTTTTGCACTTGGTATAGCGCTGCACCGAGTCCGGTCGTACTAGCATCTGTGTGTACTAGATATGGGAGTTTTGCGTCAGCGTAGCCAAGAACTGGCGAAGTGGTAAGTTTTTCAATAATAGTTTGAAAGGACTTCTCACAGTCTTGGCTCCAACGATTCCCAAAGGGTTCTTTGGGGTTCAAGTACTTTGATCTACATGGTGGTGTTTTAAAGTTTTTCCGTTTGGGTGGATAACCAGCCGTGAGAGATGTTAGTGGCTTGACAATATTTGAGTAATCTTTAACGAAGCGTCGGTAATAACCGGTAAATCCTAAGAAAGATTGGAGTTCCTTCAAAGTCTGAGGCTTCGGCCATGTTTTGAGTGCTTCCACCTTATCTGGATCGGTTTTTATGCCATCTCGAGATACTATATGTCCAAGATAACGCACAGATGTCTGGAAAAAACGACACTTATCTGGTGATAGCTTGAGTCCGTATTCTCTAAGCCGTTCAAGAACGTGAGAAAGTCTGGTTTCGTGTTCTTCCAAGGAGTTGGAAAAGACGATCAAGTCGTCTAGGAAAACTAACACTTCCTTCAGATTAATGTCCTTCATACACTTTTCCATAACCCGTTGGAAAGTGCTTGGAGCATTTGTTATTCCTTGTGGCATACGGTTAAATTCATAAAACCCAAACGGGCAAACAAAAGCAGTTTTAGGTTTATCCTTTTCACACATCTCTATTTGATAGTAACCTGACTTGAGGTCCATCACAGAAAACCACTGTGATCCAGCGAGAGCAGAAAAGGACTCCTCCAAGTTAGGCAGGGCATATGCGTCGCGAATGGTTTGCAGATTAAGCTTTCTATAGTCTATACATAGACGTACCTCACCATTCTTTTTCCGAACTACCACTATTGGTGAGGCAAATGGAGACTCCGACTCTCTTATTATACCGGTTTCCAAGAGGGCTTCCAAATGTTTTCTCACGGCTTCATAATCATGTGGATGGATCGGCCGAGATTTCTGTTTGAATGGGGTCTCGTCTTTTAAGTTGATGTGATGTCTTATCTGTTGTGTATGACCAAAATCAAGATCGTGGTGCGAAAACACATCGGAGTAAGTGTTAAGTTTGTTGGTGATCCTCCCTTTCCATTCTTCGGACAAGGGCGAAGTACCGAAGTCAAAACTGAGAGGAGGGATTGAAGGTGAAGTCTGTTGCTGCGAACTACACGCCGCAAGTACTTTCTGATCACTTTTGTCAGGTTCTGGATATGGCATAACACGATCGGCTTTAACTAACTCAGCGATCACACAGTTAGTGGGTAATGTGATGTCATGGTTAGTTTCGTTTCTTAGTACAACAGGTACTTTGTATGGACCATGTGAAGGTAAGGAAATGAGGCAACAGTCTACAATTATACCCCCTGGTAGAGAACCATTGGTGGGTTGTTCAATGAGTGCATAAGGCTCATGCTTGTTTTGGCTGGGTTGCATAAACCCTTCTAGTAACAGTTTTTTATTTGCAGGGAGAACTTCTTGGGTTCTCCCTCGAAGCTTCACCACACCAACTCGTCCATCTTTGCTTTGTTTTTTTCTGACTGCTAAGGCTTTTAGCACGTGTTGGTACCCATAAGAGAGTGCCTTGGAATCAGGTAAGTTATTGGCAGACAATTGCTCATACAAAGGATCGAGTGTGTTTGTGCCAATGAGTAGTGGTGTATCAGAGTTTGAGCTTATATCCGGAACCACTAACGCAAGGGTAGGTAACTCAAGTCCAGACTGATCGAGCTCTTTTGGAAATGTGACACTTATCTCTATGTATCCTAAATAAGGAACTGCTTGACCGTTTGCGCCCTCGACTTCTAACAGATTACTGATGGGTTTAATTGAGAGGTCAGGTAAGTGTTCTTGGTAAAAAGAATTGGCAATGGTGGTTACCTGGGACCCTGAATCCAGTAAACAATTACATTCAACACTGTTAACTGAGACTGTAGCTGTGCATCGCCCACCCACTAATCTTTTGGGAAGTTTTGGCACTGAATGAGCATGAACTGGCTTGCAAAAAAGTCTCTCTGTCCTTTCCTTAGAGGGACTTGGTTCTACTTTAGCACCTATCTGTCCCACGATAGGAGCTTCTACCGGTTTAAAGGAGGAGACTGAGCAATTGGCTTTGACATCTCCCACTCGCGCTGCTTCTGTCTAAGAGCAAGTCTTTTAGTTGCAACTAGTGCTGGATTTGGCTCGTTGCTACAGCTAGAAGCTATGTGCCCATCTTCTCCGCACTTAAAACAGTATCCAGGCTTTGGTCTGGGCACCACTGCTGTTATCTGCTGAATCTGTTTGGGCTCATCTGGATTTTTAGTCCCCACATGGGGTTTTGACTCTTTTTGAGTTTTCTTTGCCTTTTTATCTGTGTTGTTAACCTTAAGCTGTGCAATTTGGCTCCTGAGCTCAGCGATTTGTTTGCGTAAGTCATCACAGTTATCATCTATTTCCAGTTCACAAGTGTTTTTACTCTGAGAGCATGTTGTTTGCACATTTGAATACACTCTAGTTCGTTGTGCCCCTAAGTGTTGTTTCATGCGTGCTGCTTTAGTAGCCTGTTTGTCTTCTTCAGTGCGCAGTTTGAGGAGAAGTGCTGTAAAATGAGGCGGGTTGTCTTTCTTTTGTTCGAGTTGCAGGTTTGAAATCAGCGAGCTGTCCCAACAGCCTCTGCAAAACTGCTTGAGCAGCTGCTGGTCGGCGTCACTGGAGGAAATTCCATTCCTCTGAATAACTAGGTTTAACAAGGTGTATAACCTCTGAAAGTAATCGGAAGGTTTTTCACCACTGTCCTGGTTTGTGTTTAAGAAGCGAGCAAAGAGCTCGTCGCCGTCTTCGACAGCTGCGTAAGCTGAATCGAGATGTTCAAGGTACGTTTCCGGGTCGGATTTTGGACTAAGAGCTTTAACGATGCTCGCTGCTGGGGCTGACAGACTCTCCACGATTCTTCGTACAATTTGGGACTTGGTGAGTGAAGGATCATTTATGCATAACACTACACTACTACGCCAAGTATCATAGTCAGTTTCAAAAGAAGGGTGTGGAACTCGCCCTGAGAACGGTTTTAGTCTGTATTGTGAAGTAGGCGGAGGGATAACCTCACTGCTTTTAACAATGTGTTCCACAATAACTCGCTGAACCTCAGGTGTGTTTAAAAGATTTGGTGGAATGCAAGGGTTTTGTTTTCCAGTCTCTGTAGGTGGACAATTGTCCTTTGAGTTGTTCATATAGTTAACTTCTGGTGTTAAAGGCAGGGAATATGTAACTTGGTCACTATGGAGCATTGGCTCTGGTTCAGTGACTGGTTCAGATGCATGGGTATCCCTTCCTAAAGATTCCCCAATTTTTGCCAGTTCCTCCATTAGAAGGTCTTTAAATGATTGATTGCTACACGCAGCTATGTCCCTGAGCTCTGACAGATAGGCATCAGTGGCAGATGTGCTAGTTTCTAGACTGTACGCGCTGGCTAGGTCTTGAATATGAAAGAAAACATCTGGGTTCCTAGTACAAGGTTTGTCATAGGGTAAACATTGTTTCTTTAATTCCTTAACAGTGGCTTCATGTTGAAACTCCACAATAATCTGATCACAGTTTGGTAACTTAATGCGCCTGTTAACTGGTCCGAATCCTTCCATAAACCCAAAGACTTTGTTATCAAGGTCTGTATCAGTTAACCCACTGATTAAAACAGCATTTGAAACTTTGACCTTTTCTGTTTTCACAACTTCCATTTTAAAACACTCAAAAGTACCAATAATGCCAAAATGGCAAACCACTGTGACCTCCAGGCACTCTTATGATGTCAGTCAATGGTTAGCTAAGGTAACAACTCTACAATTCTCCTGGCTGGCTCGCCAAGTTTTATGTAACCGGATTACAGGATACAATAAGATAATTAAAAGAAAAAATAAACAAATGGGCCAATAATTAGGTTCGGGGAGAATTGGAGGTTGTTTAAGAATGACTGGAGTCACGGGTATAGCATGAAACGGTTTATATACTAAATTTTAATAATAATGGGAAATATAACACATAAAGATAACACACAAAAACAGATGAAAACAATCGACAATAGTAAAATGCTCGGTATGAGATTTGATCATATGAGTCACAAGTCAGCCGGCGTCAAGTCAAATCCCCACGCTTGGGGTGAAAGTCAGAGTCCGGTGGTGCGATTTTTTCCTACCGCACCGTTGAGATTGTTCACAGAAGAGAGCAATCTGCTCTTCAGTTACTTGAGATGTCCTGGTTCGTTCAGTGGTTAAGGCTCGCCATCTCCCTCGTCAGGAAGAAATCCAGTTCTCGTTCCAAGTGAGTGATCATAGGAGTCGGGATCAAACCCAAGGAAAAAAAAAACCCAGCCAACGCGCTCCAACGGTTCCCTCCTACAGAGGATTGGTTCACTCTGTCGTCTCCACACAAATCGCGTTGGTTCCAAGTTCCTAGCTCTTATTAGAAGGAGTCAAGTCCGCCTCTCCCTCTATCTATGCGGCACCCAAATCAGGGTTCTTCACGGCCTCGACCGTTGTTTTTTTTTTTCTCTCTCTCTCTCTCTCTAACCGCTCAGTCTTTGCTTTCTGTATCTGCGTGCTGCACAGCCGTTTGTCTCTCCTCTCGCTCAGCTGCGTCGCACGGTTTTATTTCGCGGAGGCGGGACTTATTTCTCTCAGCCAATGAAATTTCAGATTCCCACCTGGACCAATAGTATACAGCTTTCCTCTTCTGTTTCTGTTAGTGATGTTCAAGATTCTTGTTTTAACCGATGTTTAATATTAAACTCGTTATTTTAGTTATTCACCCTTCCAATAATTCATTATGAAATTATCTATTAGTTAATTAGATATCTATTAATTAGTATTGTTAATTTCCTTAATTTATATTTTATATTTTATCTAAATTGAGGATGGATCATATTAGTAAGCCAATTAGTTAATACCTCATTAAGGTTCTAGCTTCTGGGTTACATGAAGGTGGTGAGTCATTCTGGCAGATTGTAATTAACACCCTGTCTCATGCAGGTGTTCTGACATTGTAAACCTCACACGCAGAACATTGTGGATGTAACAAAATAAAGCAAGAAATGATTCCCATCTGAGCATTTTAGCATTGTTATATTATTATATTAGCACACTGACTGTGGGACAGCATTCTAAACGTGTCAGGCTATTAACAGCGTGCTGAAGATCTGAAGTTCAGAGTGCGTCTGTCAGAGGTCAGACGCGTTCCAGCGGAACCACGGCTCACGGGTGTACATGTGAGCACATCTGGGCTGGGCAGAAGTAATTTTACAACATTGGTTTAAATAGCGCCAATAACGAGACGCGGGGACTGGAGCGGCTCATGGAGCTGTGCCGCACACACACACACACACACATGCACACACGGATTCAATAAGCGCATGCTGCGCAAACTCCGGCGCTGCGCTGCGACGTCAGATGAGCGCTGCCTCCTCCGTGATAAAAACTTTTAAGAGGTTTTATAACAACAATTTTCATTCAAGGTCAAATTAAGATATTAGCTTCTATTTTGGGATGATGTATGAAATTCAAGTCCGCTCCAGCCAGTGACTCCTCAACCTGACTACAACTCATGTTACTGCAGCATTTGTTATTCCAGTCCGCGTGGCAGCGGATCGCAGATTCAGCCACACCATAAAACAGCAATAAGTCGGTCTGAGGCAAAAGTGAACCTCATGGCTATAGCTTTTCCCTCTTTTCCCCTATAGACATTTGATTACGGTACAAGTAGGTGATCAGCTCAGGTTTACGCAGAGCAGATTGAGCAGAGAGAGCTCTGGCCGCACAGGTTAACTGTTCCTACTTTAAGAAAACCATTAAATTGCATTGTTTATGTGCTACCTAGGAACTCTAAATTTTGATTTAAAATAAATCAAAGGAAATTGTAATGGTATTGAATGTTTATTAATTACTATTAAAAAAATGAAAGTGATGGGGAAAAAGGTTGATCATATTTTTTAACCCTGTCTGTCGAGTGAATGTTTAGCTTGACGTCTGATATATCTATCTATATATATATATATATATATATAGAGAGAGAGAGAGAGAGAGAGAGAGAGAGAGAGAGAGAGAGAGAGAGAGAGAGAGAGAGAGATACACACACACACACACACACACACACACACACACACACACATATATATATATATATATATATATATATATATATATATATATATAGCCATGCCCTGATGTGGGGGCTGGGGGGTGCGTCAACATGGTCGGGATCCGCTGTTTTAGACCCTAATCATATGTAGCCATTAAATAAATGCAATGCAAACATGATTTCTGCAGATTTCAGGTCACCTTGGAGTTCTCTGGATCTTTTTGATGAAGCACCTTGATTGGAGTGCAGGAGAATATGAGTCTGTACCGCCTCCTCAGACAGCATTAGGAAACAATCACATTTATTTTACGCTATAATAATGTTCCATTCACATCTGCTGAGGTTTGTAAGTAAAAATATATCATGTGCATGGTGCGTTAAACGTCATCTCTCACAGCACATTTAACCAGATTGTTGCTGAAGCGGTGACTACAGAGGCAGGAACAGTCTGCAGCATGCACGCACCGTTACATATTCATGTGGAAAGCTCACGTCCACCTGAGGAGTCGGAAAAGTGACTCACTGTGCCGCTTTTGTTTACTCATTTCAACACTAATTGAGTCACTGAAGCGCTGCTAGTTCATGCAAATTCATACTGTGGCATTTCAGACCACCCACCTTCCCACCCCGTCCCGGGCAGAAATAACACATTTAGATCACACAACAACCCGTACCTGACTGATCTGCTGACGCGCCCCATTTCTAACCAGATCCAAGTGGACTTCAATAATTCATGAGAAAAGAAGTCACACAAGAAGGACTTCATTAAATAAATAGGAGTAAATAAGAACTGACTCAGATGCATGTTTTATTTTAAGATGTGTGTCATCTGTGGGTTTCAGGTGGTCCTGTGGAGATACAAGTTCTCACAGCTAAAAGGATCATCTGATGATGGGAAAAGCAAGATCAAATTTTTATTCCAAAATCAAGAATCTAAATCAATCGAAGCAAAAGTAGGTTTGGGTTCAGTTTAAACTTTCACAAAATAATAATGATAATAATAATAATAATAATAATAATAGTAATAAAAGTTTAAAATAAAATAAAACTTGTCTAATTATTGATTTCTGATCTTGAACCTTTTTAGGAGTTGGAGTTCTCGAACCTGTTCGCCGTGCTCCACTGTATCCACGCTTTTTTTGCTGCCAAAGTTGCTTGTCTGGACCCGGTGTTTGTGGAGAGCCAAGGCACCGCAACAAACTCTGGGATTCCTTCTCTCTCCAACGTCTCCTGCAACTCACAGACTCCAAAACTCAAATACAACACTTGACGGGTGCTGCTTTCTCCGGACCTCTTTTAAAAGGTAAAGGAAGGCCATACAGTTATTTATCCTCACATACCACGTTGGACAGGTGGAGATGGATCAGGACCAGACTATTACTGTATGATGGACACACACATGTGGAATAACAGACCTCTCAGCAGATTCCAGGAATACCTTTTGGACCTGATATTGAACTTTTACTTTGAAAAACTTCACACAGAGACTTGGACACAAATTGTGATGGTTCTTTTTTTCTCTTGGGCCTCAGACATCCCTCGTAATCAAGATTTTAAACAGAGAAATGCAGGTATTTTCCCATAGTAGTTTGTGTTTTTATGTAATTCTGTAAATCTGGAGCTAGTTGCATAAAACTATGGATTTATAACCAAAACAGAATGTGCACTATGTTGTTTGATGGGTCTTCTTTTATGAATCTAAACGCAGGCTCGTTTGAAATGGTTGTGGAGTATATTATTGAAAAAATGTAATAAAAACACACCAGTCGAGTAAAATAGTTTAATTTCATGCTAAATTTTGTTGCCTTTTTCTGGTTTTTCCTTTCATATTTGCACATTATTCCAGTATAAATCCAAGCTTGTGTGACAGAAAAAGGTATTAACATGCTTTTTTGTGTGCAGAAGCTGTTTATGCATCTGGCTCCTGAAGTCAAAGCAGAACAGATCGTTATCTTGAATTTGCCATCACTTAAACCATGCAGAGTCAAGATTCTGGGTGTGATTATGTGATATCGTTGCACCGCCTTTGCTTACTTTTTCCCTGTAATTGAGGTAAAGAACATATTAAAATAATTTAATTTAGTCTGGATTGAATTGCAGAAGTGTCTGCTTGCAGCATCGGTGAGTCAAACAGTTTTTTTTAGCATTTTACCGGGTAACATGGGATCACTGAATGTGCAGATTGTATAAAAGTGTACCTTTCTTTAAAATATCTGGTTTATTGATAAATCCGACAAATAACACTGAAACGTGATCATAAACAACATTCATGATGTACATAAACTCTGAAATTCAAATGAACTAAAATAATAACAAATTACTTGTTGGGATTAAGGCTCTTGTTAATCTGATGTGCACTTTAGGTAGATTCCCTCATCTTCTTTAATTCCATGAAGCAGTCCAGAAGAATAAAATCAGCCATGGTGTGCTTTTTCCAGACTGTTTTATCTCCGCTTGACTTCACCTTGTAAATATAACTTAAGAGATTATAAAGAGGAAAACAGAAATATCTAGCATCCTGGCCTCCAAAGGTTTTAAGTTACCCCCTTTAAACTCCACTCGGCTTTAAAACTGCTTATAAATGCTGCAGAGGCAGCTAAAATATCATATTTACAAAGAGTTCAGGTCAATTAGTGTGATTAGTCATGCTCTTACCTCCCATTAACAAACAGAAAAGCCCCCCCGGGTAAGTAAACTCCAGAGGATAGCAAATTAAACGGCTCGGTAAAGTGTATTTGTACTGTGCAGCAAGTGTCTGATGGAAACTGATGGTGGTGCTGTCTATGCAAAGAAAGTCTGTGTGATGCTTTAAAACAACGATCAAATGACTGCATATAACACAAGGTCTAGAAGATGAGGTGTATTTTATTTTTCACAGATGTTTTATTAACAAATATGCAGTGTAATAAATCAATAAAGAAGACCTTTTATATCACGGCTCAGTCATGGCTGGCTTTACTTTGCAGTGCTTTGCACAAAAGAAAACATTGCAAATTAATTAAACACACTTGCATGCCTTCATTATGACAGATCTACACTATGAATAGACTGGCGGGGGTTTTCTCATCTGAAAAATATTCCTGGAGATGCCGTCGAGGTTCTCTGTGTCTCGGCGTGGCATCTAATGAAAGATGCTATTTACCGCTGACCAGGATATCTCTGCGTCTGCTTCCTCTTTCTTTATCTGCCTTTCGTCAGTCCCAAGTGCAATACCTAAAGCTCTTTATAAACAGCAAACACCCAAGTCTGAGACAGCAGCTTTTCACATTTGAGCAAATAAGAAAAATAAACAAATAAAAATCTTGACAACTGTTATATCTCATTTACTTCACTCTGGCAGGTTTATTGCCCAGCACTTTAGTTGAGTTTGGGGTTTTATATTTGGATTTTGGGTTCACAAAAACAGCCATGCATGAAGCAATAAAGAAATCTATATATATATATCTTTACTTCTGCATTCTCTCTGGCCAAACTGGGATCAGTCTGCATTAACTGGATGCGTGCGTAAGTGCAGACCAAAACAGGGTTCATGCAGGAACCCTAGAGTTGAATCTACTATACTTTACTACCATTTTTTCTACCTCTAAAATATGTTTTACCACCAACTCGCCATCAAGCATGTATGGCCTGTATTTGTGTAGCACCTTCTTATTCACCCATTTTCACACACATTCACACACTGGTGGTGATGAGCTACGATGTAGCCACAGCTGCACTGGGGCACACTGACAGAGGCGAGGCCTGCCGAACACTGGCGCCACCGGTCCCTCCGACCACCACAAGCAGGCAATGTGGTTCAGGAGTCTTGCCCAAGGACACAATAGCAGCATTCACTGGTCATCAAACCTGCAGCCTTCCAGATATACAACCCGCTCTAACTCCTGAGCTACTGCTGTCCTGACATTCAAATGAACTCAAATATGTACATCCAGCCTGTTGTAACCAGAACTGCAGCAGACACACGTTTACAGTCTGGTTTAAATCTGCTGAAGGAAAATATGCCGTAAATAGTTTATATAGTCAGTGGAATTCTGGGCTATTCTAACACGTATGCATGATCTCCTGGAAGGACTAGCTTCTATGGATTTGTCATGAACAATTAATTTAGATGTGTCTCTTCCTTTTATAGCTATCTCATAATTTATTTTTGCTCATTTTTATTTTGTTCTCTAAACCACTGGAACTTGCTGATAACATATTTTTATTTATCTAATGAAATAAATGAATTAAATCAGTGGTTATCTGTACTTGAGGACTTTTTTAATCAAATATTTTTCACATTTACTGATTAATATTATTTACTTCTACTTGAGTAGAAATATATAAAAGTAATGCTCTTACTAGAGAACAATCTTTGTCTGGTGCATACATCCCATAATGAATGCGTTTACATCAGTCATCTGACCAATAGCCAACCAAACATGAACCAAAAGGCTCTGATAACAGAAAAGGTTCAGGAATGATACATAAAATGCATTATTACTATTATATATTTTATATTTGGATTCAGCTTGAACAGACAGCAAAATCATTCATACTATTTCACATTTCCTCTTAAATTACCTCAGATTAACTTACCTAAAAGGATTTTAAACCAGTTAACTTGTTATTTTGGCTCTTTTCATATTTTTATAAGTTATAACTTTAGTTAAATGGATCTCATGTTACTCTGACTTCCTGACGTTTCTTGTTTTTGTGTGTCCTTTAGTTTTTGTGTAAGAATTTCCATAAAATAATGTATTCAAAAGGAAATACGGATGTTTCTGTCTTTGTTAATAGTTTACAATATGGTTAAGTTTTCCCGCGGGTGAAGCACAGCGTTGCTAAGCAACCAACTTTCCAGCTCGCGCACTTACTCTCCGTTCAAACTCAGTGTAAAACAACCGCTAAAACGGCTTTCAGAAGAAGTTCTCAGTGAAATGAGCATCAGAAATGATGTTGGTTCGGGCGGAGAAGGGGAAGCTGAGGAAAACTCGTCAGGAGAAGCGGCAGAGACTGACAGAAACACAGAAGACGACCACCCACCTGCACCCGCGGAGGACCTGGTAGTCACCCCCAGGGAACAACAGGAGACTTCGTTACAAGGTTTGGATTAAAATTATAAATACACTGCTCACAAGAATTAAAGAAACACTTTTTTTTTATTGGGCCTGGCATGAAATCAGTTAAACCTGTCTGATAATTTCCTGGTTGATTAGCTGAGGGCATTGTTAATCACTTTCAGCTTTATTGGTGTTCATGGACTTAACGACAGGTGCACTAAAGTGGCAACAATTACAAAACCCTCAAAACAGGACTGGTTTAACA
The DNA here is from genome assembly GCF_043380555.1 of Nothobranchius furzeri. Taxonomy (NCBI): domain Eukaryota; kingdom Metazoa; phylum Chordata; class Actinopteri; order Cyprinodontiformes; family Nothobranchiidae; genus Nothobranchius; species Nothobranchius furzeri. Next base: position 50,429,318 of record NC_091751.1, on the reverse strand, counting down.
TGTAGAGGTCATTTCAAGTTTCTCCCTCTTGCTCTTTTTCGGCTGGTTTTCCACTCGTGCTAGTTTTGGCTCTCTACTGGCAGTATGAAGCAATTACTTAACCCTACAGAAGTGCACAGGTTGTCCAACTTCTCCAGGATGGCACATCCACACGTGCTGCAGCAAGAAGGTTTAATGTGTCTCCCAGCACAATCTCCAGATCATGGAGGAGATTTCAGGAGACTGGCGGTTATTCTCGGAGCGCTGGACAGGGCCGTAGAAGGTCCACAACCCATCAGCAGGACTGATACTTGCTCTTTTGTGCAAGGTGGAACAGGCTGAGCACTGCTCGTGCCCTACAGAATGACCTCCAGAGGGCCACTGGTGTGAATGTCTCTACCCAAACAATCAGGAACAGACTTCATGAAGATGGCCTGAGGGCCCGACGTCCTGTAGTGGGCCCTGTGCTCACTGCCCAGCACCGTAGAGCTTGACTGGCATTTGCTCAAGAACACCAGAATTGGCAAGTCCGCCACTGGCGCCCTGTACTTTTTTCAGACGAGAGCAGGTTCATCCTGAGCACCTGTGATAGACGTGAAAGTCTGGAGAAGACAAGGAGAACGTTATGCTGCCTGCAACATCATTCAACATGACAGGTTTGGTGGTGGATCAGTGATGGTCTGGGGAGGCATATCCATGGAGGGACGCACAGACCTCTACTGCATAGGAAATGGTGCTCTGACTGCCATAAGGTATCGAGATAAAATCCTTGAACCCTTTGTCAGACCCTACGCTGATGCAGTAGGTCCTGGTTTTCTCCTAATGCACGACAATGCCTGACCTCATGTGGCAAGAGTATGCAGGCAGTACCTGCAGGATGAAGGAATTGAAACAATTGAATGGCCTTCACGATCCCCTGACTTAAACCCAATAGAACATCTGTGGGACATTATGTTTCGGTCCATTAGGCAGTGCCAGGTTGCTCCTCGGACTGTACAAGAGCTCAGGGATGCCCTCACACAGATCTGGGAGGAAATGCCACAAGACACCATCCGTTGTCTCATTAGGAGCACACCCCGACGTTGTCAAGCATGCACACAAGCTCATGGGGGCCACACAAGATACTGAAAAGCAATTAGAGTTGCAGAAATTAAGTTTTTGAAATAATGGACTAGCCTGCCACAACTTCATTTCACTCCGATTTTAGGGTGTCTACACAATTGAGCCCTCTGTAGGCTGATAACTTTTATTTCCATTAAAAGACTTGACATCCTTTTGTTCCTAAGACATTGCCCTGTCGTTATTTGTATAGATATCCAACTTCATATTGAGATCTGATGTATCTAATGTGTTTCTTTAAAGTGTTCCTTTCATTTTTGTGAGCAGTGTATATATATATATATATATATATATATATATATATATATATATATATATATATATATATATATATATATATATATATATATTACCATATTATTAAGTTCACACATCTGTAAAGAGTTAATTAATAGCACACTTGATAGGTTTTGCTCCACCATGTCATTTTCAGTCTGCATTTAATGGCCAAAATCACAGCCGTCAAAATGACTGCTAGGAGTTCCAGCATTAGAATTCTGGGAGGTCTTCAATTTTTCTGAGTTTTCATTGAATTACTGAACTGCATTTCCACCACTGAATGGCACGAATCAGTAATATTTATAAATCTATTTGTTAATTTTTAATACATTTTCCACTAACATCAACAATATAATCTTTTTGCAAACTTGTCTTGAACAAAATGGTGTTCTTTCAAAAAGGACAAATTTCTTATAGTAGGTGTTTAGGGGAGAGAAAAACAAACATCATTGGCTGTATTCTCTGATGAAAGTCAGATCTAATCTTAAGAGTTCTGACATTTTTTCCATCCATCCATCAATCATTATTTTAATGTGCTTTGAAATAGTTTAGCGTGTATTTATGTGAGACAACACAACCCCAGCGCCTTGTCTGTGTTGGAACCTTTGGGTTTGTCATGTTGCGGTGTGGGTGGCGGCAGACCATGTGTGGTGGAGCTGACCAGGAGGCAGGAATGCAGGCTCGGATAACATAAAAATGGTTTTAATGGTAGAGGATACAGCAGGAACAACAACACACAACAATGATCCGACAAGGGACACATGCAAGACGGGAGGTATAAATACACAGGGGACAATCAGCAACACACGGGCAGGTTAACAAGGGGCAGGTGAGACCAATAAAACACTAATCAGGGGCAGGAGAGAGTAAGAGTCAAAGGGGGTAGGAGCAGATCCTGACAGTAACCCCCCCAAGGGGCGGATACCAGATGCCCACAAGACCCACATAACTCAGAAGACAAGGGGACCAGGGATCCGGAGCATGGAGGCACAGGGGGTTTCGGAACGAGGACACAGGAACACTGGAGACTTGTGACGTAGACTCGGGACCTCGAGGAACACTGAAGACTCTGGACCTCGGGGGAACTCTGCAGACACAGGGACTCTGGAGACTCGGGACGCAGACTCGGGACCTCGAGGAAACACTGAAGACACAGGGACTCTGGAGACTCGGAACGCAGACTCAGGACCTCGGGGAAACACTGAAGACACAGGGACTCTGGAGACTCAGGACGCAGACTCGAGAACTCTGGGAAACACTGGAGACTCTGGAAAACACTGGAGACTCGGGAAATCAGGAACACACTGGAGACTCGGGAAAACACTGGAGACTCGGGAACTCGGGAAAACACTGGAGACTCGGGAAAACACTGGAGACTCGGGATAACATTGGAGACTCAGGAACTCGGAAAATCACTGGAGACTCTGCAACTCGGGAAAACGCTGGAGAAAACTAGTTCCAGAGCCAGAGCCATGAGTTGAGGTGAGTCCGACTATCTAGTCGGAACCTCTCAACCTCACACACCAACTCAGGTTCCTTCCCCACCAGAGAGGTGACATTCCATGTGCCAAGAGCCAGCTTCTGTAGCCAAGGATCAGACCGCCAAGGTCCCTGCCCTCGACTACCACCCGTCTCACACTGCACCCGACCCTTTTGGCCCCTCCCACGAGTGGTGAGCCCATGGGAAGGGGGACTCACGTTTCCTCTTCGGGCTGTGCCCGGCCGGGCTCCATGGGTGAAAGCCCAGCCACCAGGCGCTCGCCAACGTGCCCCACCTCCAGGCCTGGCTCCAGAGGGGGTCCCGGTGACCCGCGTCCGGGCGAGGGAACATGGTTTCCATTTATATAATTCATCATAAGAGGTTTTCGGGCTGCCCTTTGTCTGATCCCTCACCTAGGAGCTGTTTGCCATGGGTGACCCTACCAGAGGCAGAAAGCCTCAGACAACTTAGCTCCTAGGGTCATTGAGACACTCAAACCCCTCCACCACGGTAAGGTGGGATCCCAGAGAGAAGTATATATATATATAATAAGATTGTTAAACAAAAATTTTGTATTTCCATTGCCTAATCTTAGACCAAATTGAATATTCCGAGGGGACCAAAAGGTAATAGTACTAAAAATAGAGGACACCAACTCGTGGAGAGATTTCCATAACTGTTAGACAGCATCACATTTGTAGAACAGGTGCTCTGTAGTCTCCAGATTTGTTTTACATATGTAGCCATTTTCAACCATAATTTTAAATCTACTTTCAATAAATTCGTTAGAAGGATAAATTTTATTTATAGTTTTAAAATGAACCTCTACATTTTGGGGGAATTGGAAATTTAAAGTAACTCGTCAGGTTAATAGATATTTCAGCTTTATTATAATCTCTAAAGATTAGTGAGCTCTTTGCTATACCAGGATATAGAGTTCTTACAAATACTGCCTTCAAAACGTATTATTGCATTTCTCATTCATTAGGTCTATATTGCCTAATTTAGCTTTATGTAAATTTGGAGTTGGTGTATTTAAATTGTTTATTGATAGGATCAGAACCATTGGGATATTTTGTGTAATCTTTCTGTAAACATCACTAGAGCAGGTCAAATTATATTTAGAGTTAAAATCCTCCAAATCAAGTATACTACCCATATCATCCATTAGATGCACAATAGACCAAACCGATTTTGTCATCCACTCTTGTACAAACATTGATTTACTCCTGCTCAATATGACCCTGTTGTTCCACAGTGGTACATTGTGTGGACTGAAATTATGTTTAAACATCATCTGCCAGTTTAAAAGAAACTGTTTATGAAACTTTGAGTTTTATCGGCAGTTTAGACATTTCAAAATCACAGACTAATAAAAGGCCAATACCTCCGACTTTGTCAAACACAAAATAAGGTAAGACAGAACAAATATCCTCACCATTTTTAAGATAGATTTTAGCCAGTTAATCTTCAACATCCCATTCATAATCTCAAAGTCAACAGCCCTTATACCCCCATCTTTATAGTCCTTTACTAAGTCTACATTTCTGATGTAGTGATGTTTATTTCTCCATATAAAATTAAAATTATTTTTATTAATTTCTTTTATAATTCTAGCTGGGATGGGTAGGGAGTATGCTGGATAGATTAGTCTGGATAATGATTCAATTTTAGTTAATTCATTCTACCAAATACTGTTAGGTCTCTTTGTAACCAATTATTTAAAATAATTTAGCCTTTATCAACAGGATCTAGAATATTATTTTTTTCTCACTAATTTCTCCACATTTGGTTTTCCAAATTCCTAAATATTTCATCTGACTTTTAACCGACATTCCATACAGTGAAGAATCAGAATGGCTGTGGATACTCATTAGTTCACATTTGTCCAACTTTTAGTGCAAACCAGAAGCTCGCGAGAAAGGCTTAATTGTATTTAAGGCTAAAGGCATTTGTTCTTTATTTTTTAGAAAAAGAGTTGTATCATCAGCTAGCTGACTAATAATTAATTTGTGGTTGTTTATGTCTAAACCTTTAATATTTGAATTTAAAACAGTGAGAGCTAACATCTCAGTGGCTATAATAAATAACAAGGGTGAGATGCTGCAGCCCTGTCCAATTCCTCCTTCTACTTGGAATCTGGAGCAAGTACCTTCTGGAAGGGAAACACAACTATTAATATTGTGATGTAACATCACAGTCATATCAATGAAAGTTTTCCCAAACCCAAGATGTTTGAGAGATTGAATAATAAAGCCATGTTCGACTGAATCAAAGGTTTTGTGGAAGTCCAGAAACATCAGATAACTATAATCTATAAGGTCCAGAACCAAGCGGATATTATTATGGATCGGCCTTCCTTTGAGAAATCCTGATAGTGTTGAGCTAATTATTTCTGATATGCCAGTTTTTAATCTAGTTGCTAAAGCTTTTGTAAAAATCGTATAGTCTGTATTTAGAAGGGTAATAGGTCTCAGATTATTTAATACTCTTTTATCTTTCCCAAGTTTTGGAATCAACTGTAGTAACCCTTGTTTCATCATCTCCATCAGCTCCTTTTGATTTATGCATTCCAATAACGCCTGGAATAATAGGATTTTCAATTCTTCCCAAAAATATTTATAGAAGTTAGTTGTTTTTGTCAGGTCCTGGTGAGCGGTTAGATGCCATATTTTTAATAGCACAATCTAATTCCACCAAAGTTAAATCCTTATCGCAAATTTCTTTAAAACAATCATCTATCGATGGAATAAAATCATTAATTTGATCAAAAAAGGCTGTGGTATGTTGTTCTGAATATGAAGACTTGTAAAGGTTAATATAAAATTAAAAACTTCTTTGGAAATGCATTTAGGATCTGTACATTCCTGTACATTTACCCTGAGACTACAGACTGAATTATATATTTGTCTGCGCTTCTCTAAATTACAAAACTAAGCAGTATCCTTTTCTCCCTCTTCTATCCACTTGGCTCTGGATCTCACATAAGCATCTCTGGCATTGTTATTATTCTTAATTTCCACAATAAGTTTACAAATAGTAGTACCAAGTTCTTCATTTTTTAGCAGCTGAGAATTAAATTTCCAATAATCTTTAAAATTATTAGTTTGGTCTTTACTTTTCAAACTAAGAGTTATAGTGCAATGATCACTCAAAGAACTATTCGAAATTACTGTTTCTGTAACATATTGTAAAAGTGAGTTTGAAACAGGCCAATAATCTATCCGTGATCTAATATGACCATTAGGTTTGTGCCAGGTAAACTGTCTGCTTTCCCTGTTCAGTTCTCTCCAGATATCTAATTTGTTAGAAACAGTGAAGTCTTGTATAATTGGATTTCTATGTTCGCTTGATAATTTAGTAAGCCACTATCCATCCACTCATTCGGGGTAACGTTAAAATCACCCCCCACTATCACATGGTCAGTGGGAAATTTTGTGTTAAGTTCTTTTATAATTGTTGATAGCTGATGCAACAAACTCCAGTTTCTTTGATCATCGTTATAACCATAGATGTTAACCAGAATAATCAGAGTATTATCAATATTCAAAAAAGCATGCAATCTAGTGTCCATCTGAATCCACTTTGTTATAAAGAACCTTGCCAGGACATCTGTTAAAACAGCAACACCAGCTGAGCGGTTTGTACCATGACTAAATAGAATAGTATCTCCCCATTGTTGTGACCAAAATCTAACATCTGACTCATTTGAATGAGTTTCCTGAAGAATACAATTTGCTTGTTGCCCGTTGCAGAATAAACAAAACTGCTTTACGCTTAACTGAGTCTTTAATTCCCCTTGTGTTAAAAGAAAGAAAAGAAAAATCATTTAACTGGAACGCTGAACCCATGAAAAAAGGATATTAGAAAGTTTTTGAGGTGGAGTAGAAAAAATATAGAAAAAGTCCCATTTCCACAACTTCCCACTATATCTTCATAACATCTTCCAGTATCTCAGCCTGTACCTGGAGTTTTCTCCATAACGCATTTGCCTTCTATGAAAGCAAAAGCAAAGCACCCCTGAAGCCAGCAGCCTTGCCTTCCTTCCTCGCCTGCTCGATTCTTGGCCACGTTGCTTGTCTGGATCTCCACTCCCCTTGAGTTAGGTCTTCAGTAAAGCAGATCCCTTCTTTGCACACACGAGAATCCTTCGTTCATCTCCAAATGTCATCTCTCACTGCTCCCAAACAGGATGATGATTTGCCTGCGTTTGTTCTCCATCACTCTCCCCACTCTGTGGACAACATCAACCTCCTCATCCATCTTCTCCTTCAGGTCCGGTGCAATCCGCCTTAGAAGCTCCACCACATCTGCTCTAATATTTTTCATTAATCTTCTCGTTTTTTCCTTTAATTCGAAGACACCACCGCCTTTTGTATCATTCTTGCTGCAGTAGTCGTTCTTTCATGTCCTTCTCTATTGTGAGTGAGCCAACCTGATTCTCTAGTTGTTTTATTTTCGACTTGCACTTGTCTAGCTCCTCAGAGTTATGCTGCACTGATTTACCGAGAGAAGCTTACATGGCACTGTGTTGTTGCATCTGTTGGCTAACTTCACCCATGCGGTCGTCAACACGTTTTCCAAGTGTTTCGATAGCTTGCAGTATGGTGTCAGTAGATTTGTTAGGAGTCCTCTTCCTGAGACGTACCTTTGGCCTTCTTTTCCGTGTGTGTTTTTTCTGGAGTGCCTGCAGGAGTTGACGACATTCTGTCTCCCTTGTTGCTACTAGCATTAGCCGTTTCCATCGGGGTTGAATAGTCATGCTCCGTGGTTGTAGGTAGGATATTTTTCGCTGCAACAGTCTTGATGCTGTTGCTCTTCCTCATATTTGGCTGAACTTCCAAAATAAGTCAAGAAAAGTGGGATATTTAACTTCAGAACTAAAACATTGGGACTTTAAGAACTCAAGAGAAATGTGTTTGCTCAGTCCGCCATTTTCCCCAGAACCTACTCCTCTCTTTCTACAGCTCTGGGGAGGCCTGGCTCTTCCGGTGCATCAACTTGTGGCGGAATGGGTCGGTACTAAGCAGAATTTTAAAGCCAAATGTGGCGAAATGGGTCGGTACTAAGCAGAATATTAAAAAGTTATGATCCTGCCAACAACGCCAAATGTGGCGGAGCTCGTGGTAGGGTGCCTTCTTTATGAAGCTTGTCCCTTCAACCTTGATTATTTACTACCCAGACTGGGAGAACACACAACAACGCCACCTTGGGAATTTCACCCAAGGAAATAAAATTAGATACCTCTAGGCACACGTAGGTTCATGCTCCAAAGAGGTGGCAGAAACGAGGTTACAAAAAGTTCTAATTTATTAAACACTATGTTTAATAAAAGACAGTTTCAAAAGTCATTTAAAAATACTAATTTAAAAAAAGGGTAATTTAAACAAAGAAAATAACTAGTGTCACATGGCTGGAGCTTACCAAGGTGTAGTGGGACCACTGAAGGTTTTAGCTAAATAAGAAAAAACTACAAAAATCACCCAAAGCACTAGTGAGCAGTCACGCAGATGTGAAAGGAACCAACACCAGCTTGCACACAGCAGACACCACCAGAGAACCACCACCACCACCCTTGGCTCCAGTCTGGATAAAACAGAGGTTAGAAAACTATTAAATGAACACTGTTAATATAAAATAGTGCTCCAGAGTCCTCATGGGCCGGGGGAGAGGGGATCTCTCCCTCCACTCCAACTGGCACGCTGGGTGGAAAACGTCTGGCGAAGGAGCACTACTAATTGTCCAATCCTTGGCTGCGCTCCAAGTGAGCGGCAACCCAATCGCTCCAGGTTGGTCGGTCAGCTCCGTTGACCCGCTCCTCGGTTGTTTGGGGGTCACGGCAGTGACTCAAAACAATGTTTCACAAGCACCACAACACCTCGGGTCCTAAAAGGTAATAAACCTTGTTAACCCATTTCTTTTCAGAAGAAACTGACATTTTTTTTTTGTTTACACACTTAATTGTATAGTGACTATGAACTCTGTAACGAAGGATTGGGTATCTGGGTTTGAGGTTGAATACTGGATATCGATGGACTATGATACGAAACAATGAACATGAGGTCACCATTCTGTTGTATTTTATTTTCAGTCTTTATTGGTGTGATTAACTCCTTTCCCGATATTAGTTGATATATGTAATTTGTTCTAGATATGTGATTTCATCTTGAGCTACTGGGATTATGTGAATTAGGGATGTGTGTGTGTGAGTGTGTGTGCGGGTATTATCTTACATAAGCAATTGTATGAAAATGTACGAGACCCCAGGAAGACTAGCATCTGCATTTAGGCAGAAGCTAATGAGGATCTCAATAAAACGAAATGAAACGAAACCCCAGAAAATCAGAAAATAGTCATGACTGAGCGTGCAGGGGGGGGGGGGTGCTGCACATACATACCACTCCAACAGTAGGTCACACTAGAAGGTAGACACGCTTCCCGTCAAACAGCACGCAGGTAAATTTACAACTCTCTTATGGAGCTTCCAAATATTGTCTCTGTCTGCATACCAGCCTGTATTAGTTGTCACTAATCTGCTTTTAACAGCTGATCAGAGTACTCACTGCGATCCAACACACATCCAGCTTACACTGCTACTGTCCAAAGTGCAGCTACTTCCGTGAGCAATGAAAGAAACACTGACTGGGTCTGCTTTTTATGCCCACAGCTCCCCTACTGGTGACAGACGGGGTCAGGTGTTCTTTATTATAATCAGGAGCAGGTTACCTCATCCTGCTACAAACCCCAAAATTTTTTCGTCTCAGATGTTCATTTAGAGAAGTCGTGCTTCCGTGCCATGCTAGATCGTTTTTGCATCTTGCAGGTCACCTGTCTTTTCACGGCATCTAGAGTGAAGTGTTCCCATACTTTTGATAGGGATGACCCCGACCGTTCCGAAATTAATATCAGATCAAAAAAACTCTTAACGGATTATACGCATTGGACTGCATCAAAAATCTCAATATCAACAGTCCATTCAGCTTTAAGTTCCATTCCAGCAATTATTTCCAGTAGCGCCCAGATCCAGCATGCATAGTCCACGTGATCAGAACAGTGTGTGCTATAGTGATGTGTCGGTCGCGAACGAACTGGCTCTAAGAGCCGGCTCTTTGAAGTGAATGACGGGAGCTGGCTCATCATTGGGAGCCGTCCCCTCCCCTCCCCCCTGCTTTGGTGAAAGCTACAGGTGATTGGTCAACATGTGTAACTGTGTGTCCAGACTGTCCACACACAGAGCAGTAGGGGCGGGGAGGAGGGAGGATCAGACTCAGACACACAGCAGAGCACATGTGGGTGGAGGGAGACGAGAGGGAATGAGGAGGAGGAAAAAGGCGAGCGAGAGGGAGCAGAGTGCGACAAAGACGGTGAGAAAATGAGCGCCAGCAGTCGGAAAGTGGAGATTTCTTAAAGTGTTCAGTTATTAAATCCATAGAAATGATAAACATTTGATAGATTGCTTTTTTATTTACATTAGTAAATTATTTTACATATGTTTAGCATTATTTTGGTTATAAATGCACTCTACTCAACAGAAAATCTGAGGAGCCACTTTGGTGAGCTGAGCCAAAAGAACCGGCTCTCTAAAAAGAGCCGGAATTCCCATCACTAGTGTGCTAGCAAAATAGCAATGAACAATGTTGGCCATATGGTAGTATTTTTCGTTAAAATCCAATAAATAAATAAACAGTTTAGCTCAGTGCAGCACTTGTCATGCACAAGTTTCCTGTGGTGGAACAGAACCGCAGAAGTTTAATACGTCCAACCTCATCGTGCAGGAACACAAAACATTGCATGAGGATTTTTGCAGTGTGTGAAAGGGAAACTTTAGACACTCAACTTGTGGCGGTTGGTCAGTAAACAAACTTGTTTTTTTTTTTCCTTATCTGCCTAACCTCAGCTGTTCACATTTATGCAACCAAAGGTTGATAAAAAAAATGGTCAGGTTTTTATACTAACTGTTGCTGGCTTTTGTTTTCTGTTTGAGTAATATCCCTTGATCAAGCCTTTCATAAATTCCATAGGTAAAAATATGTATGATTTGAGCTGATATATCGGATTGGTACCGTATCATAAGTGAAAAAGTTGTACTGGGACATCCCTAACTTTTGATGTTTTTGTTAGGTTTTTTCTCCTGTACCCTTTCTTGCTCCGCCATCTTCCTCAGTGTGAGCATGCACGTCAGCCATGTACGTCATGAAAAACAAGGATACCTTCTGACTGATTTCTTCTTCTAATGCTCCACTGGTAGATCGGTGGCTCATTACTGCCACATGCTGGCCACAAATTTAACAGATTGCAACCAATGTAACAGATTAACAACTAATCGATGAGTAAATAAATTGTCAACTATTTTAATAATCAATTACAATTATCGATTACAATAAGTTAAATTGATTAGTTGTTTCAGCTCCAGTTGAATGCTACATTATTAATAAAACTTCTGAACTCTTAACACCAAGGTAATTCTTATTTTCTTAAATGAAGACTACTGTTAGCAATACCATTTCAGCCAAAAAGCATAGACAATGACAAACACAAATTGTGATTGTGACATTTATTTCTGTGCCACACATTTACAGAGAAACACATTTTCAAAATAAAATACACTATGAAAAATCAAACGAGGCCTGAAAGAAAAATAATCAAAATCAGATCTAAGCAACTGGACAGTTTTGTCTTGTAAACAAAGAAAAATAAATGCACAGAGTGGGTTAAGAGTTGTTTTTCTCTCTGCCCTATTTTAATAGTCGACTCTCGTCCACATTAAATGTAATCACAGCGGTCCCATTAACTTTGGTGCGAGGCTCAATTTGAGAGTCCAGACTGTAGGTCCATTGCTTCCTAATGTGCTCACTAATAACCAATCAGGTTATGGTATATAAACCGTAGCCAGGCTGTAATTGGTCATGTGGATTTTAATTTACTCTGTTCAAATCAAATGAGACGGTTTTATTATAACTGAGAAACGATTTCATTATCTTATAAAGATCCACAAAGGACATTTAAGAAATAAAATTTTGGAAAAAAGAGATCATCTCTTAACACACATACACTACAAACAGAATATTATTCAACCCCGTATTCAAACAGAAAAAAATTTCATTACATCAGAACAAAAACAAGCTAATGCCAAAGTTTCCTATAACAGACAGCAGTGGAGTTCAGGTCTATAGAGTTCCTCAGTGTGACGAGAAATTACAGCTACAACAAATCAACTGCAAATCAAACTGTATGAAGAATCATAGTAGAAGAAAACATACAGCTTATACCACCTTTATATTGAACAGAATTAATAAGCAACATTCAATTGTTTGTTTTAAATACAAAAACTGCATTCAAAGTAAGATAAAGAGGTTCTGGATATGTGACGGTAAAGCGCGAAGATTCTTTTTTTTCACTTCGGAATGTTTTTGTCACAAAATTAAATTAGAACAAAAAAATTAATCACTTTCATTTGCATGAGTTACTGTGCCGGGAAGTTCACAGAATTCCTATGATGGGGTTCATTGGCACTTAAGAGCCAGTCAACACTGGGAAGTACTGTGAGCATGTGTAAAATAAACTGGACATAGTTCTGTTTATAATAATAACCGACAGTGGTACATGTTATTTTAGTTTTAGGATGATATTTTAAGGTGCTTTATTGGACTTGATTAGTCCAGATTAAAAAAAAGGCATCAAAATCTTTTCATAATTCAGAATTTGCATTATTTTTGAAGTATAAAAAAACAGCAGTACTATATAGAATTTGATCATTCAACTCAATTATCAAGTTCAAATAATTTTTATTCTTCTCTTTTTTTTCTTAAGAAAGACTGATCACTTGGGACATCCCCTCCATCAACGAGTAAAGAATGTAAAGCAACGTCAGGAACATCAGGATATTCGTGCACGAACTCGATACCGTGCATAATACACAGGCAAACACGTTATCTTCATCCCATCTTCATGTTAAACCTCCGATGTGATTACTTATGTTCATCCAAGAGAAAAGAAAACACTGAGAGCAGACAGTTTACACTGCATGGAATTACTTGTCAGCTCTATGCAACCACAAGAAGCATGCTGTAGAAATGTCACATTAAAAGGTGCCCTGTAGAAAATATGTGAACCAGTCTGGTCTTTTCCAGTGATCTCTTTTAACAGGAAGGTATAAAACAAATCAGAGACCGTTATTTAAATCATGATTTATGCACAAAAGACTTCCTCTTTAGCTAAAAAATGGGAGAATGTGGCCCTTTTAGCTGCTTTCAGCGTAATTAAATCACCAGATCCTGACACAAGGTTAAAGCTTCTAAAAAAAACAAAAAAAAGTGCAATACAAATTTTCCTCACGGTGTGATTTATATTGGAACACGTACAGTAAGAACTTGTTTGCACATGAGTGCGTTTCTGCAGAAAATCTGACGAGGTAAAATCTGAAATTTCAAAACTAGTTTTTGAATCTATACCTATTTATTCTACATTTTAATATACAAATCATGAAACAAAAACTACACTTGTGACAACCATAACATTATTATCCGATATGATCTATGACATCTCTTTCCAATACAGTGTCGCCATCGAGATCGAGTGATAATAATGCTACATTTGCACTGAAAAGTGTGGAGAGAAGAATTTCAGCAGGCAGTGCACTCATTAAGGGTGGAAACCAAGTGAATCAGTCATTTCTCTCTGTAGTACAGCAAATATGCTTTCAGCGACTCCGGCAGTGGGAGAGCCAATATTTGTTCTCTCAACACGTTCACTTGCTTGATGATTTCAATGTCGCCAATGTCTCTTTCCTCCTCCTCCTCGACCTCCTTGTGCTCCTCCTCGGCGTGTTCCTCCTCTTCACTCTCCACCATTTGGGGTATGAGCTGATTGCCTACAAAAACATAAGTGTTGATGCGTCGCCGCCGGCAGCGCCTGCGCTTACGCTTCTGGGGGACCCGTTGCACCGTCCCTTTGCCCTGGCTGTCCTGGCTGGTCAGGCTTCTGAGAGTGCGGCGGATGTAGATGCGGGAAAGGTCCTGAAGGCTGTGGACGGTCACCGGGGCTGAGGACAAAACAAGAGACGACATAGTCCTTCAGGGCAATGTGCCACAGAAAGGAGAAGAATCCACACCGCTACAATGCTCCCTCAACTAGGTCAGTGTAAACAAGTGAGGATGTGACAGAAAGTGGAGACTCTGTTTCAAGACAAGAGATAACTCGCTCTCTAAAGCAGCCGCCAGAAGAACAAAACGTGTAGAGCAACTCATTCTGCTTCAGGAATCTTCTCGTCAAATCATTTTCAGCTACTAAAAAATATCACCCGTTTTATGCTCAGAGACTGGTTTGATATGAGATGACGAGGATGTAACTTACGAAGCTGGACAGTGTCTGGCTTCTCTCTGTCAGCCTCGTTCTGCCGCATCAAGGGGGCAAAGGACACCGCCAAGATGTTTTTGCTCTCCCATGTGCTTTGACCGGTCCTGGTTATCTGGGTCAGCTGCAAAAACAGGCAAAAAATTAGGGCTGCACAATATATCGAAAAATTATCGTCATCGCGATAACAGGACGTGCAATAGGCCCATCGCAAAGCACATCAAAAATGGCGATAAATGTTTGGTTCAAACATTTCTATCCGTGTCATAAATCAACTTTTTGTAAACCAGCTGTTTTTTTACGCGGAAGTATTATTTGACCAATCAAATGTAGCCCTTCTGACATGCCTCCAATCAGATGGGTCCATTCACATAATACACCCGCCCCCTACGTAGACCCTTACCCCAAAATTCCACTACTATCTCCGCTCCGCCCCCGCTTTCCGCTGCCGCTCGCTTCCCTTGTTCGTCATGCTGGCTCAGAGCAACCAACGCAATTTGTGCTGAGGTTTCTGGAATCAGCGCTGCTTTCAAACGTGAACGTGAGTCCGCTCGGTGTCGTTAAGCAGCTGATAATAACCGGGCTGACTTCGACACGTGCCGGTGAACCAACCCACCCACCTTCATGTCTCTAGTGTTCCACTGGGTGGTGATGTTAGCCCCAGGCTCCGGTTAGCTTCCAGCTAAAAGGCTACAGCACTCTCCTCCCAGTCCCACCCTGCTAAAGAGGGCCTGGAAAAGTTCCCCCACACATCAAAGTGATTTTTCATTTATGAGCTTTTATAACCTTGTTAATGAGGATAGTTGATTTGCTGCTGCACATAAACTGTCAGTCAGAAGCTCTGCTAGCCGGTTATCTTAAGAGGAGCTAGTTCAATTTGTTAGCTTGTTATCAGAATCATAGTTGCAGTTTCATCATCTGAGCTGCTTTTAAAGATCTAGGTAAACTTGTTCAATTTGGGGTTAAAAACAAACGTTTTCACATATTTTCCATGTAGTTTTTTTGCGAGTTCCTCTTCTGTAAGGTACATTGTTTTTCTCTTTCCCTCAGAAAATCTTAATTTTCTCCTAGTTTGGCCCAGCACAGTTCACTTTCCAGTTGCAGCAACAGCCTTATATCATAACCACATAAGTGGAGAAAATGTTCAGTAACAATGAGAGAATTTGCTGTTGCATTAAGTGATGTTAACTATTATTTAACATTTAAACTTATTTTCTGATTTTTTTTTATTTATTCAAAAAACCCTGGTAAGGGATGTTTTTCTGTATTTGGAGCATCAGAAAAAGTTTTATGGTGGTGGTGATGTTTTAAAGTCACTGAAAAACTGCATGCATGCAGTTTGTTGTTTTGCTGCTAATACAGTAGCAGGTGCAGCTGCATGTTTATGCAATAAAAATGCTATGTTGTAATGGAATTCATGCATTAGTTTTTGTTTGCTTTGAATCCAGAGCAGGCATCACACGCCAGACGACATCAACACTGCATACTTTAGTATTTGTTCATTTATCGCAAGTAATATCGATATCGCAATATTAAGCACTGTTATCGAATATCGCAGGTTTTTCTAATATCGTGCAGCCCTACAAAAAAAAAATTATATATATATATATATATACACATCTGAACTGAGCACTAAAGAAAATACAAAGTGATCATATCTATCACATAACTAAAGCTAAGCAGCAGGAAAATAAAAATAATTTGTTTTCATTTTCATGTTGATTAACTTTCATGTTTTAGCACAAATTTTCATCCATCTTCAGTCCGTTTGCTGTGTTTAATTACACCACCCACATAGGGGAATCTCTGTGCATTCCTGACGTTGACACATTCCAACAATAGTGATTAAAAAAGACTCACCCAACACTGGAACAGCTACTCAGTATTGAAACTTGTTTAATATAAATCTGGGTTATTTGCGGTGATCATGGAAAACACTTATAGGCAACAAAATAATACTTTTAGTTTGCAAAATGATTACAAAGAGACAAAGTCGTGACATTAAGCTGAACCATTAGTCACCATTATTACATTCAACAAGGCTTTCACAAATAGACAGCAGGACAGGACTTTCATAATAACTCAAAAGCCAAAGTTTTAATAGGACTCTGTGCAGCATACCAAATAAACTTTAGAAATGTAATTTCCTGATATTTTTGTACATATTTTGTTGTAAGGCAAAGCCTGCTGGTTTTACAAGCATCAATGTTTAGTTCACGTGGGATCTGTCAATGAATTTAAAGGTGCAATAGTAAAAATGAAGTAAGAAAGAAATCATGTGTTCAAATTTAGGTACTGCTGTCCATTTTATAAACAAAATGTTCCTATCTCACTTTTGTTTTGTGAGTTTCATGGCTGTTGCCAGATAAGTACCAGAAGATTTTAGATGAGTCATAGACATTAAGTTGATAATGTGCTAGGGAGGTAGAGCGGGTTGTTTCATGATCAGAGGGTCATGGGTTTGAGTCCAGCTCCTGCCAGGGGTATTCTGCTGTTGTGTCCTTGGGCAAGACACTTCACCCAATTTGCCTGTGTTGGTAGTGGTCAGAGGGGCCAACGGTGCCAAATGGCAGCCTCGCCTCTGTCAGACCGTCCCAGGGAGGCTGTGGCTACATAGTAGTAGCTTACCATCACTAGCAGTGTGTGAATGTGAGAGTGCATGAAAGCATCTTTGAGTGTCCAAAAAGCGCTATATAAGTTTGATGTATTATTATTATTGTATATGTATTGTCATATCTGGTGTTAGCATACTTAGGTGCTTTAAGGTAGGTAGCACTTACTACACTTATTATGGTAGTATGCCTTCAGCATTAGAGGAAGTGTGGTTGTTTGCTGTCTTGTTGTTAACTTGTTCTTATAGTTCTGAACAACTCATTTATTAATATTAATGGATTAGATTTATAGCGTTTTTCTAGGCACTCAAAGCGCTTTCCATTATTCATGCACCCTCACATTTACACACTGCCGGTGATGGTAAGGTAGTGTGTGGCCACAGTCGCCCTGGGGCGATCTGACAGAGGCGAGGATGCCCACCACCAACACAAGCAAGTTGGGTAAATTGTCTTGCCCAAGGACACAGCACCAGGGTACCCCTAGCGGGAGCTGGAATTGTTCCCACAATCCTCCAATCACAATGCAACCCGCTCTACTTCCTGCTGCATTTTACTTCCTTTAGAGGGAGTAAAACGCCCCGATTGACTTGTTATTCACTTCAAACATACATTTCACTATAATATTGAGTAGTCGGTAAATGAAAAAGTAGCTTGAAATATTTTGTGAGCAGACTATTTGCATCTAAATCACTGTTAGCTCAACATTAGCCTCTAGCCTGCTTCACACTACATTAGAGTAAAACAAAAAGATGCCAAGGCTTCTTAGGGGTATAATAAATAACTTCTGGGTCGCTCCTGTTTACTGGCTTCAGTTGTTTAAACAACTCTGGAGGTTTTTGCTTGTCGGTGTCAAATTACAAATGTTGGCACTGTATCTTAAGATCGGAGCAGATTCGGCAACTTCACATATTGTAAACAGTAACTACGTACCTCTTTAGTTTTTTGAAATGAGAAAAACTGACAACCTAAAACTCCTAATTTCTGATAAATTGATACCAATATATTGGATATCCTTTATCAATTCAGTGTGATGAATTAATAATTAAGGTAAATGAAAATCTCCATTTTTTGGGGGGTGATTTGTGTTTTCAGCTGAGTTAAAGACTCGTACAATGTATTAGTTTATCTTTTTCTTCTGACATTGTGCACATGAGTGATTCTGAATTTTTCTTTTCTTTAAATGTCCAAACAAGAAAATAGTTAATTACCGTACACTATTGATCATCAAACCAACCAATCACACAATTAAAATGTCATTTGTTGATCGGTAAAACAATGTAGAATATAGGAGTATAATTAGAGATCTTTTATTCAAGTAAAACACAGAGAGATCTGTAACCTGTTCCATTGGCCTGAGAATCACACCCACAACCCTGAGTTGTAGATGACCAAGTCTGCCTCTTCTACCCAGTTATTTCCACTGATTGTGTCCCTGATGGCCCACGACACGTCCATTATCACCAGCTGACAGTGAAGATACCATGTCAGTTTGTAATGACACCCATGTGTGATTCTTTACACTGACATTTTCAGAAATGAAAAGAGGGACGTACAGATGTTGTTTGGAGATGTAGTAATGGAACTGTCTCTGAAGACTGTCCCTCAGACGGCACATCAGCATTGTTACAAAGACCTGCACTCCCTCTCCTTTCAGGGCACGGCATCATATTTGTCCACTCTGGAGTCATTTCTAAAAGCTCTGGAGGGAGATGGAGAAGATGAATATGTCTGCTTGGTGCTGATAAAAGGCCCAGATGAAGAAAGATGCGTTTAGAAAATGATCCCCATTACCATGGACACGGCTCGTGTAAATTTCTGTTGTGATGCTTTCAAAGCTTTTAGGTCTTACAAAGATCCTCACTTTAAAATTAGATTTAATGACTTTATCGATGCTCACAAAGCATGCGGGCTGCTTTTATTCTCAGTAATGCTGTGTAGTTCCTTTGAAAATATTAAACCAATTGATTTACTCTAAATATCTTGTACACCCCTGGTGGTTCTGGAAGTGAAACACAATACCTGCTTTAATCAAATACAAGTGTTTTTCCTCCTTTACTTCAGCTTCCTTTAAGTTGTTCAAAAGCGTTGAGATCGTGAACTTGTCATGATCATTTCTTTATCTTCCCACCACTACACAAAACACCATCAGTGTCCTTTTAAATAGCCCACAGTGTGTCCACATGCACACATCTAGCATTTTAAATATTATTTATGCAGTGCCGTGTGCGCTCCGAACACAGCTGCTTAAATCCAGGGGCAGTCGAGGCTCAATAATGCATGGCAGCGTTGCGTAACCAGTCTTGCGGGTCAAAGCTATTCTACCTTGTTTTTCTCCCATGTTTTTTGAATTTTGAATAGCAATCAGGACGCGCGTCTGATCCGCATCGGCCCAATAGCTTGTGGCACTTACCTGATCCTCTATAGGCATCACCAGTATGCCTCCAATTTTGAGCAGAACCTTCATGTAATTTTCATGGTCTTTCTGCACTCCGGCGCCACAATAAATGCGGTCGTATTGGTGACTGTCTGTTGAGATTTCAAGGCAATTCCCCACCACAAAGACCGGCTCACAGAACTCAAACCTGTGGAAGAAAAAAAAAAGAAGCATAAATCGAGATAGCGGTGGAAAGTGTGTTTATCATTCTGTCAGTCTCATTACCACAATCACAGGTTGCAAGTAAAACCACACAATCATATTTTGCAGCCCTGAAGTTTCCTAAACATCACATAAAAGTGTTGGATAAGAGGTGTTATGAATCATCATGCAGCTGAAATGGACAAAGACCTAGAAAACGAAGACTCAATCCATTTGTAAATAGAGCTGGTAATCATCTGGAGGCTTCGCTGTGAGTCTGGGTGCTTGTGACCTTTCAGGCAATAAAGTGAAAAATAAAAACATCCAAAAAACAAAGAGGTGGTGATGGAGAAGTTGAACTGCAGGGACTCTGGTTTTTGTTGACAGACACCAATTCAACAAAATTATATTACATTTTCTGCAGACATCTCATATTTAGCTTCGTGAGATCCAAAAACTATTGAAATCTGTTTGGTTACAATAAACAAATCAAGTCAATGTAACATTAATAAAGCTGATGTGCTGCTGTAATGGTTTTATTTAGTATTAAACAGTTACTTTTACTTACAGACAGACAGACCGACAGAAGAAGAAGAAAATATAATTTCTATAGCGCCTCTCAAGATAAAAATCACGAGGCGCTTCACAAAAACAAAAAATATAAAAAATGTAAAAATATAAAAAAGCATTTCAAAAATGTTTAAAAATATATTTAAAATGAGCAAGAATAAGCAATTGCGATTTAAAAGAAAAAATGTTAAGAAAGAGAGAGAGTGAATAGGAAAGAGGGAAATCAGTGGATCCTGAGGAAGGTGGAATAGGTGGGGAGAGTGGAATAAAGAGAGAGTGGTGAAGAAGGTCATCCAAAAGATAGCTTGAACAGGTGAGTCTTCAGCTGCTTTTTAAAGGAGACCATTGAGTCCACTGATCTCAGGCTCAGGGGGAGAGAGTTCCAGAGTATGGGGGCCACAGCAGCAAATGATCTGTCACCTTTGGTCTTTAGCCTGGTGCTGCACAACCAGTAGGCTTTGATCACTCGACCTCAGGGACCTGCTGGGGGTGTAGGGACTAAGAAGATCACCAATGTAAGATGGTGCTTGTCCATGTAGGGCCCTATAGACCAGAACCAGGATCTTGAAATGAACCCTGAAGTTGACTGGCAGCCAGTGAAGCTGGAGGAGAAGCGGGGTGATGTGGGTGTGTTTGGAGGACTTGGTCAGAAGCCGAGCACAGGCATTCTGAACCACCTGTAGACGGTTCAGGGAGGTTCTGCTCAGACACGTGAAAAGAGAGTTACAGTAGTCTAAGCGTGAGGAGATGAAGGAGTGGATAACTGTCTCAAGTTCACAGCGAGACAGAATGGGACTCAGCTTAGCAATGTTCCTGAGATGGAAGAAGGATGAGCGAACAAGAGAACTGACATGAGAATCCAGGGTGAGAGCTGGGTCAAAGGTCACGCCAAGATTCCTGATGGAAGGTTTCGTGTGGGAAGCAAGCTGACCAAGAGAGTCTCTGACTTTGG
Source organism: Nothobranchius furzeri (assembly GCF_043380555.1). NCBI lineage: Eukaryota > Metazoa > Chordata > Actinopteri > Cyprinodontiformes > Nothobranchiidae > Nothobranchius > Nothobranchius furzeri. The sequence goes on along the minus strand of NC_091751.1, from coordinate 50,408,400 downwards.
GAACCAGCTTGTCTGGGGCACAGATGAGAATCTCAGTCTTTATCTTCATTCAGCTGAAGAAAGCTCCCAGCCATCCAGGCTTTGATAGAGTCTAAGCAGGTGTGTAACAGCTGCAGCTTAGACATCTCATGGGGCTTAAAGGAGATGTACAGTTGGATGTCATCTGCATAAAGATGGTAAGAGATTCCTTTGAAGGAGCTCAGGATGTGCTGAAGAGGAAGCAGATAGAGGAGGAAGAGTAGAGGCCCCAGCACAGAACCTTGTGGGACACCATGGGTGAGAGGTGGTGGAGGACCTAAACTTGGAGACGGCCACAGAAAAGGAGCGCTCAGAGAGATAAGAGGAGAACCACTCCAGAGCAGATCCTGATAGGCCTACCCAGTCTCTCAGCCTCTCCAGTAGCAGGTGATGGTCAGCAGTGTCAAAGGCTGCAGCCAGGTCCAGCAGGACCAGAACAGAACAGTCCCCTGCATCACTGTGAGTCAGAAGGTCATTAGAGACCCTAAGAAGAGCTGTTTCAGTAGAATGAGCTCTACGAAAATCTGACTGGAAGCTATCATAGATGTTATGTTCATCAAGAGCAGCTGTGAGTTGTTTAGCCACAACCTTTTCTAAGATCTTGGAGATGAACGGAAGTTTAGAGATGGGTCTGAAGCTGCTATGGAAAGAGGGGTCGAGACTCGGTTTTTTAAGAAGCGGGTGGATTACAGTGTTCTTAAAGTAAGCAGGGACCTGACCAGAAACCAGAGAAGCATTAAATATCGAAAGCACGCTGGGACCGATGGACTGAAAAGCACTTTTAAACAAAGATGAGGGTAAGATGTGGAGGGGGCATGCAGAGGTCTTCATAGAGTTAACTAGTTTGGTTAACTCAGGAAAAGAAACAGGAGCAAAGCTATCTAGGATGATGGGCCTGGTTGGAGTCAGGAGAGGCTGAAGGAGAGATGCTAGATCTAACCTTATTGACTTTGTCCACAAAGAAAGACAGAAAGTTCTCACAGTCTGCAACAGAGTGGATGGAGGCTGTAGGAGAGGCAGGAGAGACGATGCTGCTGATGGTGTTAAACAGCACCTTGGGGTTCCCTTTGGTCTGGGACACCAGGTTGGAAAAATAGGAAACCGTAGCGTCTCTGACTGCAGAGTTAAAGGATGTCAGAAGATCCTTTAGGTGCAGCAGATGGACGTGGAGATGGGTTTTCTTCCACATACGCTCAATTTTTCTGCATTGGCGCTTCAGGCTGCGAAGGCTGTCATTAAACCAGGGAGTAGGGTCCACTGCAGGAACTGATCTGGTTCTGACAGGACAGATGTTGTCCAGAATGGAGAGGCAGTGCTCGTTAAACTGAGAAGTTAAGGAATCTGGGTCATTGTCAGAAGAACAGGGTGGATAAAAAGCAGCAGAAAAATTGCTAGCTGTGCTCTCATTAAGAAAACGAGAACTAACCATATGGCCAGCAGGAGGTGGGGACGCAGAAACTGACGAGTTAAAGATAATGCAGTGGTGAACTGAAATATAAACGTCCTCAGGACAAACACTGTCAGCATTTAGACTCAGGGTAAAAACAAGGTCCAGAGTGTGTCCCCTGGTGTGTGTGGGGCCAGAAACATGCTGGGTAAAGCCAAAGGTGTCCATGAGGCTGGAGAAATACATGGCAGAGATCGGAGGGATCATCAACGTGGATGTTAAAATCACCAACAATCACCAGTCTGGACAGCTCCACAGTGGATGATAGAAAGTCACTAAACTCCTAAAGGAAAGTACTGTTTGGACCAGGTGGACGATAGACCACAGTGCAGTAGAACGGGTCCTTACGCCCGACTTTAATCAGCTGCAGTTCAAAGGAAGCAAAGTGACCGTCAGTCAGACCGACCGACAGACAGACAGACAGACAGACAGACCGACAGACTGGACAGGTAGATAGGTAGGTATAGAAATAAAGAATGAAATCTAGTCCTTTTATATTCTTTACGCAGATTAATTGCCAAAGTTGGTTTAGAATAATAATAAAAAAGAACTTATTTGAATATACTTAATTTAGCTTTATGTATTATTTTATTTAAAACTCAAAAGCTAATACTGTGGCAACTAAACCTTTCATTTTATAAATATACTGTCTGGCACAGGGGTCTGCAAACTGCAGATGCAGTTCTTCGGTCTTTGCAGAGGAGATTAGTGCTGACCAGACATGGAAATTAATTATATCTAATTTCATAACTGCATTATAAACCTGGTTTTAGCTGTTTTCTGCTTTATTTTACACAATTATGTGATTGAAATCTCCGTAAAAGAACGATGGTAATAACACAAAGAGCAGTTTCCCCTGATAGTTTGTGTTCACTGATAATTTATAATGACAAGGTAATGTTTTCAAGGCATGAAATTTAATTTTATAGAATAGAAAAGGATTCACAGAAATGCATATTTAAAGGTGTGGGACACTTGTTTAATCTATACATTTGCAGTGGACTTTAGTAGGAATGAATGCCTTGCAAGTCTCACTCAGGGGCAAAAAAGCTCAGATGCGCTTGTTTCAGAATGCCACATTAGAGTTAGGCTTAAGAGAAGAGAGAGAGCATGCGCAGAGAGAGAGAGCATGCGCATGCGCTGACGGCCCGATCACCGGACACATGGTGGCGTTTGAAGCAGATGGCAGCTTGTTAATCAACTTCCACAAACAATTAAGACGCAATTTTCGCCTAATTTATTCACTGACAACGCAAAAAAAAAAATAAATCTGGTAAATATAACTCACTCAACCTGGAGGTAAGTGGAGAAAATTTAGAAAGTTTGCAAATATATATTGACGAGGTTTTTGAGTCTTTTGTCATGGGACCGAAGAAAGCAGCAGCAGCTGAGACGGAAACACCTGGGACCAAGAGGAGCCGTCCCCAGGACTCGCCCGAGGCCTCATCTCCCCATAAGGATGTCTTAGATTTACTACAGTCCATATACGGCTTCTGGGATTTGAGGGGCGACTCCACCTGCTAGAGTTGCTTCACAACGAGTTCCAGGACCTCCTAACATCTCTGGAGTTTAGCCAGGAGCAGGTGGAGCGGCTCGCGGCTGAAAACATGTCTCTGCGGGAATCGGTTTCCTCCTTGACTGCAGGATTGGATCGGATCTCCCAGGACAACAAAGCTCTAAAGGAGACGGTTTTGGATCTCCAATCACGCAACATGAGAGATAACCTGGTGTTCGCAGGTCTTCCAGAGCAGACCGGAGGAGAAGCGGAGGATTGCGAACAAACCATCAAAAAATTTCTCCACACCCACATGAAGATACCTGAGGAAACGGTTAAAACCATCACCTTTCATCAGGTACATCTCCTTAGAGCCAGGAGAACAGACAGCAGAAGACCTCGTCCCATTGTGGCTAAATTTGAGCACTTTTAAGCTGAAAGATCTTGTTAAAAGCCGCAGGAGAGAGCTTAAAAGGTAAAGACTACAGCGTAATCGATCAGTTTCCTAAAGAAATTATGGATCGCTGCCGAGTTCTCTTCCCGCTGCGCAAGAAGTTCATCCAGGATGGGAAGCGGGCTGTGATCTCCGTGGATAAACTGTTGACGGTAAGATCTACAAAGAACGAGTAGTAACAGACTGGCTTTATTAGACAAACTTCAGGTACAACTTTATTATTATTAACAGCACTCACTGGGTTTGAACATGTCAGGATTTATAGCTGCTAGATCCCTTTAGAAATGTTCACCTGTTCCCTCACCACCTAACACCCACAACACTTTTTCTTTTCTTTCTTCTTTTTTCCTTTTTTTTAACCTTTATAATTCCTTTCTTTCCTTTTTTTATCTGCTTCTGGGTCTTTACATCTGCATGGCACAATTTTTTTTCCCTCTTTCCACACTGCAGCACACAACTTGAGCGCGCGCACACACACACACACATATAGACTCCATACGCAGACACACAGATAAGTAGCATAAGGCGTTTCATTGAACAATCAAAACACTGTTGGGCTTGTCTTATTATTGTTATTATTATTATCATTATTATTGTTTTTATTTTTTATTATTATTTATTTAAACTTTATCATTATCAGCATTGATATTTTTATATGAATACTGTATAAAAATAATTTAAAAAAATATAATTTTTGCTACTATTATTATTATTTTTTATTAATGTTGCAAATGATAATAATAATTATAATAATACCCTTATTATTTACTCTCTATTATTTACTATAAGATTAATGTATGCGTTTAATTACTTATTTTATCTCATACACATGAATTCGTCATATTATAACTACTCACACACACATCTATGGGTGCACTAAGGTTTGTCTCATGAAACATACATGAGGCTGGCTCCAGAGAGAGGAGATTAAATTTTTTTGATCAGTTAAAAAGAGTGCAAGCAGACGTAATATTATTACAAGAGACTCATAGATCTGCCACATCTGCAGATGAACTTAAAACACCTGAGTTTCCCAGCATGTTCTCTGCCTGCTACAACTCTAGGCAAAGGGGTGTAGCTATTTTAATACACAAAAACATCAATTTCACAGTATTGGACACAATTTCAGATCCAGGGGGTAGATTTATAATGTTAAAAATATCTATACAAAACCAAAGCTTATTTATCGTCAGCATATACTGTCCAAATATTGATGACCCTCCATTCTTTGGAGGTGATTTTAATTTTTGGATGGACACTTTAACAGATAGGCTCAGTACAGCTGGGACTCAGCACAATTGGCAATCCACCAATATAGTTAAACAGTACATGAGTGATTATGGGCTTTGTGATGCATGGCGATCTCTTCATCCTAACCGTAGAGAATATAATTTTTTCTCACAAGTCCATCACTCTCATTCACGTTTGGATTATTTTCTAGTCCGCAGCTCATTGTTGGCTGACATTTCAGACACTGAGATACACCCCATAGCTGTCAGCGACCATGCTCCATTTTCTTTAACTCTGGTAAACAAGAAGATAATCCCACCAAACAAAAACTGGAGGTTTAATACATCACTGCTTAAAGACGAAGGTTTGGTTGATTTTTTTAAAAAGAGTGGGCTTTATATTTAGAACATAATGACCTGCCTGGAACATCAGCATCTATTCTCTGGGAGGCAGGAAAGGCAGTGATGAGAGGTAAAATAATCTCTTTCTCATCACATAAGAAAAAAAAAACAGAAAACAAACGTATTCAGGAGTTAGAAGAAATCATTAAGTCTTTAGAGGCATCCACAGAAGAAGAGTTAGTGAGCAAATTACGTAAAGTTAAATTAGAACTTCTTGGAATTATTGACAAAAAGACACAATTTTTAGCACAAAGACTACGAATAGAAAACTTTGAACATAGTAATAAATCAGGTAAATTTTTGGCTAGCCAGTTAAAAATAAATAAAGAGAAAACTACCATATCTGCTGTTAAAGACTCAACCGGGAATATAGTTTATGACCCTGAAAGAATAAACAATACTTTCAGAGACTTTTACCAAACTTTGTACTCACCACAGATAAACCCATCAGATAACGAGATCAATGAGTTCCTTGACAGGATAACACTTCCTAAATTATCAGACAGCCAAGCTACAGTCCTGGACTCGCCACTAACATCAGCTGAGCTCCAGGAAGCCCTTACATCCATGACTAATAGGAAAGCTCCAAGTCCAGATGGGTTTCCAGCAGAGTTCTACAAAGAATTCTGGATCATTCTGGCTCCAACATTTTTCAGAATGGTGAGGGAAATCGAAGAGAGCGGCAGATTACAGCCAAACATGAATTCAGCCAATATTAGTCTCTTGTTAAAACCAAGCAAAGACCCTGTATTTCCTACCAGCTATCACCCAATTTCTCTTATTAATGTTGATCTCAAAATAATTTGTAAAGCCCTGGCAAAAAGACTAGAGAAGGTAACCCCCTTCAGAATACACCCTAACCAAACTGGTTTCATTAAGGGTAGACAGTCATCCACTAACTCACGTAGATTACTTAATTTGATAGATTTCTCTTACAGTAGAAACATAGAAACTAGTATATTATCTCTAGATGCAGAAAAGGCTTTTGATAGAGTTAACTGGAAGTTCTTATTTGTAACTTTACATAAATTTGGTTTTGGGAACTTCTTCATAAAATGGCTACAAACATTATACAGTTCACCAACAGCACGTGTCAGGACAAACGACCAAATATCAGCTAGCTTCTGTCTTCAGAGGGGGACCAGGCAGGGATGCCCACTCTCCCCCTCACTGTTTGCTATTTTTATCGAACCACTAGCAGCAGCAATTAGGCAAACAACAGATATTAAAGGGATAGAGTGTAAGAAAATAGAACATAAGATCAGTCTTTATGCAGATGATGTTTTACTCTTTCTCCAGAATTCTCAATCCTCTCTCTGCCATTCTATAGAACTGATAAACTCTTTTTCAAGAGTTTCAGATTACTCTATAACCTGGTTAAAATCCACAGTTCTACCAATAAATTTCTCTTTTGTCAATTTGCTTAATACACAACTGGAGTCAGCGAATATCACATACCTGGGAATTAATGTCTCCCAAGCTGGCAGATCCAACCAAACTAAACTACATCCCACTTTAAAAGAATGTGGAAGATGATCTTGCAAGATGGAAATCCTTACCGATATCACTCATTGGGAGGGTTGCTACAATTAAAATGATGGTCTTACCCAGAATAAATTACTTATTTTTGATGATCCCAAACAAACCACCAGCTGACTGGTTTAAATCTCTGGGCTCCTCAATTACTAAATTCCTTTGGCAGAATAAACATCCACGAATTAGCTTAAAAACGCTTCAGAAGGCCAAAGACAGAGGAGGACTGGATTTACCCAACTTTTATTATTATTTCTTAGCCAACAGGCTGCAATATATACCAAGATGGTTGCAAGATAACCCACTAGATGAGTCCTGGTTAGATATAGAACAGACACTTTGCAATACGATAGAGCTTTCAGACTTACCATTTATTAGCTCAAGCATAAGAAAACATGAAAGCTTCAAAAGTATTAGTATCAGCACCTCTGACAGCATGGTGGGAGTATCTAAAAATGACAGTCTTCACTAGTACCATGCAGACGCACACCTATCTGGAATAAGCCTGACATTTTGCAAAATAACCAAATGATGAACCTTCCGGACTGGAAAAATAAAGGGAACCTATACCTGGAACACATATATGAAGGATTGGACTTCGTCCATTTAATTGAATAGTGTCCCAATTTGGAAAGGATAAGAATAGCTTTTTACAATATCACCAAATTAAATCTGTAGTCAAACAAAAATTTAAGCCCAATAAAATGGAATTACAAACACCACCAAGGGTATTAGACTTCTATAATCTCAAACCCCCCAAACTACTGTCTAAAGTATATAAGACACTGTCCAAAATAGACGATAAAATTGCAATCCCTATTGAAAAATGGGGGGTGGATCTATCAGTCAGCTTTGACCAGAACTTCTAGTCCCAAACTTGTTTAAAAATTTAAAATGATCAGACACCCCAATTTACAATCAATTCAGTACAAAATTCTACACAGAGTACACTATACGGGTCATCGGATGTTCAAGATGGGGTTTGTGTCATCTGACACATGTACACACTGCACAAACAACATTCCTGACAATTACATTCACACACTGTGGTCCTGTCCACCTGTCCAGGAACATTGGGGTAGAGTATGTGAGGATCTGTCAAAATGTCTGAAATGTCATATCCCAACTTCCCCCTCTCTTTGTTTACTGGGAAACCTGGACGATGTCCCGATTGAAACATCTTTGGTTCACGTGGTTCTGACTGCCATATGCATAGTTAAGAAAACTATCCTCATGAATTGGAAAAATAGAGAAACTCTCTGCATTAACCAGTATAGAAATCTTTTGTTAGATCATACTACACTTGATTTAGCCTCTGCTTCCACTTCAAATCAATCTCTCTGGGCTTCTTTGATCGGTTCCATCACATAGCGATGGTGGGGGACCGTTGATGTTGTCCTGCGGGATGATGTGGGTGGGGAGGTGGAGGGTCTGAGTTTGGAGTATCCGGATGTTCCCTGGAGGTGGGTTCACTGGAGGTGTCTGGGACTGGGAAGCCGTTGCCTCCCTCTGGAGGTGCTTGGGTTGCCTCGGGGGGTGGACTACAGGTTGTGAGTGGGGCCCCTTGGAGGTCTTGGTGGCGGCCTTGGGTCACTGCCTGGCAGCTGCATTGCCCCTTGGGCGGGTCTGGGTGGGGGCCTGGGGGCTCGGGGTGTGGGGGTGGCCGGCCCCGTGTGGGGATCTGGGCGGGGCCTTGGGGGTCGGGTCCTGACATGTATGCTGCCAGGAAGAAGGCAGGAACATGCAGCAGTGCCTGGCCCGGGTTCAGAGGCCTCGGGTAGACCTTGGCTCCTCTGCTGTCCCATCACAGGGGAGGGGCAGGTCCAGGAGGGGGAGGACCCAACCTTACCTGGATGTCCTATGTCTTATATATTCTGGAAGTTGTGCAAATGCAGGGATGTGCACAGATATTCTGCTGGGGTGGGGCTGGGTTGGTGCCCTCGGACTCCGTGAGGCTCTGCAATGCTGCTGCTTTGGGCCCTGGCAGGATGAGATGGGGTCTCCATGCCATGGGTGGCATTTTGACAACAGAGGTGCCTATTGGGGCCAGTGGGGGAGCTGGCTCCCTGGAGGGCTAAGCCCAACCAGCCATTCCTCCCCATCCCCGCATATTTTTCTCCTCCTGCTCTCTCACATCATCACACAAACATGCACATAGGACCTTGGGGGGTGGACAAGTCAGGGAGTGCGGGTATGGACCCCATTTCCGCATTCCTGTGGCAAGCTGCCCCCCAATTTTATTTGCACCTTATACACTTCCACCGATGACATTCCACGCAAACACACACTTAGGGCCTTGGGAGTGAGCACATTCAACGGCACTTGGCAGGGGGATTTCTCAGCCTCCTCCCGAGTGCCAGTGCCCACTTCCAATTTTAAACTGCACTTAGACACCGAGGGCTGTGGGTGCAAGTGGGGTGGTGCGGTGGCATCAGCTGGCATAGGCCAGACAAGGCCCGCACTGCCCGCTCACCACAGCCATGGAATACACCTCATCAACACACAACACTATATTGGAGCAGGCGGAGGGAGACTAGGGGTCTTAGCACACCTCTGTTGTTGCTTGGCTTCCTGGGGCTGGAGGCTACGAGGGAGATCTGGCCGTCTGGTTGGGGTCTGGGGTGGTGGGTTGCTGTGCTCAGCGTTGGGCGGGGGAGCCTGCTCATCAGCACCCCAGCAGAAAGGGTCAAACTCTGGTAACTGGTAATGGTTGTACCCAATGTGCAGCAGTACCGGGACCAGAGTGAATAGGGTGTGTATGGGGAGCACGAGTGTGTGTCCGGCGTGCATTTTTGTAAGTCTTTGGTTGTATGTGCATGTGTGAGCATGAGGGAGGGAGTGTGTGACTGTGTTTGTGTATGACTGTATATGTCAGGTGGGGCCTTTGACTCCTCTCTTCTCCTGGGACTTCTTTTGATGATATAGATCTTCGTCTCCCCTCCCCCTGCCACACCTGGTGTGGAGTGTGGTGCCTTGGTCTGCCTGAGTGTTTGTGGCTCCTGGGTCAGGGGGTTTAAGATTTTTGGCGTCTGCCTGATCAATCCCGGTGGCTGCCTGGTCCCTGGGCTCTGCTGGGTCCCCGGCGGGGGTGGTCGCCCCTGGGTCCTGGGTCGCTGAGTCCCGGGCTCGGCCAGCTAGGGGGTGGGAGGCTGCGGGCGGGCCTGTGGGCTTGCTGCTGATATCTCCCGGGACTCTGCCGGCTGCTGGTTGTGGCCCCCCGGGGCGATCCTCTGTGCCTCTCGAGGGGGGCGGGGGCCTTTCTGGTTGCAGTCTTCTTGGGGTTCCTGTGTTCTGGGGCAGCACCTGGATCTCTGGGACTTGGAGCTCCGCCCGTCTCCTACATATATTTGGGGGGCAGATCTGTGGTCCCTCACACTCTCTATTGGATGCTTTTATAGAGAAACCTTACATAAACAAGCGTGGGTACACACACAGGTGTTCACATGGTGCTCTCAAAAGTATGGGCTTGGGCATGTTCAACACATGTCTTAGGGCTGTCGTTGCCACTAAATGCACTATGATTTATTATCGTGTGAATGTTCAGTTAAACAATGTTGATTTTATATTTCATCATCAGGTTGAAACAGTGATAGCTTGCTCCTGATGTAATGTTGTGTGTCCCATTTTTTTGTTCTATTCTTTCTCTTTCTGAAGGTCTAGAAGCAGACTCTTGTTCATTATTGTTTATTTTTGTGGAATCAAGCTCCAGGCCTTTATTGGAAGGAGGACCAGAATTAGAGGCAGGCCTCTATTTCTATTTGAGCAAAATGAACTAATGGTTCGCTGGAGTTTTTGACAATTAAAATTGCGCCCACATTTTCAAAGTTAAACACATTTCTTTTAACAACGGTAGTTTCTGCTTCAGCCATCTCCCCCCTCCCCCTGTGCAGCGGCCGCAAACTCACTGATGCGCCTGCAGCCTCTCCTGCTGCTCTAAACATTAAAATAATTATTTCATTTTCTGTTCCTCACTTCTGATTACCTTCAGTGGTGTCTGTTTGTTGCAACCACCAGGTACAAAAACTAACTTGTTTTTTTTTGACAATTTTTCTGTCCTGTCTCTGTTTATTATCTTCCTGCATCTCCTCTCAATCCTAAAGAAAAACTGCTACCTGGGTTCACATATATTCACCTTATGAGTTACCATTGAACTGCAGTTCTAAAGGATCTACCGACCGCAAAAACAGCGGAGTGCTCGCTGCTTGGCGGCCGCATCAGTGATCGGTGCGTCGGAGGACAAGGTGATGCGCCCCGCTCCACAGCAGCGAAACGTATCAGGCGCAAATAAAAGACAGAAAACATTAAAGGAAATGAGCCGACATGAACGACCGCGTGTTAAATTAGTTTTTGAGGTGGCGACACCTAATTTGATAATGTTACTGTGGCCGCGCTCAGGACGCAGATCTACCGACCACAAAAACAGCGGAGTGCTCGCTGCTTGGCGGCCGCATCAGTGATCGGTGCGTCACCGGAGGACAAGATGATGCGCCCCGCTCCACAGCAGCGAAACGCATCAGGCGCAAATAAAAGACAGAAAACATTAAAGGAAATGAGCCGACATGAACGATCGCGTGTCAGTACCGACGATCTGGCACAGCGCGTTGCCCCCCCCCCCACCCCCGACGCGCAGGAGGCTGCTGTCTTTTCCGTGGACTGCATCTTGCCGTTCATTATCACGTGACAGCGACTAGTCGATGACAGGCATAAAAAGTCACTATAGTGAAGTCGACTAGTTCATACAACCCCTGCTACTGCTCCCCAGAGTGTTCTGCAGCATAATCAGCAAGTTCTCTTTGAACTTGATATCAAATTTTCGCCTCCTCTTCGTCTCCGCACGGTTAAAGTTACCCTTGCGGTCTATCACTGGCAAATCAAAAGTGAGACGGATGACACAACCACCACCCCATACTCGCTTGTTACCACATTCCACCTGGCCACAATAAAATACCGTCCATTATTCACCTCCGCCGACTTCGACACCGGCCAAAATATGAGACCCGGCCGTTAACTGAATACAGGCCAATATTAGAGGATTTACGGTAGTCAATATTTCTAGGCTACAAGGACATCACTCCAGTTCATCAATTCTGAACATTAAAAGAAATTGCACAACAAACTTATTCTCAAAAGAATCCAAAAGGGTTCGAATGAACGCAACTGGAGTTTTTTGGTTTCTTGAAGATGTTTCACTTCTCACCTGAGGAGCTTTGTCAATTCTGACTGGAATATGAGAGGGTCAAGCTTATAAGCTGTAGCTGTCCATTGTAGCTTAATGAGCAGAAACTAACTATGAATGTCTTCAAGAAACTAAAGAAGTCCAGTTGCCCTCATTCGAACCCCTTAGGATTACCATGACCTGGATTACTGAGAACCTTCACCAGCATATTCCCAAAATAGTCGCAAAGTAACAGTGGATGTTCTGAACCAGTCCTCGGCCCTTCTCCATTTTGTTTGTGAAAATGTGAGAGCAGTTTGCAACCTAATTTGGAATTAAATGAGAGTAAGGTATGACCAAACATAATTAAGACACTTTCTGCCTCCATTATTAATTTGTTTTCTGAAACACTTATTCCTCAGTAGGGTCAATGGTGCATGTGTCCAGCAGTCACCCAGTGAGAGGTGAGGCACAGCCTGGCTAGACTGTGACAAAGGTTACCTAAAATGAGCAATCAGTCTAGAAAACATTTTTTGCAAAAGTGTCATATAAAATCATTGCGCCTGAAAACTAGCATTTTGTTTTGTTTTGCAATTTTGTGTCTCCGACGGGTCACAACCAGTGAGATTCTGGCTTAACCGATAGTTAGGGGCCAAAATAACACTACAGCTTTGTAAATCCGCTACTGTCTACCCTGATCTCTATGGATTTGAATTTGCAATAGCTGTGGAATAACCAGTCAACCTCTAGCCTAAATGGCACCAAAAACTGTCCAGCTTAAATAAATTCAATGAACAGCACTTAGACTTCATTTAATTTAGCAGACACTTTAATCTAAACTTATCTTAAATGAGAGGAGTACAGCGAGTAGGGAACCGATAGCATCTTGCCCGAGACACTTTGACGTGAGCAAGAAAAGTTTAGAAAAATTCAACGACCTTCACACTGAAGGATAACCATTCACCCTTCAGAGCTACTGCTCTTCTTACCAATAACTTCTGTTTAAATCGCACACACTGATAACAATATGCTGTAAGAGCAGTAGGTATGTGGGAGGTATTGTTCTGGGCAGATTTTTAGCTATGCAACAGCCGAAGACTCAGGGAAGTTTACAGTAAGACACATTCAACCATGAAAAAAACGAATGTGTTCTCTTACGGTTTGAATTTAGGCAAAAACTGCATTTCACATCACAAAATACCATTTTAAAGTCATGTACTCACTTATCAAAACTGTCACTGTTTTTTATGAATTCATCCAGTTTCTGTCTAGCGTACTCAACAACGTCCTTGTGGAGCTCAACTCCGTGGTTTACACCGAATGGTCCTTGAGAGAAACAATGAGAGAAGACAGAATAATGTTTTACTTAAGTCTGGCTTGACGTTAAATGTCTAACTACTGTCTTATTGTGTTACTATGAGCTTTCTTGATGCAGAAAAACAAAGTATTCAAACATTTCTGCTGTGATAAAGAAGGTTTTAGGGTTACCTATGATGAGGCCAACCATTGTGCTCAGGTAGCCAGTTCCACTGCCCAGATTAAGGAAAGAAAGTCCTGGCTTCAGTTTGAGAGCCTCCATCACCTCTGAGTATATACATGGAGCTGACAGATGTATGTTCCCATGCTTCCAAGCCAAGTCTTTGTAGGCACTGTCCCGATAGCCATCCAGATAATAGTCGCCGCGGTCAATGGCCCGAAACGCTTGCTCAACTTTCTCTGTGCGAATATACTGAGCCTCCTTCAGATTGTCGATGAGGTCGTCGTTGTCCTCCCCGGCGCTCACAGCTCCCCCCATGGCCAAAGGAAAAGAGACGCACAAGGACTGAAGTCGTAATCTGGCTGAGTGAAACCTGCTCACTGCGGCATGGAGGTGTAGGCTGGTGGAAGGATTCCGCCGACTTCAGTCGACCAATTGGTTCAGACGGCATTCATTTCCAGGTAGGAAGTGACCTGAGAAAAAATATTGTTAGCATATAACACTAATGTATCTAGGGAAGGTTGTGGTTCATAGAAAGTGTAATCAGTTACCTTTGCATTTCCTAAATTCACAAGAGCAAGATATCTGCTGATTTAATTTTATTTTGAAATAATGATTATTTCTGAGTAACATCAAATTTCTAGAGCAAAACTGTGTTTTTAGAAGATAAAGTCATAAAAAAAGATTTTTTTAAAACCTTTTTTTTTTCTACTATTATACAATTAACACCATTTAGTGGCGGCTCGTCCATAGGGGGCACTAGGGCGCCCTGCCCCCACCAGCCACTGGAAGAAGATAGGAATCACAAAATATTTGAAAAAAAAAAAAAAAACATGAAAACTAAAATAAACTGATCCATACAAAATACAGACTTTAAGCGCTGTGTATAAGTGTAGTTAAAAAAATGTTCTCTCACACTTTTACCACGACCGAATCGTCTTGTGACGTATTTCCTGTTCCTTTTCAAATGCAGCAATCTTTACCATCGACCTACGGTATAACTGGCGTATGCGCACTTTATTATGGAGAACCAGAAAATAATTAAATGTGGCGTTGGAGACTTGTAAACACTCTCCAGCAGGTAAAAACAGCCCAAAGCAGTCAGGATTCAGCTCAGTGTGACTTTAGAACTGTGGATTGCACAAAACGAGTAGATATTTTTACTATAACGTGGATTACTATGACCATGGACCAGCAAAGTTAAGACTGATTTTACGCTTTTGACTTCATGAAATTAGCTTTGTTTTGCTGCTGCATTGCTCCGTGACAATTTCAAGTAGAGTAATGGTACATATTTTGTTGTAAGGAGGAAAGTATGGACTTTGATTTAAATGGCTGCTTCTGTGAATAGGAACATATTGCATTGTTGTTACTGTGTGTCTTTTTCAATATGTGTATTTAGCATTTTTTTCTGCCCTTTTTATTTAGCGGCTTATTATCATTGGGTGTTGTTGACGTAGAAAATGGGGATTCTGTCATTTAGATCAGTGTTTCCCAACCCTGGTCGGTTTTCCATGTCTGCTTCAGCATACCTGATTTACACTGCCTGCTCAGGCGGACATCAAGCGCTGCAGATGCATGTTAATCACTCATTCATTTAAGTCAGGTGTGTGGCAGCAGGGAAACACGTGTTTAAAAAGGCAACATGGAAAACATGCCGGACAGTGGACTAGGGTTAGAGATGAGCCTCTCCCTGTTAAGTATGCAGTTTGCATATTTTGGTGAATATTAAGCATGTTTTTGGAACAACTTAGTTGTTGGAAGTGCTTGTGGACCTGGTACTGGTCTGTTGGGGTTCAAGTTGTGTGATGCATAACAATGGTAATTTGGCACCCCCTAGTGGTGATATGTGGTTATCACATCTGAAAACAGACAGCAAAAATGCGCCCCACCCAAAAAAATGTCAACAGCCGCTGCTGATCATCTTTTACCAAATGGTGTTTTTCCAGGTAATTTTTGCCTTTTCCCCTCTCCTGCAGTTTCCTCATTAGATATTCAAACCTCCAGAGTCCCAGGACAATCCCAATCGTTATTACTTTATTTCTCACTTACTTCAACAATTATTTCTTGTCCCATTTTGATCAAATGTTTGCAGCCTGAAGCCAGACAAATGAAACTAGATGTTATTGTAAGTAAAACTGCAGAAACAGGAGGAAAGTGTGCTGGAGATCTTTAACTTTGAGTCAAGCTGCGTTTTCATTTGATGCACCGTCAAACATGCAGGTGTGCAAAGATTGTTTCGGTCTTTCTTTTTTGGAGGCTAGCTGATGCCTGCTGAGTGACTTTAAATGGATAACATTTTCTATTTCATAAAATTGATTAATTGTTCTTTTAAACCTTTTTCTACGTTGTGCTGTGCGATCCTTAAGCTATTCGGACATCGTTGTGTTATTGGGGTTAAAGTACAGATAAAATTCAGCTAAACTGGATGGGTCTAACTTTCACAATAAAAAAAACTAATGGTTCTTTGTGAACATTTATATATATTTTAGCTAATATGTCATAACTCATCACACATGCATGCATTTTTTTAATGTGCTTTGAGAACAACAACATCCACCCAAGTGAGTGAAATTTGCTGGAGATGCAGCCCGCGGAGACAAGTTTAGAATTTCTTCTCTGCCTCCTCAGCATCTCTGCATCTGACTCAGCTAATAAAGATTAAAATCAGAGGTGACTTTCTAGTGGGAAGCCTCCTAAGGTAATTTTCCATCTTTTTTTTTTTCCTCGCAGAAATAAAAAAATGAAAAATAAATCATTGATTCTCTCACCAGCACTGGACATACAGCAGGGCATTTTTTATCCCCTCCTTTCCCCATCCCCCCTTGGCGGGCATTGGGAGAAAATGCAGGAAAATGGGTCAGAGAAGGTACTCAAGAAAAATGCTTTTTGGCACTGCAGCAGCCTTAGCACTGATAATCCACGGGCGTGAGATGGAGGTTTTGCTCAACAGTTAACTACAAATTAAGAATCTTGGGGCATTAGCTGCTTCGGTGCAGCAAAGGTTAAGCTAAAAATAATTTCTTTATGTGAAAAAGGAATTTGGAATAATCTTAGATTCTAAGTGTAAAACTACCATTTGAGGACATGATTGGTTGCGTTAACATAGTTAGAGAATGGCTAAACATGTAAGGGATCCTCTAACAGCAGCTCTAGTGCTGTAACTAAATACCAGAGCCCTGTCTGGGCAGCAGACCGGACACACGCAGCTCAAAATGCAGCTCCTAGATCTGGGTTTTTACACCCTAACACTTCCCAATACACCAGAAATTTATTACAGCCATATTATTTAATCTCATGGTAAATTTAATAAAACAGGTCTCACGTTTTCTACCTAGAGAGGGTCTGTTTATTATTTTAATGTCCAGATTGTGATTCAAGCTACATTAAGCATGAGACGAATACATGATCTGAGACAAAAATGAATTTAGCACCTTTTAAGGTCCGGTTTATCGACACCACCAGAGGTGTAAACTTAATAAAACGTTTTATTACAGAGAGGACTTGGCCTTATTAAGCTCACTTAAATTCAGGGTTATTGTAACATTGTGATGTGTGTAAGTATTGAGGAGCTGTTTAACGGCAGCTTTACCTTGATCTCAGTAAGGGACATAAAAATGTAAAACCCATTTTCTTTGAGCAACCACAGCGTGACAGCATATGTAAAATTAAGTGGCTAATGAATTTAAATTGCGTTGTAAATAAAATTCAGTCTAACAAGTCAAGAATCCTCCTCTTATGTACAAAAATTCCTTTTTTCCATTAGGTAAAATATCTGACTGCATGAAAGATTTAGTTCAGTGAAAATGGAGTCTAATGGTGATATGTGGTTATACCAAAGACTTCAGCTTCAGCACCACCTTCAGTCAATGCATAGCAGTGAATAAACAACTCTTACCCAAGCCACAATAAAACAAGCAAAAATAACACACTTTTAATTCATTTTCCACAAATTCAGATAACGCCTGATACTTTAATGTAGTCATGGATAAAAATAATCATACTTTTGATGTTTGACATCTTGACAAATATTTTTTCTGTTTTTAAATGATTGGTTTTTTTTTACATGTAATAATTTCGTTTAATATCTGTGACGAGTTAAGAGTACAGGACCGCCAGCACAGTCACAGTTCAGGCGCTGAACAAACTTCCAATTGTGATGAATTACTTTGAAATTTGTGGCGGGTGGCACAAAAATAGTACAGTGTGTACCAAAGACGACTTGAAATAAAGTTGTAGCATCCCTGGTCATTCAAACCTTCTGCATCTGCATCCCTGATGAACTCCATAGGTGTGTTTGCATCATTTATCGTGTAAGCAGGTGACATTTAAGCCCAACTTGCTTTGTAAAACTTATCATTCACAAAAAGTACCATGCTGTATTTTACTATGTGTGTATGATGATATTTTTTAATTAGTTAATGAGCGAACAGATATCTATCAAAACTATATTGAACAGCGCTGCAAAGATTGGTCCTGAGTTATTTTTTTGACCTTGTCTGCACTGTGAAGTTAAGCTGAATCAATAGGAAGGTTTATTTTGATTTAAAAATTGAGACAAATCCCGATTGGGTTGCTGAAAACGTTAGACTACAAATGAACAAAATAAAAAATTCAATTTAAACTGGAATTTTAAAAAGTATGCTCTGAGTTGTACGGCTCAGTACACAATCACACAAAATTAAATTTGGCAGATTGCAGCATTGCAGAAATCAAACTTTAAATCTCATATCCCTAAAAACTGCAAATTATCTGTGCATCCTCACCTGAGACACTGGTTTAGGGCTGGGTGATATTGCCTCAGATCAGCATCAGGATATGCGTATTTTGCAGTTCCTGCTGACAACGACAAATAGACAATAACTATTTGGTCAAGGACAAGCTTGTCCCCACCAAAATCATTCGGCAACATTCTAGATCCGGTCACTGCCGCCAGCTTCTGACTGCTGCTACCCTCTGCCCCAGTCCACTGCTTCAATATTTGAATCATCTTCTATTACCTCAATGTTTGTCCCTTCGTGTTACAGACTGGATGGTGACTCACGTGACTCCATCCAGTTCATAGCAGGATATCTTAAAGAAACATAAACATTGGCAACCTACAAACAAACTTTCTCTTTTTTTCCCCAAATACCTAATACACTTACACGAGCAAAATGACATTGGTATTAGACATAAATGTCGATATTAGTAAATTTTCGGTATATCGCTCAATTTCACACTGGTTGCATTTTCTATAAGTCTGTAAATGTTCTCTTATGTTCTTTAGGCGCTTACTCTTACCCCTCAGAAAAGTTTTCATTGTTTACTACAGGCTGCTGCTGGCCATAGGTCCAGGTAGCTTTTTAGCAGGTTGGACCCCTATTTGCCTTCAGAACCATCTTAATTCTTGACATCATGGTAAATGGTAAATGGCCTGTATTTGATAGAGTCATTCTAGAGTCCTGGAACCCCCAAGGCGCTTTACAACACAATCAGTCATTCACACATTCACACACTGGTGGGGATGAGCTACAATGTAGCCACAGCTGCCCTGGGGCGCACTGACGGAGGCGAGGCTGCCGAGCACTGGTGCCACCGGTCCCTCCGACCACCACCAGCAGGCAACGTGGGTTAAGTGTCTTGCCCAAGGACACAACGACAGTGACAGACTGAGCGGGGCTCGAACCTGCAACCTTCCGATTACGGGGCGAGCACTTAACTCCTGTGCCACCGTCGCCCCTGGATTCAAAAGGGTGTTGTAAACATTCCTCAGAGGTTCTGGTCCACATTAACTTGACAGCATCACACAGTTCCATCCATGATGCGAGTCTCTGGTTCCATCACACTCCAAGATCTGGTGAATGTGGAGGTCGTTAGGAGTCCAGTGACTTCATCATTGTGTTCAAGAAACTAGTTTGAGATGATCTGAGTTTTGTGACAGTGAATTATCCTGCAGAAGTATCAGAGGGTGGGTCCATGTGGTGATAAAGGGATGGACGTGGTTAACAGAAATACCCAGGTAGCCAGTAGTATTAAGGCTTAGGTCGTACTAAAGAGTCCAAGATGCCCCCACTCTATTACACCACCTGAACAATTGATTTAAGGAGAATTAATCCATGCTTTTACATTGCTGACATTGAATTCTGATCCAACCATCTGAGTGTTGCAGCTGAAATCATGATGTATCAGACCAGGAAATATTTTTCTAATCTCTTTGTCAAGTTTCTGTGATTCTGTGGGAATTGTTGGCTAATTGTCCTGTTCACCTGAGAGTACTGACACCTGATGTGGTCTTCTGCTGCTGGAGTCGTTTTGCTTGAAGGTTCATCGTATTCAGAGATGGTCTTGTGCCAGCTATGAATAGAACCAGTAGTTATTTGAGCTACTGTTGTTTTTTCTATTATGTTGAACCAGTCGTCCCAAATTTGTCATTGAAACTGCTCCTGACTGGATGTTTTCTCATTTTTCAACCATTCTCAGTAAATCCTAGAAATGGTTAAGGGTCCAAGTAGATCAGCAGCTTCTGAGACACTCTTGCCAGCTTGTATAAACCTCAAATCCCTCGTTTTAATTCTCAGTTTGAACTTCAACTTATTCTAAAGGCATCCTCATGCCTAAATGCACCGAGTTGCTCCACCCGATTGGCTGATCAGTTATTTGCGTTACAAGCACAGGTGTACTTTAAAAAATGGCCCTGCAGGAATTACAAATAAAATCAACTATTTTTAGATGTTACTATTTTATTGTCAACTGGATTTATGGAAAATTGTGTCCACAGATGTTGCTAAATAACCTAAACTGACACCTGATGAAGCCAATCAGCGCCTTATCCGGTCACGTGTTCCCGTTGCCACACAGATAGCGATCCTTCAGCCAATCAGCGGCCTGGACTTTCTCTTCGTACTGCGTGTGACGACGGAGCAAAACAACAACAGCGATTTCCTGAAATGTTTCGAGCTTTATTATCAATCATCAAGGTCCCTTGTTATCCCCACATGTATGAAACCTACTTTGGCTCGAAAAATCCATTAAAGCAGCGTTGAAACACAAAGAAAGCAGCCGCTGAGTTTGGACATTCATCCAGCTTTTGTTCCCACTTGTCGAGCTGTCTCTCTCCCCCCTCTCTCTCTCGCTGCAGTGCGATTAACCCCAATCTTTTAGCTGCAACCAGCCGAACCGGTTTAACCAACACGGATGAAATATCAGCCGTGCAGGTTTTCGCAACAGCTGAAAGATCTAATGGGGCGAACGTAAACATCATGTTTTTTCCAAGAGCCTGTTTCGCACGATGGTGTCACCTACATGTGGCACGGCAGCCTTTCAGTCCGTCAACCTGCTCAAACACCGACATAACTAATTATGAACGAGTTTTAAACTAAAGTGTCACAAGTAAGCCCAACAGTAGATGTGCCGTTGCGTGTTTTTAACGCGGTTTGAGTGAGAGTTTAGCTAGCTAATGTTAGCTTTTTAGTGGGCCTGAGTGCGCCATCATCAAAACAAAGCGGGTTAGGTAAGCTCGTTTATTTACCTTTTTGTGTTTTATTTTGTTCCCCAAACTGACTCGCTACATAGACCGCTAGCTCTGCCGGGCAACCCAAAAACAAAGCCTGCAAACCAAAGACAGGGCAGATAACTCTCCAAGCGCACGGAAGTTATACAAAAAGAAGAAAAATACTCACAACTGTGTCGCATTTACTCACGCTGCTTGCAAGTGAAGACGTGAACGCACCGCTCAATGCGACGCAGGGGGAAAGATACTTTTGATCGCTGACAGGCTGGAAAAGAGTGCTGGTTGGTTGAAAAGCTGAAGAGGAAACGGTGAGCCTACTGTTTCTGAGTGGAGGATAAAAGAAACAGCTGAGAAAATGTAAACACGGCTCACGTGGTCTTAGAGGGGTGTCTATCATCTATCTATCTATCTATCTATCTATCTATCTATCTATCTATCTATCTATCTGTCTGTCTGTCTGTCTGTCTGTCTGTCTATCTATCTATCTATCTATCTATCTATCTATCTATCTATCTATCTATCTATCTATCTATCTATCTATCTATCTATCTATCTATCTATCTATCTATATTTAATTTTACAATCACGTATCCTGGTCTAAAAAACCTAAATAGTTTTTGTTTTCTTTTGCGTTTTATTTTATTTTGCATTCCGTAAAAAAACATATTTTCCAAAACAATTGTTTATTGTTCTATGTATCTGAATGAATTAACTCGAGCAGCATTTTGCTGAACCAGTGATCAGCCTGTCTGAAACTCAAAAGTTAGATTGTGTTTTGCTGCCCATGAAGATGTCATCTCTAAGCGCGCAATTGTTTAATTCCAATTGTAACTTTAAAAGTCATTTAGATATTTGGGAAGAACAAGCAATATTTTATAAAATATAGTTGATTGAGAGATGAACTGGAATTAGCCAGGCTGGAGCATGGGCGTAATTTTTTTGGGGGGGACAGGGGGGACATGTCCCCCTCCCCCACTTTTTCCAAAGACAAGTTTTTGCCCCTGCACTTTTTACCATCCAAAAGCAATATTACTTTATATTAAATTGACACTGGTTGAGCTCTAGGACCAAGTAGAAACGTTTGTGTTGAAGCCTGTTTCCCATTGGAACATACTGTAAAGATACCCCCCCACACACACACACACACACACATTACGTCCATGGGCTGGAGCTGTGCAACTATCAGAAATGTTTTTTTTTTGTTTGTTTTGTTTTTTGCTTTTTTGTATGGAAAGAGCCATTGTGAAAAGAGCACAAATTAAAAGGTAACCAATATTTAACACACTTGTCTTGCACTATTTGCCCGTCCCCATTCATAAAAACAAAAACTTTATTGTATTCATTGTTTTTATGTAGTACAAACACTGGATAATCTTTTTAACTTTTAAATACCCACAGCAGCAGAGTAACTACTGCATTGTATCATCTTTATTCTAAACCCTTGATGAGATAAACTTAAAAGGATCAGCAGCTGTAGTTTCAGCACTTTGCCCTTTTATCAACTGCAATTCTTGCTTTTTACACACTTGACATTGTCGTGCAAATTATGTCCAGACTGTCCTCACAGCTGCTGTGTTCACACCTCCTGAGCTGGGTCTAGTTGATGGACACCAGAGACCACAGTGCTAGTAAAAAAAGTACATGATGAAAACACTGTTGTTGTTTTCTCCTAAAAGCATCTCAAGAATTGAATGAATGAATGACTTTATAGAGCACATTTCCTGTATGACAACAACTCAATGTGCTTAACAGTAAAAGAGACTAAATAAAACAAACACTTATAAAATATGTACACCCTTAAAAACGATCAGTGTTTACATATTAAAATATACACATGAAACTAAAATCTACACATTCAAACATGCACGCACACATACACACACACACACACACACACATTTGCACATACATACATCCATGCACAGCTATAAGACATAATTGTAAGAACTTAATTATGAATAAAACCATGTCTATGATATGAGGAAATAAAGTAGAAATGAAACAACCTAGCCATATGTTTGTTCAAATAGAAAGGTTTTCAAATTTCTCCTAAAAATATTTGTTGTAGCTGCTTCCCATTTCTCTAAAGGCAGAGTATTCCAGATCTTAGGTGCATAGACACTGAAGGCAGCCTCTCCTGACTTAGAATGTGTACGCGATATCACCAGATTGCCCTGATCTGCAGACCGGAGTGGTCTGACCGGCGTATAAGGTACTAGCATGTCTGTAATATATTGTGGTGCATGGCCATTGAGAGCTTTATATACAAGCAGTAGGATTTTAAAATCAATTCGTTTTTCAACTGGTAGCCAATGCAGAGATCTTAAAACAGGAGTAATGCGTTCAGAATTCTTTGTACCAGTCAGAACACGAGCAGCCGCATTCTGAATCAGTTGCAATCTGTAAATAGCGTACTGAGGAAGGGCAATTAAAAGACCATAACAATAATCGAGCCTGCTGGTTATGAATGCATGGATTAGCTTTTCAAGGTCAGTTCTTGAGACGAAATGTTTGATTTTAGAAATGTTACATAAATGAAATAATGCTATTTTAGTTGTATGATTAATGTGTTTTTTAAAATTCAGGTTACTGTCTAAAAATACACCCAAGTTTCGTGCTTCATTTTTACATTTAAGAGACAGAGAGGCGAGAAAGTCTACCACTGTCTGTCTCTGTGCGTTCGGACCAAATACCAGAATTTCTGTCTTGTCTTGATTTAATTGTAAGAAATTTTCGGACATCCAGGCATCCATATCCTTGATACATTGTATAAGAGAGTGAAGAGGAGCTGTATTACCAGAAGACAATGAAATATATAACTGCAGGTCATCTGCATCATTATGATAATTAATATTGTGCCTCTGAACAATGTGTACAAGAGGAAGCATGTACAGGTTGAATAATAGTGCACCAAGGATAGAACCTTGAGGAACACCACAAGTAACCACTAATTTTTTAGAGTTTAACCCCCCAACTGACATAAATGACTGCCTATCTCTAAGGTATGTTTGGAACCAACTAAGAACTGGACCGGAGAAACCAACCCAGTGTTCTAGCCACTCTAACAAAATGTCATGATCAACTGTATCAAATGCAGCACTAAGGTCCAGAAGGACAAGAACGGTGACTTTGCCAGAGTCTGTGCTTATGTGTAGGTCATTAACAACCTTAATGAGAGCTGTCTCTGTGCTGTGGTTACTGCCAAAACCAGACTGTTAAGTATCAAAGATGTTATTTTATATAAGGTAACGATTGATCTGAATAAAAACTGCTTTCTCCAGAAGTTTACTAAGAAACTGTAAGTTTGAGATCAAATTCCCAAACTTCTTTTGAAACAAATAGTATCTTTCGGTTTTGTGATAAGCTATTAAGCAAATTAAATATTTTTATGTGTGCAGTTTTACTCTTAAATGATAAATGCCCCCCACTTGTATAGCACCTCTCAGAGTAAGGACTCCAAAGTGCTTTACACTACAGTGTATCATTCATCCATTCACACTAAGGACTCCAAAGTGCTTTACACTACAGTGTATCATTCATCCATTCACACTAAGGACTCCAAAGTGCTTTACACTACAGTGTATCATTCATCCATTCACACACACATTCACACACTGATGGTGATGAACTACGATGTAGCCACAGCTGCCCTGGGGCGCACTGGCAGAGGCGAGGCTGCCGAGCACAGGCGCCACCGGTCCCTCCGTCCATCACCAGCAGGCAAGGTGGGTAAAGTGCCTTGCCCAAGGACACAATAGCAGATCGAACCTGCAACCTTTCGATTACTGAATAACCCGCTCAACCTGTTGAGCTACTGCTGCCCAATGCTCTTGCATTGTATAGTCATGCACGCTGTTTGTGTACCTGCCTGCAGACAAAAGCTTCCCTTTATTTGTTTGCACAAGAGCACTGAAGACGGTAATAGGATCCTTCTCGTGGGTTGAACCTTTTTATTAACGGGACTTCAGCTGGAGAATGTAAAAATGGGAAGATCGTGACACACCTTCTAACATCAAACACAATAATGGAAGACCTAAATTTAACCTGCAGATGGCTTTTTGTTGGCCATGGCAGCGTGGGAATGGATGCTCACCTGGTTTAGTGGTCATCAGATGCAGTTTAAAAAACTGTTCCTGATTGCATTGAAGAGGCATTTTTTTATTGACGTTTATTTCTGAACCATATCTGATTTGTGAGAGGAGGGGGAAAGATGGCTGCTTAAGAAAACCACATTTTGTTTGTTTTCAGTGTTTAGGTGTTGAAGCGTTTTGTATGGAATGTTTCCATAAGTCAGGAATAAATAAACATCTCGTATATATTGGCAATTATTTTAAAATATGGTGATTTTCTGCAGCTTTCTTATGTTCTCAGTTTTACTGTAGAACAAAATCACTTCAATTTCTAAAGGAAACATTAATACAATGCACACACACACACACTTCATAGAGTTAGAGTGTCTCTTGTTATTTAACAACCATTCATCCAGAATAATTAGAAATGCCACTAATTAGCGGAGACCTTTATAAAAAAACACACATTTCTTTTCAAGACCGGGTAGTTTTCATCATCCTAATTAATGGCCTATGATACATACTGATGTTTCGGGAACAAAGATCAGCAGACCAGCCTCAAGTTAGCCACAGGAAAACATGAAAAAGACCATCAATCAATAAGATCTTCTGAATCTTGTGACATGAGTAAAATCATTCACTGTTTCTCCAAATCAGTTTTATGTTCTAATTTTTGCAAAGAAATTTTAATACACAGATAACTTTTTTCTCATTTCTTATTAATTTAAAAGTTATTATTCTAGTAGTAAAAATGTCCATGAGAACGACTGCTTATTGATAGCAGGGGGTTGGATTTATGAGGGGAATTGTCAATTATTGATTAAGAAAATTGTGTCCAGTTTTGAGGGTTCATCAACTTCATCTCTAATTCTTATCTGTTTTTTATCAGAGTATCTTTAATTTTAGCTATAGAGGTGAAACTGGAAAAATTGGAATATGTTGCAAAAGTCCATTTATTTCAGTTATTCATCTTAGACTGAGAGACCATCTAAAGGCTCAAGAACTCTTTCCAGGTGTTTTGGCCTCAATAGCTGGTTAGAGTGTGACACTTTGAGCTTCGACTATCAAACCTTTTCCCAATATTCTAATTGTGTTAGCCTTTGAATGTGGGGTTTTCATAAGCTGTAAGTCATAATCATTACAATAATAACAAATAAAGGCTTTAAATATCTGGCTTTGCATGTAAAGAGTCTGTCTCATAGATTAGTTCCACCTTGTAAGTTGAATAACTGAAATAAATGAACTTTTGAACCATTTTCTAATTTTTCTAGACTTACCTGTAAGCAAATAAATAAATCTTAGCATTGTTGCCCTATGCAGCTTGTTGCTGGAGCATACAGATTTTTAAGGATCAGGCAGTGTTAATACTTCCTGATTACATTAAAAGGTCAAATTTTTATTACATTTGCAGTAGTTTCTTGTAGGAATAAATGCCTCGTGAGTCATACTCTGAGGAAAAAAAGCTCATGTGCTTGTTTGAGGATGGAAACTTCAGGTGAAAGGAGAAAGTAGCTTCAGACGACACACTGTGAAGTCTTATTTCCTGCTATTTGGACAACTCATTTCTGATTGGCTAACAGCAACGAGACTACCACTAATGTTTGCTCTGCAAAGTTGATGCTTTATCTCCACATTAACACAAGCCTGGAGGAATTCTACCATGTTGTGGAGTGCTAATGCTAACAGTTAGCTTCTACTAGCCGAGATGCTCTGCTGTTTCCTGGACAATAACACAACAACAGCCTTCCCGGTCGTGTGTCAAGATGGGTGAGTCCATGAATGTTAAGTGACAGTGTGATGTAGATCTGTCAGGGTTTTCTGAACTGAGCATTTTCTGGCCTATTTACTATCAGAAGCTAATGCAGGCGGCTATTTTCCCATTCAGCCTTCATGTTAAACTCAGAGTGACCAATCGTCTTCAAAAATAATGAGTTTAAAGGGTTTAAAGTTAAAGTCCCGTTAGTCATCATCACACACTGGTGAAGTTACATTTCTACATTTGACCCATTCTCGTGGGGAGTGGTGAGCTGCAGCAGTGGCTGCGCTCGGGAACGATTTGGTGGTTTAACCCCCCAATCCAACCCCTTAGAACTGAGTGTCAGGCAGGGAGGCACTGGGTCCCATTTTTAAAGTCTTTGGTATGACCCGATCGGGATCTCCCAGTCCCAGAGTGGACACTCATACCACGAGGCCACTGAGAAGATTTCTCAGTGAACCTGCTCTTTATCAAAGATAAAGCCAAAGATTTAGAACCAAACTTATAAAGTAAGTGTTACTTTTAAATGAGGATCTAAATAAGCTTCTTTTTTTTTGTTTAATAATCTGCACCTCAATGTGCCCATCATCCATTTAATGTGTTAACAGGATAACAGGGCCTTCAGTTGAGTGACAGAAAATAGGATACACTTCTTGTTTTATTGTGTTTTTATGTGTAGCACAAGCTAAACTTTGATTCGTTTTCATCAGCACTTGTTTTAGTGTTTCTTTGTACAAACTACCTAAGAAAGGGAGAGAGATTTTAATTGTATCTGTTATCTTCACATTGTTACTTGGTGATGGGAATAATGCCGTTTAAAATAACGACGTTACTAACGGCGTTCTTTTTTAGGTAACGGAATAATCTAAATACTTTTCCCACTGTTGCAACAACACCGTTACCGTTACTGGGACGGAAGGTTGTGCGTTACTATGTGCTTATCGAACATTGAGCAACAGTGTGAGGCTTTCTGACCGCCACACATCAGCTGCAGCCAGGGAGAGAGAGGTGTCGGTAACGCACTTACAAACACCATGATGATTGGCCGGGTGGGCGGGGACCCTCGGCGTTCTCGCTGTCTCATCACAGCATGCTGTAGACACAACAGAGCAGTGATGGGAATAACGCCGTTTAAAATAACCGCGTTAGTAAAAAAATGTTTTTTCCAGTAACGAGCAATCTAATTAATTACCGTCTTCTTTCTTTTATCAAAACGTAATTTCTGTTACTGATCAGAAAATGCGTGCGTTAAGCAGCGCGGTGTGTTGAAGCTGTCATCAGCTGATCAGGAGCTAAAGAGGTAGATGTTTTCATCCAAGCGCATCTCGGCCCGTGAAGAACGAGGAAGACGTGATGATTAGTCCACGGCTGCAGGTGTGGATCTGCAGTCGTGCCCTTAGCGTGACAGCGGGACGTCCTGAAGGTCCGCTCACCTGTTCATTGCTCAGGCGTCACGATCTTCTACCTTCTTAGATCATCCAACTGTAACCTGTTTCTGATCATGTCTTTAGTCCCGCTGTAACACTGATGCATCAGTCTCAGACGTCATGGTGCTCAGGTGTTATTAGAACTACCTGTGTGTCTTTACTACCAGCTCTTCTGTGTTTGGGTCTGACCCAAGTTAGTAAATGTAAGTCCTCCATCAGATTTGTGCCTCTTCTAGTGTCATTTAAAGGATTTTATTTATTTATTTAACCATTACTATATTACCAGCAACAGAAATGCTACTAAAAACACACAATTATGTGAAGCTGGAAAAATTAAAATACTGTACAAATTTACATTTATTTCTTTAATTTAACCAGACTGAGAGACCATTGAAAGGCTCGGGAACCTTTACAGGTGTTTATATTTGCAATTTTTAATTTTAGCTGATTGGGTTCTTGTTAAATATCACACATGACATTTTAATGTGTAGTATTACATTTTAGTGTAATGCTCCTGTTAGTAGTTCCTCCTGTTAAGTGCTTATTTATTAAAATTATTCAGGTTTATAAAAAAGCATTTGGACATACATTTTATTATGTTCCAGTCATTAGTCATTTTATATTTCACTATTGTAGTAATTTATGGTAAATTAAGTAAGTTTATTTAAGAGGGGAACCCATTTTTCTTGCATTCTTTAATCGAAAAAGTAACTAAGTAGTTATTTTTCTTGATAATTAGTTACTTTTATAATCTAGTAACTCTGTAAGCAACTGAGTTACTTTTTTGACAAAGTAATTAGTAACTATAACTAATTACTTTTTTACAGTAACTTTCCCAACACCCTGTGATAATAACAGGACAAAGTTCATTTGTAACATAAAACACGTTGACTTTAACTATTTTTAACTACAGTGCATTCTGTGAAGTCTAATAAATAAGGACCTAATTCCTACAAATAGTAAAAATCCAGTTAATTAAATCAAGATAGCTAAATGTCTTCACCGGTTTAACAAGATTATTAGCTTTTTATTTGCTTCTTTTATAGTTTACGGCCAGGAGGAAAAACAAATTAGTTGAACTGATTATAGGATGCTTACATGATGTTGTGAGCATCCACCAACAGGTTTTTAATTATGTTAAGGTAAGGAGGCTGTGATGGCTATGGCTCAACCTTTAGCTTATTCTTGTGTATTCTGGAATGTGTTAAATACAATTGTTCTCCTTTCAGCTTCAGCTTTTTTTTAAGATAATATTTGTGTCCAGTATTTGCTGGTGTTTAATGAAATCTATTCGTTCTTCCATCAGTGAAATATTCAACTGGCTGCTACCCAAGCTCAAATCAATCCTCTGTTCCCCAGCTGCCTAACAGTTGGTGAGGTGTTGTTCTCATGAAATCCTGTATGCTCATTTTCTCCCTGATAAAATACTGTTCTGTTGCCCATTTTATGGGATTTGATAAAAACTCTTGGGTTATGTGGTGAACATGCATACAAGATTTATTTCCCCAAAATGAACTTCAGCTGCACAGCAGAGCGGTGCACTCCAGTTATTTATTTATTTTTGCATTCAAAGTGTTTCCATGAATATTTTTGAGGGATCCATTTGTCAAAAATACCATTTCACAAAGTTTTCTTGTACTTTCAAACTTCATCCTGGTCCGCTTTTCTGTCTTTCGAAGGATTTTACAAAGAAAATGCGTTACAAATTGTTGCTTGACATCCTTTTCTGTTCCTAATCAGTTTTAATTTTTAAATCCATTTAAAAATATGATCACAGGTTTCCCAGTCCCCCACTCATCAAGCTAAAACAGCCAGTTATTGAGCGATTGAATATTTTTAATAAACGTATTTCAGGTTCACGTGGCACCTTAATCTCTTTATGTTATTTTTATTTCATTCATTATAGTTCTAAATATTACTATAAAATTGCTCACTGGAATGTACAATAGGGATTTTCTACTGTTCTTTGACTCATGCAGCAATAGATCTGATGTTAAAATTATTAATTTGCTTATCAAGCTTGATTATTATTGGGATTTGTTTTTGAAATCGAAAAATATCAGTTAATTTATTAAATGACTGTTCGCATTCATGTTTAATGTTTTTTTGTTGGGATGTAATCTACTAAATCAGCCATGAGGGGGTGCTAATACTCCATGGAAGCAGAGGCGCTCTTTGATTAACATGACCCCAGAAGCTTTTAGAAACCACACAAACCATTTGAAAAGTTTATTTCTACCATACACAAACTGTACAACACAGCGCATATCTGTTTATTATGAAATAGTAAAAGTAATAGGAAGTTTCAATTTAAAAACTACCCCAAATCAAAAAAGCATTACATTTTCATGTAAAAAAAAAGAAAGAAACAAAGAAAGAAAATACAGTACAATTTCATATCATACTAATATCGTTCCACAAACAAAAAAATATCACTTTACAAAACATCAAATACTAACAGGGGAAATAAATAAATGTTATTCACAAAACTTCCTGAGCAAACAATGTGTGGTAATTAAATATTAGAAATTATAAATAAATTATTGTTAGATTTAAAGTGTTTCTTTTTTAGTTTAAGATTAAAATAATTTAAAAGAGTGAGTATTCTGGATAAGATCTGTCCGAAATTTGGCATTTTTTGCTGTTTTCTTTACAATCCCAGGCTCTTTGACATTTGCTTTTGCAGAACTGACAAACATATTGCTTAGATGATGTGCAGATTTCTGACCTCAGTTTAATTTAGACTAAAACTGGGAGGTTCAAATCAATCTTAGCATAAAAAAATTCTTTACAAAAACAAATTTAAAAGAAGAAAATCCAATATATATTTTCACAAAAGTGTCATTGATTAAAACAAATAAGATTTATCATTTCTGTTTAAGAAGAACTGAAATGCTGGTCATTTTGAATATTTGTCCCAAGGAAATTGTTGAAATGCTAAGGCCTGTTAGTCTTAAATGAAACTGGAGTCATTTGTTTTGTCCCTTCTTTTTTCTTGCTTGTAAAAATTAATAATAAAAATAAAACGAAACACCAGATTTTAATCTCAGTCATGTTTTCCAACCCGATCAGGGATTACAGCTACTGAAACAACGGTATTCAAACAGTCATCAGGAACGAGTCCTCCTATGAAAATAATTGTACTGTATAATAAATCAGACACCATCCACATAATACTGTCCTACCACAAAACATAGTACTTGTATATTTTTATGGATTCATATACATTTAGGCACATACTATATGCACACTTCAATGTGTGTGCACAGAAGGCAGTTTAATAACTATATGTTTGTTTGTTTTTTAAAAAGAAAGACATCTTGACAAAGTGAAGTTTTGATTTTCTTTCCACTCTTCTTGCAGAATCTGACGTTCAGGTCCTCAAATGATGTTTTGTTTTTGCTCCATTCTTATTGGCGTGAAAACGGTACAGTACTGTTGCATTGCTTTATTATTGTTATTTACTGTTAAATCTCACTTTACCAAGCAGTACATTCAGTTTCCAATAAAGAAAGCAAACAGCAATGCTTTAAACGGTCGCAGTTTTGGTCTATTCTCCCTCTTTAACGGGCGATCCAACTCATGATTTAACCATATAATAGTTTTTTTTAACACTAGATGGCGAAAGCGCGCCATAAAACTGGAATGTGCTTCTGTGTTATTTACAATGTGCAGAAAGTCCCAACAGATTTGTGGAATTTTAAGCATTTACAATTTGAAATAACTAAAAATTTAAGGAAATAAATACACTGATGAACAAATATAATCATAAATAGCCATAATTTAAGAATGACGCAAACACATACAGATTAAAATCAAGCAAACCATACAAAATAATTAAGTGCAAGAGGGGGGTAAAAAATCTCACCAGGATAAACATATCGAGAAACAGTAAAAGCATTACGGATCTGGCTGGTAATTTTCTCAGTGCATTGTGTGTTGAGCGTGTGTGTGGGTGTGTGTGTATGCATGTGTGTGTTTACCGGGAAATGCCAAGCACATTTCCAAAAGCCTCGTCTTATACACGCTGCCGAGCCGGCGCTCTTCAGTGAAATAGAGCTATCTAGTACCATTATCCCAAGTCAAAGAAACCTCTTGGTAGCTCTACAGCTTAAACATGGATGCCCTTAATAGCCTGTTTGATATTATCCAAGAGGGCCTTGCACTCTGGGGAGTATTCATGCTCTGAGTTGTTGTACATATCAGTTAATGTGTTCACATAGGCTTCAAAATTATGCTCACTGATGGGTCCCTGCAACAGCAACAAAAACAACAACATGTTAGTGAACAGGACGGCTTTGGCGCGTGTTTAGTGTGTGGTCGAGGTTTACTGTACCATTTGAGGCAGCTGGATATCTGTTAGACTGTTAATGAGGGCCTGGCTAAGGCGAGCAAGCTCCTTCAGGAGGCTGTCATTGTGCTGTTCGATCATCTTGTTCTCCTCCTCAATTGTCTTCAGGTTACATTCCATCGACGAGATCTGCTTTCGGGTACAAAACGACATCGACTTGAGCGAGCACTGCTCCCGGAAGTTTTACAAGCCGAACTTCTTGGAGTAAATCCTTACCTGGGTTTGGAGTTGCATCATATCTTCTTCTATTTTCATGTTTGAGTCGTTCAGTTCCATGATTTCATGATCCAGATGTTGAATATCGTCTTTGTTTTCAACACCTTTTTATACAAGAGAAGGCATTATTTGTCACGTTTAGCCTGGCAATTGTTATTTTTATTAGGGATGTCCGATATTATTGGTCGATATCAGCATTACAATGTAATATCGGAAATTATCGGTGTCAATGTTTACTTTTTGAATGGCACAACGTTTACATGTCATACATCAAACTCATCAGCTTCATCCCCTCTCATTCAATTATAAAAATATGACAAATCTGAGGTAGAGTTTTTGAGATTTTTTGTTTTTTTGGCACAACTGGCCTAATTTAAATTGAAGTAGTTGTTATAATTAACACAGATAATGTTTTAAATTTAAGTATGAATGATAGGAGATACGTGATTTTAGTTAGTTGAAGCCATTTGTTTGTTTGTTTCTTTTTTGGGGGGGGGGGGGGGGTGCATATATTGGTATCTGAAATTTGGAGTTTTACTATATCAGTGTAGTGATGCACCAATATGAAATTTTTGGGCAGATATGATACCCGATATTAATATCACTGTTATGCCCAATAACCGATATTTGCCCCATACGGATATACTGACATTGATGCTTGTAAAATCAGCAGATTTTGTGTAGAATGATCATTTTTAAAGCTGGATTTGCGTTATTATGTACACACATTACACATTTACGCCTCTGAGATGATTACAATAACTGTCACATGACTAAACAAATACACATCACCACCCTCATCCTCTAAAACAGATAAACAAATGGAAACAAAATGGAAAAAATATCGATTGTTAATATTGGCCCGGTTTTATTTGTAGAACCGATAACGATGTGTTAAAAATTCATCAGCCGACACTGATGACGATATATTGTGCATCCCTATATCAGTGTATTGGTTTAAAAGCTGAAGTCAAACATCCATAACAGTTATGAAGAGTACAGCATTTGCATGAAATGTGATTTTTGTGTGTTTCATCATGCCAGCGTTGTGCCAGGATTAACAGATTTATTTCCAAAGAAAGATATCAGTATAACAAGAGCAAGACCTCAAAGCTCTCACAAGGAACTTAAGAACGCTCGCAGATGTTTCGAGACTATTTGGAAAGTCTTCTTTGATGCAGTTACAGTCACAGATGATGTCACAGATGAATAAAGTTTGCATGATAGGAGATATGTAATGTTAGTTAAAGTAATTTGGTTTTTCTTTTGTTGTGCAAGGGGGAACACATAAAAGGGCATCAGTTTATATCGGTATTGGAAATTAAGAGTTAGACCAAATCATAAATCAGATATTGGTTAAAAAGCCGACATCAAACATCCCTACTTCTTATGCTTAAATAAGACCTTTCAGTGCTTTGATACCAGATGTCCCATACTAGGATCTTACCACTGCTGGCTTTCAGTTTGATAGTCATCATCTCCTCCTCGGAGTGCTTTTTCTTGATGCTCTGTGCATTCAGCGGACAACCTGACAAGCTGATTGAGCGATGCACAAACAAGATTTAGTGAAATTATTCAAATATAAAGTGAGAGACAGAGTGTCATCAGGAGTGGATAGTGAGATTACTGACCAGCAGAGAAATGGCGAACTTACCTTCTATGAGTGGCGAATACATTATTGGCATGCCCAAGGCCGTTGCAGCCAGGCAGCGGACAATGGGGCAGCTCCTGTTTACTGGCCTTCCAGGCAAAGGGCAGCCCATTGATAGACGACTCCTTCTGTCTTTTGGCAGCAAGCGGACAACTGCCCGCACTGCGGTGGGATGTGTATTTTCCCGATATATGGCCCTGTCCGTCACATCCGATTACTGGACACCTACCAACGAGACAGACACTGAAAAAGCTGCACGCACCGCTTAATAAAAGTATCAAACTTGGCAACAATTTTTGTGCTGTGGCAGAAAAAAAAATCAGGCAACTGCAAGAAAAATAAAATAAAATAAAACATCAACAACTTTTTAAGCCGCAAATAAATAAATAAATAAATAAATGTAAGCAACATTTAAAAAATCACTTTCCATAACTAGACCGGAAGATTTTTTAACCATTAACTTGATTAATCCATCCAAATGCTGATTAAAAATAAGGCCACAAAACTAGAGATGGACTCAAATAATCACATTAACTACTAAGTTACTAATCCGGTGAAACTTGAGTTGGAGTGAGCGCTCCGCTCTGCTGAGTGCAGACTTTTTATTTTTTTGTGGGATATTTGTGCCTGAAAACACGAGCACATCTCACGCAGAGCATCATTAAGAGTTTGTCAGTTGCATTTCCAGGCCTGCTTTTCTGCAGGTCAGTAATGGAGTGACATGAATTACAGATAATTGTCATGTTTCCCCCTCCTCCTCTCATGCGAAAGAATGTAATTTGGAGGTGGCTAACCCGTTCCCTTATTGATAAAGGTGAAAGGTCACCTGAGATGATACAAATGGCACCCGTGATGTAGAGTGCCGCTGCAAAAAGCCTGTTTCAGCATTTTGTTACTCGACGGCACTTACAGGACAAAACAACACGGGTCCCATTACTTACATCTAGCACAGGTAGGTTTGATGCAAGGCACCCAGACAATGGAGGCATGCCATGTGGCCTACTATTTACAATAATCTAGGGACATTTGTTACCCTCCCCCTTTCTCACCCCTTTTCTCTCTTAATGTGTATGAAATCTACTCCAGCCTAATTCCTAATCTCATGGCTCTTGCATTAGTAATTAAAAAGAATAAAAATAATAAATCAGCGCCCAGATGTATAAGTAAACAAGGGCTCAAATATCTGACTTTGGATTTAAACTACAAATCAATTACATTATTCTCCCTTTTCCCCCCCAATAACACTTTCCCCAGACAAGAGTGATTAATGCAAATGAAAGCAGCGCCATCAGCAGTTTAACATTTTCTTAATATAATTACAAAGAAAGCACTCAGAGACGGGTGATAAGCCAGATATTCCATTCAGAAAATAGGAGCAAAATAAATAA
Source organism: Nothobranchius furzeri (assembly GCF_043380555.1). Lineage (NCBI taxonomy): Eukaryota > Metazoa > Chordata > Actinopteri > Cyprinodontiformes > Nothobranchiidae > Nothobranchius > Nothobranchius furzeri. Next base: position 50,372,839 of record NC_091751.1, on the reverse strand, counting down.
AAAAAATACTGCAAAAACATGCTGCTAATCCTTCGGAAAATAATTTACTAATGTAAGAGACGGGAGAAGTATTATTTACTTTGTTTAACTTAATGGCCTCCAGGTAGAAAGCAGAAAAAATTAGATCAGAATAAAAAAAAAATATCTGTTTGGCTTTGTTGTCTTGTTTTATTTCTAAACTGAAAACATGTCAGCAGGACGAAGACAGAAAAGAAAGAAGAATCTCTTACTTAAGCTCCTGCTCATCTTTGTCATCCTTGTTTGGTGTGAGCTTCAAACCTCCTTTTCTGGCACGGGGACATCCTGACAAGCTGCAAAACGTTTGGAGACGGGGAGATACAACATCAAAGAACGAGACGAGAGAAATCGATCGATAGATAGATAGATAGATAGATAGATAGATAGATCGATAGATCGATAGATCGATAGATCGATAGATAGATAGATAGATAGATAGATAGATAGATAGATAGATAGATAGATAGATAGATAGATAGATAGATAGATAGATAGATAGATAGATATAGATAGATACACAGTAACAGGTAATTATGTGTTGGCAGTACTAATACTTGTGATGTAATATACACTTAAATGCAGGTTACTATAACTAAGGCAAACCAGTACATATGTAGTATTTGAAAAATGTGTTTATTGTTTACTGCTTTTATGTATCAGAAATAAAAGCTCAGTCAGCTAATTTCCAAGTATTATTTGTCTTAGTTGTAGTTACTTGTAAATGTTTTACTTTGTAGGTATTAGTAGCTCCGGCAAGTAATTACCTGTTCCTGTGTACTTATTAGTTTAAGTGCAATTGGTTTGCTTGCTTTTTTCAAGTAAGGTGAACTAATCATACTTTACAGGATAGATAGATGATAGATAGATAGATAGATAGATAGATAGATAGATAGATAGATAGATAGATAGATAGATAGATAGATAGATAGATAGATAGATAGATAGATAGATAGATAGATAGATAGATAGATAGATAGATAGATAGATAGATAGATGATAGATAGATAGATAGATAGATAGATAGATGATAGATAGATAGATAGATAGATAGATAGATAGATAGATAGATAGATAGATAGATAGATAGATAGATAGATAGATGATAGATAGATAGATAGATAGATAGATAGATAGATAGATAGATAGATAGATAGATAGATAGATAGATGAATGATAGATAGATAGATAGATAGATAGATAGATAGATAGATAGATAGATAGATAGATAGATAGATAGATGATAGATAGATAGATAGATAGATAGATGATAGATAGATAGATAGATAGATAGATAGATAGATAGATAGATAGATAGATAGATAGATAGATAGATGAATGATAGATAGATAGATGAATGATAGATAGATAGATAGATAGATAGATAGATAGATAGATGATAGATAGATAGATAGATAGATAGATAGATAGATAGATAGATAGATAGATAGATAGATGATAGATAGATAGATAGATAGATAGATAGATAGATAGATAGATAGATAGATAGATAGATAGATAGATAGATAGATAGATAGATAGATAGATAGATAGATGATAGATAGATAGATGATAGATAGATAGATAGATAGATAGATAGATAGATAGATAGATAGATAGATAGATAGATAGATGATAGATAGATAGATAGATAGATAGATAGATAGATAGATAGATAGATAGATAGATAGATGATAGATAGATAGATAGATAGATAGATAGATAGATAGATAGATAGATAGATAGATAGATAGATAGATAGATAGATAGATGTGAAGCCAAATTATGCATAAAAACACAAAATCAAAAAGTGCAGCATGTTTGCCGCGTAAAGTGAGACTTTCACCATCTGTTTGAATGCCATGCATCTGACAAATACATTTCATCCTCAGCGGTGGTGATTTTTCTCCTCTACCTTCTGTGCGAAGCATAGTTCCCAGTCACATGTCCAGACCCATCACAACCAGGTGTTGGGCACCTGCAGGTTGAGAGACACAGACACCAGGTGCTTTTTACAGCAAAAAATGTAAAAAAAGAAATAAATAAACCAGCGAGCAGAGCAGTGGATTCATGCTAATATGCAGGAAAGTAGCACAAATAGCAAAACAAGTTCATGTCGAGCACATGGAAATCTTGCATAATGTGTGATGGGGGAAGAAAAGGGAGGAATAGAGAGAAGCAAAGCCAAAACAAGAACAAGCTGTTTGGGTTTAACATGGAAAATGGAACCGTTTTCATACTTTAGTTCCTGAGAGTTGGCTGCCATCAGTGATTTGAGCGTTTTGTCAGCCAGTGGACATCCAGACACACTAGAAAGGATAAAGAGCTAAGAGTCATTTTACTTCTCTCTTTGATCACATTTAAATAATCTCTTTACACAAACAACTTTAAAAAAACACACAAATCATCCTCTTCACAATGCAGGTTTCCAAAGAAAGCGATTTAAAGAGTTTGTGGCAAGTTTTCAGCAGGAACAATGAGGATGATTGAACAACGAGCCCTGCTTGAGTTGTCTGTGTTTCGTCTTGCTGGTGCTAATGAGAGTGTAATTAATTGCCGTACCTCCGATGTGAAGCATAATTCCCCGTCACGTGGCCGCTGCCGTCACAGCCTGGGGTCGGACAGCTGCATGGGAACATAAAGCATTTAATACGCAGATTATTCTACTTCACACAGACTTTGCCAAGCTTGAACTGAATCTTTAGTTTGCACTGAGGGACCTTTTCATGGACATTAAAGGGAAACAAGAGTTAGTACAGCGAGAAGTTTAGTAGAAATCCATGATTTTATTGCCTAACGTTCAGTTTCTCTGAGCATCATTCATGAGATCTCAGTAGGGTGTGTGTGTGTGTGTGTGTGTGTTGTGAAAATAAGAAGATCCTACTTTTCTTTTATATTTATTTATTTATTTATTTATTTGGTGAGCAGATCCAGTGGAACATGCACTCTAACTACAAGAGTCATGAGTTGTGAGAAGCAGGATGTACAGCGAGAAAAACTCACTTTCAAACAGAAACAAATCTTCTCCACATGAACCTGCGGACAGTTAGTCATACGTAACACAGTGAGTTTCATTTGACCCACTTAAATCAATCTGCTCTAAAATGGTCCTGAGTTTTATTATTAATACTGACCATCTGCCAGCTAAAAGGGACGATCAGATTACACGTGTCCGACTGAATAAAGATGCTACAAGATGTTTCCGTGTTTCACGGCCCCTACCTCAGGAGCTCTTTCTTTGAATCTCGTAACAACAGCTTGGCTTTGGGGCTTAACATGCTGCCGTCTCCTTGATAGTGTTGGTCCTCCAAGGACACCTGATCGTAATCGTCCTGCGTAGAAAGACAAAATAACAGCATGGCTTTTACCGTCCTAAATGTCAAAACTCACTTCTCAGTGACCTGGAAGTGAGTAATTAATGAAATCCCTGTGTAATACTCTTAAAACATTTGTTAAGGTCAAAGTCCAAGTCGAGGAGATTAGACGTAAGGATTCTCATACATCCATTTAAAGTCTTAATCCACAAAGAGTTCAGGATGTGCCGCTGCAACGTATGGACCGTCCAGTCACCAGATGTAAGGCTGATTTCAAATCAGGACAAGTTACAATCTTAAAAACAAAAGAAACGCTTAGAGTCCAGATTATGTTTTTGTTGTTATTATTTTCGCCCTCCTGGGCAACAGTGTGAAGCGCAGATTAACACTCGGCCTCAGTGGGAGGATGTTTAATGTATTTTATTGATTAGCAGATCTGACTTGAGCTGTTCGGTCTTTGAAAATGTCACCGTGACTGTTCTTACCAGCAGTCAGAGGGGAGCTTACAACAGGTCTACTGCTTTTTTACTAGCACCTCCATAACTAAGACTAAACTCAGTCGTTATTTTAGCAACATGGTGGATATTTAGAACAGTGCAGAGCTCGATTTAGGAAATGAGATAACTTTGACTATTTTAAAACTGAATCTTTACCTGTGGGTAAATATGTCATTTTAGATAAATAAAATTATTTATTTCTCGTCATACACAACTTTGCTTTTAGCACCCCCTGGTGTCCGTTATTAATTATCTATGGTTAAACCAAAAATGAAACGTATCTCCTCGTTGTGCTTTCGTCGTTTTAACACCTTAAGCTAACAGCTGAAATGTCTCCTCAGCCTTCATTAGTTTATACAGGAGTGGCTCATCACTAAATCAAACAATCAGCTGTGTTCACGATCTAAATCATGCAGGAAACGTGTTGGAAGGGCCAGGTATGTCTGCAAAATTTTTTCTAAGTCCATCAAGTGGTGGGTTACCACACCGAAGTTGCAAGTGCAAGACTCTGACCACAGAGGGCGGTAGGAGTCTCAGTGACGTTTCATTAACCCTGTAAAAGGTCATTTTAGCACATACTAGCTCAAGAAAAAGATAAAAAATATGAAAAAGTTGCATAGTATGCCTTTAAACATGTAGGGATTTGGGCTGGGCGATATGACCTAAAATTAATATCATAATATACAGTATTGAGGATTTCACCTCGGTAGCGATAAATGGACGATAACTACAGGTATGTGCTGAAACAAAAGTTGTCCACTAGATGGGGCTGTCGCGTGTATTACGCTGAGTCACATTTTTATGTGACTGAAGGTTGTACAACTTCTTAAAGGGGCATGAGCGCTGCCAATCTACACACACCTTTTCATGTTTTTATTATCAAATTTATTGAAATGGGAAAAATGATCATGACAAGAGTCAGAAATTTTGACAACGATACATTTTCGACTTGTTGCCCAGCCCTAGTAGGGATGTTCAATATCAGATTTTTACCGTTATACGATATACCGATATTGTCTAACTCTTAATTTCCATTATCAGTATCGACCAGTACTAATATATGCAGGTTCCCCCACATAAAGAATGACAAAACTAAATAATTTAAGGTAACTAACATCACATATCTCCAATCATGCGTACTTAAACTTTAAAAATTATTGGTGCGAATTATGACAAATACTTTAAGGTAGGCCAGCTGTGCCAAACAAACAAAAATATGTCAGAAACTCATCCGATATGTCATATTTTGACATTCTGAATGAGAGAAGAAGATGAAGAGTTTGACGTGTTATATATGCATGGTATCTAAAAGTTGTGTTGGTAAAAGAGTAAATACCAGTACTTGTTATTTACATTTTAATGATAATCAGCCAATAGTGGTAGGCCAATTATATCGGACATCCCTAATGAATTTATGAATGAGTCCGACTAACAGGTTTATGTTTAGTTGGAGAACTTAAGGGAAAAAAGTTAGAATTTCTCAGCTTCCTTCAAAATTATGTTGCTTAATAAACAACGTTTATTGTTATTTTAAATGGAAAGTTATAGAAAATGAATCAGGATGAACAGATATTCAGCATTTTCGATAGTCCGCACAGTTAAATTATGATCAGACTTATATTATTGGCTGATATCGGCATTAACATGTAACATTGGAAATCATTGGTGTCGGTTTTTACTCTATAATGATAGATTTTTGGTACCATACAAATATTATAAATCCAACTCTTCCATTACCTCTCCTCTCACTCAAAATGCCAAATGATCCGAGGTTTAGTTTCTGACAAATTCAACTTAAATTGAAGTATTTTACACATTTTTAAAGCTTAGCATGATAGGAGATATGAGATGTGAGTTACCTAAAATCATTTAATTTTTTCAGGAGGGGGAACTCCTCATCAGAGAATCAGAGAGAATTTTATTGTCAGTGCTCCAGCGAACCAGAGCATAGGAACTTGACTCCACAGAACAGCCTGACCAAGATTACACACACACATATAGACAGAACAGATACAGGCAGACCACGAGAGCAGCCATAACGGCGCAGTTTGTATCACTAATAAAGAGTTAGACTAAATCAGATTTCTGTAAAGAAGCCAACATCAAACATCCCCAGTTTTAACATTTTCATCTAAATCTTGTGTTTCAGATATTCTATCAATATCTTTTTAAAACATTTTTTACCTCTTTGTCCTGTAAAATGTGGGCTTTACTGAAGTTGACAGGGATGGCGTTTTCCCAGCTGTCTCTGTCACACAGCGGCTGGTAGAAGGTGGGGCTGATGAGCACACTCCCGCTTTTCACCATGGCGGACTCAGGAGGGGACACGGGGTCGTCTGGAGGTGTTTTATTCGGGGCTTTGCCGTTCTCCTTACACTTCTTCATGCTCAAGTCCAAAGTGCCATTTTCATCCACTTCAATGAGCATATCCTGGACAAAAACACCCTAAAACTTTAATAACATCCCACTTTCAACATGCAACGACTAAATCAACATCACAGTCAAAATAGATTTAACTCCAATAGTTCATTTATTCATGAAAAGTGACTTAAAGTGTATTTGAATAACACACGTAGTGGTTATCTCACACCAGACAAATACAGAACTAAGCCAGCATTAATTGTGCTGAACACAAAAAAATAATCACTGGTGTGTATTTTTTTTTCCAGTGACAGCTGTGTCATCTGTTTTCTAGGACACACAACCAAGATGGCAGCTGGGAGTTGTCGGGGAGTGTGTGTGTGTGTGTGTGTGTGTGTGTGTGTGTGTGTGTGTGTGTGTGTGTGTGTGTGTGTGTGTGTGTGTGTGTGTGTGTGTGTGGAGGGGGGGTGGTTGGTTTTAGGTCATGATTATTATTATTATAGCAAAAATTAAAAAGCCTAATGTGGCATAAGATTCCCCGCTGACAGATGTGTTTGTGGTTTTTTGTGCTGAAACGCACCGGCGTGATGACTTATGGCTGTTTTAGGGAATTAAAAGTTGTACCTCATTAAATGCTGAAATCCTTTCCTAATAAATCAAACCAATTACTCAATCCATATGTTTCATTAATCCCTATCCATCTTCGTAAGGTTAAATGTAATTATTATTATTCTGTAACAAAGATGAGGTTTTCGGTTAATTAAAGGGGTAATTTTTTAAACACTGGATGCGACTGTCCAGTTTAATTATCCAGTGATTTGAAGATCTATTATTTTATTTACTGTAATTGAATATCTGCACAAACCTTTTGGTGCTTCTAATTAAAATGCAGCTTTTAAATTTGAACTGTTCTCTCATGAGCTGTGACAAAGTGTAATATACTTAAATATGCATGTAAGGTAAAGCATCCAAGGAAACATAACACTCTAAATATGGGCCCTCTTTTTCAGACACCAAAGCTGTTCTTGGTTTTGAGCGTCTATCCAAGACAACTAAGCTGTCAACGAGAACAGATGATTAACTTGCTAACACTGTTTTATTCATTCAGTGGGCTGGTACCTGGGACAGGGCCACATTCTCAGCTCAACAAGCTGGGAGACAAGGATCTGTGCTGTGTAGGTGTGGAAACCTTGAATCATCTACAGTACAGCGCGCGCGTACGTATGTAACCCACAGAATGTGATCAATATTAATCATGAAAAAAAGTTGAACACAATGCGACGAACTACAGCAGAAGATGTTCCGGATATGCACACATTTCCATAAAGAGTTCGGATTTTGCCTGAATTAAACTTCTGATATGTTAACTCCTTTTGCTAATTGGCCTAATCCATTCGAATGCTTTTTAAAGACGAGCTGGTGTAGACACACAGCCTATGCTGGATCATACAGCTAAGCAAAATATCCTCTGCCATCTGCAGCGGGCAAGAAGCGCTTTCAGACAACAGTTCAAGGTTTTTACATGCCAGCTGATGTCAAAACAAATTACAGTGCCACATGTTTTACCACAAAAAAAGGGAAGGAAGAAAAGACTGGTAGTTTTAATTTTGAAGTCATCACACACATTTCCATTTATGTTCATTAAAGCTACGGGGTGGAGATGCCACCAAAGTGCAAAAGCTCAAGTTTTTTTTTCCTTGTCTCTTGTTATCTTCTAAACCAGAGTTCCTTTAAAATGACCAAGTGGTCTAAATTAATTACCTTTGTGGAGGACGCCAGGGCCTGGCCGCTGATGGTCTCTATGTTCTTCCGGTAGCGGGTGGAAAGGTTAAGGATGGCGGCTGTTGCTGCTGCAGCCTGGAGACCGTCTTCCCTTCTGAATTGACTTAGTAGGCTGTGTTGACCGGAGACGGGCAGACGGCCACCTGGAGCTCCAAGAACGCCAGGATACTGCTGAGGTGCTAAAAGACAAACAATTAGCAGAGCTTTTAGCTACTCGGACACCAGGTGTTAAACCCAAACAGCAGAGTGGCGAGAAAACAAGTTAGGTCTTAGTATGGTTGGGAATCAAACACTGACTTTTAAAAAATTCTTAAAAGACACGTATATAGTATAACAATTTGTGAATTGTTATTAGCTTACAGTCAGGGAACTGGGACATGTCATGGTCCTGGTTGGTCCCCAGTAGTGGCTGTTTGCCAAAGACCTGTGCATCAAAGCTGGCGTAATCAAAACGGATTCTGCTGTAGTTGACCACATCTTTCGCCAGGCTGTTTTGCAAGGCTGCAACCGGATGAGCGAGCCGGTAGTTCAACTGGTCCATTTCGAATTTCTTTATCAAACTGAGGGTCCTATAATGAAGCAGAAAGAGTTATTGTAGAAAAGAATTTCTTTGGAAAGTAAACGTAAAAATGTCGACGCTGCATTTGACCATCGATGGATGCCAGTGCTTTTGTACACATGCAGTCTGGAATCTGATGTGTGTTGTGGATCCACAGTCAGGTTGCCAGACTAATTAATATAGAAGGAATGGGCATGCTGCCCATGATATATCCACAGGGAACAAAGAGTTCTGCTCTTTCATCATCTCTAATAGAGAAGAACTCACAGGACCAGCAACCACCGCTTATGTCTGCTTGGAAAGCTCCAGTTAGGCCCAGCTGGGATCATTGAGAAAAAATATTCCACTCGCTCCTCAATAATAACAGCCTTAACTGAACCTTTTATTTATCACAAGCCCAGCTGTAAGTGCAGAATTTTTTCAAGAGAAAATCTTGAGCTTGACCTGGCATCGCACTTTGGTGAGCGGTCGGGGGTTTGTCTGCATTTCAGGCTCTCGTCCTGAGGTTTGGACACCTTCACTGCAGCAGCGATGGGGCAGCCAGAGAGACTGGGTTAGGAAGGAAAATAAACACATAAGTCATCTGCAAACAGGCTACAGGTGCGTCTAATGGCTTATTCCTGCAGATGTACCTCCGGTGGGTGCTGCGGTTGCTGTTGACATGGCCCCGTCCCGTGCACCCAGGTGTGGGACACTTGAGGACGTTTTCATGCATGGCCAGAACTGAAGGAACAGACAAAAACACCAGCTTAAACTGTTAATAAATAAATATTTACAACAAAGCAGCATGCAAGACACCGTGAATCTGCAAATGTGTAAGAATTTACAAAGAAAAAGCATCAATTTTCATGCATTAAATGATGATTTTACATAAGATCCTACAGAGACACAGAGAGAAGGAGAAGAAAGCAGCCTGCTCATTGTGCAGGACGTCGTAATGTAAATAGCTTAGTGCAAAAAAGAGACAGCTGATTATATTCTTCAAACCAAATGTGTTGTTAAAGGTCTGCTCTGTATCCTTAGAAACTTCTTTTCTGTACATATCCTCCAATTAGTTTGTCGGAGTTGTCTATTTATTTTTGGAATTCTGCGTTTGCAAGCCCTTTGATTTGCAAATACTGCCTCCAGTCTAAGAGCATGTGTGTTTTTGAAAAAGTTAATTACTTTTTCTCTTCCTTTTGTAACATTGCTGTTTAATGTTGTTCAGTTATATTGAAATGACTTAACAATCGCCAATTTGGAAAAAAGAAGAAGGAATTCAATATTCAAACATTACTACACATTACGAGCAAAAGAAAGGAAAACCTTTAAGTTTATGCGTAAAGTTTTTTTTTTCCTTTGCACATCTTTGAAAGTATAAGCACGCTTTTCTTGTTTTTGGACTCGTCCTAAGAGGATTTCAAAAAATGCGGCTGATTTTAAATGCCGAAACAAGCCGTGTTGAGAGTGTGAATCGTCCTATTTTCCTCCACACGGAGCCGTTTTAGCTGCTTACTCTCTGGGGGGACTCGGACTTTGTGAGGACACCCAGACAGACTCCTGTGATGTGGGTACAGGCCCGTCACGTGACCGGTACCATCACAGCCGGGAGTTGGACACTTTATATCCTTTTTATCTGTCCGTGGAGAATCTGCAGACACGGGCACAGGTTTCACAGTCAGTATAAATGCAAGAATGTTGCTTTTATTGTTAAATGAAACTAACATGGAGCTTTTAGTATGCTGTCCTGAACATGTAACAAGCAGAAAAACTGAAATATCATCCAGATAGCTTTTTTTTTAAAAAGCATGCATCTATTAAGCCATCATTTTAGTTAAGGCTGCAGTTTAACACAGAACATTCACTTCTTAATGCCCATCCATCGAAAGATTACATCGAGGATTACACATTTATCTGCAGTCATTTGAAGAATCAGAGGGAAACATCAGAGGTACTTTAGCAGGATTTAAGACTTATGGTCATGGTTAAATATCCAGTTGATTCCTATCAAAATCCAATATTCTGAGTCGTACCAATTCCATAAAAATACATTCTTTATTTTTGTCTATTTATTTATTACTTCACTTGTTGCCAAAATGTTTTAGTCCTTAAGAGGATTTCCACTCTCTGGTCCCCCCCAACCCTCTGCATATGCTTCCTTTATTCTTTTCAGTGTTTTTTCTTTTCTTTATTATTTTTTTTGTGGACCCAATCTTCTAAAACAGTGTTTTATCTAATTCTGTCTCTCGTCCTTGAACATTTTTTATTCCAAATAATTTCCTTAATGTTAATACCTTTCCCTCCGTTGTAGCTGAGCCTGTTGTCCATTTCCATCATCCTTTGGTGCCGTCTCTCATTGGTCATCTGCTCCAGCAGGAAGCGGTCCATCTCTCTGTAGGCGTGGTGCAGAACCTGCCTCTGCTCGGTCTGCAGAGCGATGGCCTGCTCCAGCAGACTCAGGTTTACTCTCCCTCGACTCATATCGAGCCCCCTCTCGTGGAGGCCCATCGCCCAGCTGTCTAGCCGAGGCAGCCTCTCCGCCTCTGCCTCCCCATCGCTGTCCTCCTCAGCGGGGAGCAGCTGGTATCTTAACGCTTCAGCTTGAAAAACACTTGCTCTACCTATCGGACCACCCAACTCTGGAACCAGCCCTTCTTTCGTGTGGCCGTTGCTGCCTGAATGCTCTTCAGAGGCTCTAGAGGGGCTGCAGTTTGAGCTGTTGTCCTTGGCAGACAGAGACAGAGGCTCCCACCTCATGTCTTCATACGGACTCTGTGGTGTGGATGCACCACTCATCCTGTCTTGACTTTGGTCTTCTTGATTGTTAGGAATATCCTCATCGTCTTCCACCAACAGAGGCCGGGGCATGCCTGGCTCTCCCTGCGGCGACCCGTTGGACATTTCAGGCCATCTGAGCAAACCGCTGGACGTTAACGCAGCATCGCTGAAGCCCTTTTTGCTGCCAACTCCATTGACTGCTTTAAAACAACAAAAACACTCATTATTGTGTGTGTTCAAGCCCCTGCACACTGTTTTCACACTTCAGTCACACACATGATAAGAAGTGTGTATCCTTTGTAATCTTCTGCAAATCCTTTTAAGGTTTTAGATTTTATGTCACTTCTATATGAATATTATCTTGAGAAAAACATGTTTTTTTTACAACCATGAGGATTTATAAGAAAACATGCTGCGATAGAATGATTATCAGCTGTCATGAGGTTGCAGGAAGCAGTTCAGACATGTTTTAGATACTTCAACATAAAACCTCAACATAAGGGGAACAATTGCTTTCCACTTTGTTGTTGTTGTCTCCATTTGGAGCAACAACTCGGTATTGATTTAGAACAAGATTGTAAAAAAGGATTTAGTGTTTGGGAAGAAAAACACATTTTTATTTATTAGATGTGTGCATTTTTACACACAAGCTGATCAGCCACATGTCCTCTGACAAACACAATTTCAAAGAAAACAAGTTATTTTGCTTTTTGTTTAGGAATGAGGTCAAAAAAGTATAAAAGCTTGATGAAAAACATGAAAATTCCCATTTTTAAGCACTTTTAAATGACAAAAAGTGCAAATGTTAGATTTGTTATGGTTTTTTAATCACTTTTCTTTTCTTTTCTGAGGATTTTTAGATAAAAATTAAACATTGTCAAACTCATGTTATGTTAATCAAAATGGTGATTATTCAAATTATATTATAGTCAAATTTGTGTGAATTACGTGGTGTTACAGATAGCTGCTGTCCAAATAAATTTCCTGTTTTAATGCCCATATGCAGGGATTTATTAAATAATTAGAGATCTTGAATTATCTTTCGTTTTATAAAATTTTGTCGAACGGATTATTTTCAGAAGTGGCCGATCTCATAAAATGTGATGGTGTAAAATTATTAAAAGCCCCTGGCAGGCAAATGGGGCATAGTACGTATTTATAAAAGGAATTGTAATCAATTAAACAGAAGTGCTTCAATTAAAAAGTCAAATTTTTATGCAAACTTTTCCTTGTATGGATTTTAAAATCATTACTACTGCAGATTATTAGAAATCTGTGTCCATCGGTTTTATTTTGTGAAGCTTTTATTGCTAAGTGGTCTCAGTAATTTAATTTGCATTGACCTCTGACTCTTCATCTTTTAAAATAAATCCCAGTGAAATACTCAGAACCATTTTGGGAAGCCTTAATGTTGATCTGCAGAGGAGACAAAGAGGGTTATCTCTGATAAAAGCATCGGAAACAACACTTTATTAACACATTAAGTCACAGTCAGTGATTAATCACGGAAAGCTATCATCTGGATTGATTCAACAAAACCTCTCTTGATCCTCAAACCGTTTAAACTTGTATTAAAGCTCTTTGGATGGTTTTAACTTTCTGTAGGCTGGACTGGAGGTCTTATGTCCACTTAAGTGGCCCGACATTAGGGTCCCAACCAAAAGTGGGATTGAGGAGATGGATTGAGTCAGATCACACAGTGCAAAGGACGAAACAGATACAGGAATTAGCAAAAATCTGTGACTTAGTAATAAAAAAATGTAATCCTGACCAAAGGAGCTTTAAAAATCACTGGAATTATGCGGTGCTTGTAAAAACAAAACTAACTATTTGTGGAAAGGCAGGATTTAGTTCATTGTTAAGTATTTTTCTGGCTTTATATGTCCTTATTTCATGTTGCACAGTGTCAGAATTCCCTGCAAAGACAAGAGAAATAGTGTCTGAAGGCTGAATGAAAAATTAAAGTCAGTTACACATATTTACATTTATGGAGCAAGAAGCAGGGGTTTTTGTTTTTCATCCAGATGGACTACCAGGCCTGACACAGCCGCATACAGTCAGGCAGTCACACACACACACACACACACACACACGCACGCACGCACGCACGCACGCACACACACACACACACACACACACACACACACACACAGAAGTGCAGTGAAAAAAGGAAAGCGATGGAAGAAAAAAACTTGGATCCCTCCGGTGGTTTGTGTGTTGGAACAGGTGAACAGTTTGTACTCCAGAATAGCCATTACCAGCACTCTGCAGCAGGGCTGCAGTTGGCTGGAGCCGAACGCAGCGTGGCTCAACAAAACAAGAGGCTTATTTTTCTCCCTTTTTTGTTAAAATGCAGATATGACCAGCTTCCCACTGCAAAAATTCTTCCTGCTTCCAGTCCGCTTTTCCAATTTTTGTTTTTCCACTGAAAATAGCCCCCAAATCTGACAATAACAGCAAATTATGCTGCAAATATGTTTATCAATATTCTTTCTCTTTCTCTGACAGATTTCAGGCTTTTGTTTTTTGTTTGAGCTGATTTTTCTTAAACTCCACTTAATGGCAAATTCAGCTTCTGATAAATGAAGATAAACCTGATGCATACAGTGACTTATCTAAATAACTATAACATGACACAAACCTGGAAAACAAATAGATTATTTTTCTAATAAATCCACACAATTTAGCGAGCTACTCTCCTGGTCCATTTAACTACACACGTGTGTACTATAATGAGCTGAAGACATTATGCCTAATTATGTATTAGACTGTGTTAGAGGGCCTAACAAAAGCTTTTGAAAGGGACAATTACGTTTGTTGCTTAGTTACATCGTTAAAAATATACCAAATCAGTGCCGATTATAGTGGGTGAGAATGCACATGTAGACCACGAGCATTGTTGCCAAAATGCACAAAATTCTGCTAATCAAAAAAACAAATAAATAAAAAAACACTTGTCTTTCATGTGTAAATAAACAATTAAAAAATGTTGCTTAAAAATAATAATAATAAAATAATCTTTTACTTTTTCTCAGAAAGAAACTTTAGATTGAATTTCCAAAGGGGGGTTAATTTCAATCAAAGTGAGCTGGTGCACGCCTCTATTCAGTTCTTCATTGTATAGAATCAATGGGTTTATTCTGGCGTTTAAAAAAAGAGACAGATGAGGGGTCTGAAATCTGGCCTCATCAGAAGAGGGAAAAGACACGCCAAAAATATCATAGCAGATCAGCTGTCAAAACTTCAATTTGTGGACGTGAGACACAACTAATATGGAACCAGCAGTGTAGTCTTTCACTTGCACTGCACAATGACTGCGGCTGCTGGCTGACGGCAGAGGGAGGGAAATATGAATGCAACAGATGGGATTTTAAAATTCAGCGTCAATTGTTCATCAAAACAGACAAAACAACAGGACATCTGTTTACCTGCTGGAGTGTCAGTGTTCCTCGGCTCTTCTTTGTCCTGTGGCGATGCCAGGTCCTCGCTCTCCTCTTCACATGCCTCGCTGGGGCTGTAGTGGCGGGGCTTCATCAGCAGCGACTTTCTCTTATTGACTGGGGCACCCTGCACCCCATCCTGAGCGCTCCTCTTCCTCGCCACGGACCCATATGGGCTGGTGGAGGAAAAGAAAAGCGGGGTCAACAGAGGTCACCGGATGCTCATTTTGACGCTCTAAATTCTAAATTTTTCATTTTCATGTAAGATTTGAAAAGATAAGTAGAATCCTACCTTTGGTTCTCGTTGATGGATTCAGTCAGGCCTGAATAAAAAAATCAAACATAAAAAAGATAAAAAGTCCTGTTTACATTTCCATCACAGTGGCTCAGCATCTGTCGACATACTCTTCATCAAAGCTTCACTACTTTTGAACTATTGCTAATGAAATTTTACAATCCCCTGTAAATATTTGTTTTGGGTGATACGACCTGGGCCTTTTACCGAACATTTTATAATACCACCTTATCGGTATAATCAGCAGGCGGGTGTGGGAGGAGCAGACTCTGTATTGATCTGAAAAAGCTCCTCATTCAGGCTGCTCATCCTCTGGAAAAGTGAAAGTGGTTCATCCTTTGGACCGCATTGACAACATGATCTAAAAAGGGTAAATCAATTTCCCTGGGGGTCCCGCGTAAATCTCATTCACAAGTTTGACCACGACTTCCGTGAAGCACAACCAATAATAACGCTTTTTATGAATTCACCCAGGTGTGGTAATAGCTCCATCGTGAGCACGGAGGCCTCAGACACCCCCCCCCCCTCCCCCACACACTTGCATAATGACACATATCCAGTTTAGAGGTTTTCAATCACACAATATATACACGCACACACACACTCCTCAACTAATTTGAGCGCGTGTTCCAATTTAATGAAGTTATTCCCCTCTGAATAATGAAATAGCAGTGCAGTGCTCTTCAGACTGTGAAGATGAGACATAAAACTGACAGTTGTAAAGTTGGATTGTTGAACTGATACCCCTAACCTGTGATGATAAGTGGAGTGTGTGTGTGTGTGTGTGTGTGTGTGTGTGTGTGTGTGTGTGTGTGTGTGTGTGTGTGTGTGTGTGTGTGTGTGTGTGTGTGTGTGTGTGTGTGTGTGTGTGTGTGTGTGTGTGGCCAAAAGCGATTAACGCTGTAAAATCTGCACTCACCCGTGCTGCTGTTGCATGTTTTCAAGGTTTGCTCCTCACCTTCAGAGTCCATCTGGAAGCAAATCAGAAAAACCTCTAAATAAATTACAAAAATACAGATTTGAATAAATGAAAAAACCTCATTCTGTGCATTTATGTAAAGTACAAAAAGATGTTTACACTGTAGGAAATGAAATGTTGAATTTACATAAATACAGAGGAATATTGCCATCAGTGGGGTGTATGGATGAGTAGTATCTTGTAATAACACGTAAGTTTTTTCATTATACTGAGTTTTAAATCTTGTTTATTAATAATAATAATAATAATGCATTGAACTTATATAGCGCTTTTCTAGACACCCAAAGACGCTTTCACAGACACTCACATTCACACACTGCCAGTGATGGTAAGCTACTTGTAGCCACAGCCGCCCTGGGGAGGTCTGACAGAGGCGAGGCTGCCATTTGGCGCCGTCGGCCCCTCTGACCACCACTAACACAGGCAAGTTGGGTGAAGTGTCTTGCCCAAGGACACAACAGCAGGATACCCCTGGCGGGAGCTGGAATCGAACCCATGATCCTCCGATCATGAGGCAACCCGCTCTACCACCTGAGCTACTGCTGCCCCCTAGCTACTGCTTAGCGTGAATCTGTCTTGTGATGACCACTTTTAACAGGAAAGCTTCTTGTTTAAACGGAATTTAGAACACGTTATAATGAGAAACTTTCTCTGCTCCAATATATTTTTTCCTCACATTGACGGTAACACGCTTTCATATTTAAAGCCCCAGTGTGTAATGTTTTTACTTGTTTGCCATCAGATTTTGTGTCACAAACTTCTCCTTTTTCATTAATATTTCTCAGTAGCGTCTATTATAAGGTCTCCTATTAGCATTAAATTTTACTTGTAGATAATCTGGTCGACCTTCTATAGTAGTGGGCTCCCTTGACATTTGGTGGCTGTTTATGAACATAAAAAGTATAGGGATGGCTCTGGTCCTCTTCATGGCAGCTTTGCTGGTTTGGGGAAATTCTACTCCTTCCTCTTAGGTTGCTTCCCTCAGTCATTGTTACTCACATATTTAAATAAATTTTAGAAAAGAATACAAGTTAAAAGAACAAATCTGGTTGCTGCAATGAAAACTGAAAGTCATTGACATATTATCTTTTTGATGCTAGTGGGCTACTTTAGATGCAATACCAACTTTGAACTGTGTGGCGCTAAAGAGTCTTTTTTTCTCACACTGGGCCTTAAACCAAGTCATATCAACTAGCTCCTCTAAACCTAGTTGCTTAAATGTAAAGAGTAATAGACATCTACGTTTAAAATAACACCAGATAACAATGAATATACAGAAACTCCATTTAATGGAACCAATTGGCTAAATATGGAACTATTTAATAAAAAGCTACATTTAAAATAAATAGTACCTCCACGGGCATTTAGAAGCGTGCAGAAGGAAGGTACATTATTTCCTTTAAAAGCTATATTCTAATAAAAAAAATCAAATATTTATTTTGGTAGGCATGGCATTTACATCTACCAGCCAATAGAGGGCACCATTGCAGGTTACCAAACAGTCCGCTTGGTACAGCGAGACTAGCACTGTGGAAAGTGGTGAACTCTGCAAGTCAAGCAGCTGCTTCAGAGCCAAGAAGATGCCATTATCCTTCTCAGGACAGAAGTGACCATAAAAGATCTAAAACCAGAAAGAGTTTAGGTGAAGCCTACAAGAGATGGACCCAAATAAAACAGTTCACGTATCAGCAGCAAACCTGGTATCCCAACGGCTGGAAACAATTATGCCGGAACTGGAAACCTGCTTTGCCCGAGGAAACGAGAACGTGCTAAACACCAGTCAACGTTTCTAGGTCCAAACATCTTTTGCTGTCCGTGACTTCAAATGGTGTTTTTCTTTTTGGGACTCTGGTAGTTTGTCCTAAAGTTGAAGTGGTAGCAGCCGGCTGTTTCTCCATCTCTGTTATTATTGAGCAGAGAACCTCTTAAACCAGTGGTGTTCTGTTGCAACATACATGAATATGTAATGAGTGGAGAACCCAGGGATGTGCGATAGTGTGTAGGTTTGGAGAGGCCGGCGACCAGGTGGTCTAATGGTTGCTTATGGTCAAAAAATGGGTTATTTGGTGAAGGTTTTTAGACAAATGCAAGAGAACCATTTTATTTCCTCCATAAGTTGATTGTTGTTAAGAGGCATAAACATTTTTTAAGCCAATATGTTTTCCAAATTTGCTAAAACAGTAAATTCAACACTTCATTTCTTACAGTGTAGATTTCTTGTTTTTGGACTCGAGCCATCGATCCGTTCAGTCTTAAAGTCTTTATTTGTGCCTGACATCACAAAGAGCTTCTAAAACACCAGTATGATTCAAACACGCAAAGAATAGAGTCAAAATAAAAAAAAAAAAAAAAAACATTTCAAAGGTGTGTGAAAACATAACGGCACCAAATAACGATGCCATTTAAGTAGATGGTAACTCATAGTGTGTGTTTAGACAAAAATAGTTGCTAAAATCCATCCACTCTGGCTGTCTGTTGCTTGTGGATCCCAAATAAAACCTATTAAACATAATTATTCTAGGACGGTGGCTGTGTATAGTGGTCACAGGCCAGTGAAATCTGTGAGTCATAGGATATGCTGTTACTTTTCCCTGGTAATGGGAAACATGACTCCTCTCTCTCGTTTGCTGTTGTGATTGAAGGCACTGACCTGTCATACATTTATAATAGGGGAGCAGGTGTGGCAGTGATGGACCTTAATTTCCTTTAATAAACCTTTTATGTGCCACACTCTTAATGCCACGCCGGGCCCTCAGAGGTCCTGCTCATAATAGGTTCATTACTTTTGATTACTACTGCCTATTGAGACAAACAACTCCAAAACACTATAGATTACGTTTTGTAGAAATGAATGTACCTCATTAGTTTATAACACTTTCCCAAACAGACACGCTTCAACATTTTGTGTATATTTGTTGCTCCGAATGCAAAATGTTGTCCAAAAACATCAAGCAGACTGGAATTAGAACGCAGACATTATTCAGAGTTCAGCGGATCTTATTATGTATGGAAATATCACCACCAGCTTTGTGTTTGTTCTGTGCTCATGTGACATTTTAGTTTTTTTCAGTGTAAGCATAGAAATAGTATTTCAGGAAAGGTGTTTATAATATGTTAACATCTTCACTGGTTAATCGGGAAATGAACTACTATTTATCAGAGAATAATAAAAGTAAATAATGATTTCAATTTTTATTTCTACCAAAGGCAACACATTGTTTTCATTTTCACACACAAATATGAGAGTTTTACATAAATAACCAAAACAAAGCCAACAAAATAAATAAGAGAATGAAAGAAACCTTCCTGGAAGCAACTCATACAACACGGAGTGGTCTCATGAAACATTCAGGAAGGCCTCGGTAAATATTTGTGGTGTTTTAACGCAAAAATGTCCCAATGCGGCATCTACAAGGGCAAGTGTTTATTGCCAATTGTTTACAAAAGCAGTGCAAATAGCATAAAACACAGTCAGTGTCAGAAGAGGAGCTCGACCATGTCTTGATTTTTGGTTTATTAAAACCATCCATTTATTTATATATTTGGATCTTTACCATAAACAAGTAGCTACACACGCACACACACACACACACACACACACACACACACACACACACACTATTTAAGAAATAGTCTTGATTTCGTCATTTTGTGTGTGTGCTCTGTATTACGGTAACAAACTACATGAAGTCCATTGTGTGTATGTGTGTGTGTGTGTGTGTGTGTGTGTGTGTGTGTGTGTGTGTATTTCCTACATTATACACAAAAATATGTATTTCCTTCTAAAACTTGCCTCCTTGGCTTATTTTAACTAATAAATGTTGTGTACCTTTTTAGTTAGTAACAAAAATTCAGGACGCTAAGAACAATAATGATAATTTAATTTAACAAACACACTTTTTTAGTAGTAAGTTTGACAAGGAATGCAGTTCTTCCCATGTTTACTTGTAAAAGAGCCACAAAAGCCTGTTTTGTGTCTGTATGCATAATTTAAACAAAGGCATAGATCATAAAACTTAGAGGCTTGTCGTCAAACTTTGTCGAATACCTTTTATTTTTCCCATTTTTGTTAGAAACAACACACCAGGAGGCTTTGTCAGCTCACAGAACATAGAATCAGCTTTAAAAAGTTTATTATCTGCCCTTTATCGACTCTTCGAGAAGCTCTGATCCTCATCCGAACTGTTGCATAAACATTTAGTTGAATTTTCTTTACAACCAAACTTCCTTTTTGTCATTTTAAACGTGTTTTTGTAAAACATTATTTACCTTTGAGTGAAGTTCTCTGTAGGATAAGACGCCAGATCCAGTCAGTTCACCCTGGCTGTTGCTTTCACACTTGCTCTCTCTCAGGAAGGGATCGTATAATTCATCATCTGCGACAGAAAAATAAAAACACCTTTAACTTTTTGCAAACATGAGCTTTTTTCATATTAGAGATCAAGCACAAGCATTGAAACCACGTTTTCTAAAGTTACGAGCGCGTGACACGGAGCAAGGCGGAGGCAGCACATTAATAAATGACATAGAGGGAGGATGCAAATTGATTGCTTGACAGAGATCACATTGCTTGCTTCTAATTAATACAAAATATCCAAGAGGGAAAACAAGGATGAACACAATGAGTACATTAAGCCTCTTCACTTCACAGATCTTATTATGGAATTATTTATTTCTGTTAGCCTTTTTAAAAAAAAGGACAGAAAAAGCGCACATCTTCTTAATTATAGCTTGCAGTGTTTCCCCAGAAAAACTAAATTGGGGGGGAAAAAAAGGCAAAAGGGGGAGTGGGTTAGCTGGAGGGGTTATTCACTCAGTCTCATTTGCATATGAAAAAAGACTTAGCCTACCACTATTCTGGCTGGTTTGTCATCTGCTGAATCATATTTATACCCTTTAACACACACTCATACACACACTCTCCAATATAAATAATGCCTCTCAGAGGAGTGTTTCCCCACGAATGGGGCAGATTTCTCAGGGGGGAGAGGAAGCAGGCTGATGCCGAGGGGTCTGCGAGATTTTCTATGTGTTAATCTGGCTGCTAACTGTCCTTGAGCCCAGCCCATTCCCCCCTAACCCCATCTGCTAGCATTCCCACCACAGAGCAGGGAGAATGGGCTGCAACTGGGGACAGGAGAGAGGAGAGAGGAGAGAGGAGAGAGAGAGAGAGAGAGAGAGAGAGAGAGAGAGAGAGAGAGAGAGAGAGAGAGAGAGAGAGAGAGAGAGAGAGAGAGAGAGAGAGAGAGAGAGAGAGAGAGAGAGAGAGAGAGAGAGAGAGAGAGAGAGAGAGAGAGAGAGAGAGAGAGAGAGACCTTCCCAGTCACACAGTCATGAATAACCATTGCCTCGCACCATTATCAGAAATCCTGCATGGGTCCGAGCTGAGATTGTAGAGCAAATGTGTGCAAAATAAATAAATAACACCTGACGAGATGCTGACATTACTGAAACTGCACTGTTTTGTTGTGAGTGATGCTGTTGTTATTATTTTCATATAATGCCTTATTGATACTCTGCAGCTGCTGTGGATATTCATCACTGACCTTGAGTCTTTGTGTCCCCCATGTTCCCAGCTTATCCATCCACTTGGGACGCTCTCATGTAATTAACACAAACATTATTGTGACGGAGTAAAAAAGAAAAAAAAACTCTGAGCTGATACCTCATCTTGAAACCAATAAAGCACACCAGGAGTAGCAAAGTAAGATTCTGGAGAGCATAAAATTAATCACATTATTTACATTTCCTTTAGATAGGAGGTGCGCGCGATATGATGGAGGCAAATGAGATTACAGCAAAATAAGATTTCAAAATGTCAGAGCTGCACTCCTGACCAACCAACTGTTATGATTAGATTACTATTTTAATATAATTACTGTCTAAGGCTGTGTGTGGAAACAATGCATACATAAAACCAGGAGCCATGTATTAACTGATTCCCATCCTTTTCTCCACGAGTCTTTTTCTCTTAACCTTTCTTCAACAGTATCATTTTGAATTATAGAGAACGGATGGGTGCTCTGCACAAGGTCACTGTCTGGTGTGTACTCCCCCTCCTCCCCCTCCTCCTCCTCGCTCCTTGTTTTTGTTTCCTCTTCCAGAGGCACACGAGCGAAGGGTTAAAACTGGAATGGATTTAATTATGGAATGAATGGAATTATAATGCGCCTGCAGCAAGTTTTCCTCCTTATTTATTAAAGCAGCTGATGGGCCAGGTTTGATGAGCCACTTCTGGCATAATTGAGTCATCACACAAAGAGGGTTCCTCGTATTCAGAGTGGTTTTATCAGCAGCAAACAGACCTGATTACTGGCAATTACACTCTGATCTAGGGGAAGGAGGGAAAAAAGGGTAAATGTGCGGGGTAACTTTTTGTGTTTATAGTTTACCCCGGGAATAATTTTCACATTAATTTTACATGCTAAGTGTTTTTCTGTTTACATACAATAAAGAGAAAACGGCAGGAGAGAGGACCTTTTTACTTTCATATTTCCTTGTAATGAAAGTCTTCTGGGGTGTGTTTAACTGGTCACCGTTTGTATTAACGCCAGAGGAGGTCTGCAGGCAAGCATACGGCCCGTTTAGCTACAGCTAAAAGGTGAGCTGCGAGGAATATACACCTAATTCCATTTTTTGTTCTTTTTAAAACACAGGAAAGGTTTTTCTGTTTGCCGACTGCAAAACACCCTCAGAGCTGACGCCGACGGTGGCGTCACTTCCGACTCCGTTTATCCGCGGGCAGCAGAGGACGTTGTTCTTTGCTTAGGTTGTTCTTTTCTTTCTGTAGTTGTTTGTTGTTTTCCTTTGTTTATTGCCCATGCCGGGTATCCGCAGGTCTTTAAAGCGGGTTGTATGTGTTTGTCCTCTTGTTTACGGTCTCTTTCTTCTGTTACCATGTTTGCTCTATGATATAATGAATAACATTAACGACATAGGCAACACAAAGTTACATATGAGTCAGAAACAGAAGGCAGTATAGCATGTATGAACATGAAAATCACCAGGCAGACCGACGGGACCCTAAACATAAACACATATAGGAAACCAACACACACAGACCAGTATTTATTATGGACATCAGAACACCCCACCATACACAAAATGTCAGTAATCAGAACATTATATCACCGAGCAAACATGGTAACAGAAGAAAGAGACCATAAACAAGAGGACAAACATATACAATCGCTTTAAAGGCCTGCGGATACCCGACATGGGCAATAAACAAAGGAAAACAACAAACAACAACAGAAAGGAAAGAGCAACCAAAGCAAAGAACCAGAAACTCAGAAAGACAAGAACCAAAACCAGTGATAACCCTACCATACATCAGAGGCATAACAGAAAAAATAAGAGCAACAATGAAAAAACACAACATAAACACACCAACAAAACCATACACAACAGTTAGAAGCAGACTAGTGCACCCAAAAGACAAGATACCAGCTGGACTTAAATGTGGAGTCGTTTACGAAATCCCATGCAAACTCTGCAATAAAACATACATAGGAGAAACCGGACACCAACTCAACACACGAACAATAGAACATAGAAAGGAGTGCGAGAGAGAAACAAGTCGAAAACACACAAGAGCAGCAAAACAAGAAGCAGAAAGTACAATAAATAAGTCAGCCGTAACAGATCACTGCACAAGAGAAAACCATATAATGGACTGGGACAACACAAGGATCATAAACACAGAACAACAGAAATAGAAAAGATGGATAAAAGAAGCTATCGAGATAAGGAGACGTGGATGTGGGACCATGAACAGGGACGATGGAGTTTACACGTTGGACCACGCATGGGACTGCATCATCGGAGAGGGGAGAGCGGGCAGTAGAGGGCAACAACGTCCTCTGCTGCCCGCGGATAAACGTAGAAGGAAGTGACGCCACCATCAGCGTCAGCTCTGAAGATGTTTGCAGCCGCAAACGAAACCGTCAGCAAGGTAAAGAGAAACCATATCTGTGTTTGAAAAAGAACCAAAAATGGAATTAGAAACTAAACACAGTAAGAACACACCAAAGAGGAATATACACCAGCTTGGAAAGTACTCGCACCTTTCCAGGGGAACACACCAGTGATTGCTTTTGCTATTTTTCATTGAGATGCAAATAGATTCATGGAAAGTAAATTACGCCTTGGTCAGACACTGAAATCAACTTCTGTTCATAGAGTGTTTAGATAAACTAGTGTGTGTGTGTGTGTGTGTGTGTGTGTGTGTGTGTGTGTGTGTGTGTGTGTGTGTGTGTGTGTGTGTGTGTGTGTGTGTGTCTGTGTGTGTTTTCTTATCTTCTTTTGTGTGAGGTGGCCAGGAAGCTGTCAGACATCCTGTGCCTAAATACCAGCTGGACAATCCAACAGAAAAAATAAATGAGATGGGAAAACAAGGTCAAGCAAGATCTAATTTTTTTGCTTATTTTCTCCTCTTGGATTTTAAAACTGTAACTGATGCATGTGAACTATATTTGACAGTTTATTATCAGTTATCTACGGAAGAGGATTAGGGACACTCTGGAAAAAAAACAGAGTTTTCACTTTAATCTGAGAAACTTTTTTTTCTCAGAAGTTTGACTTTTGTGATCAGAATTCTGACTTCTGAGATTAAAGTCAGAATTTTTAGAATAAAGTTAGAGTCCTGAAATTAAAATTCTGATTTCTGAGATTAATCTCAGAATATGAATTAGGAGAAAAATGTTGGACTTCTGAAAAAAAAATCTTAATTTTGACATTAAAGTCTAATAAATAAATCAGAATTCTGAGATAAAATCTGACTTTTTTTCTCAGATTTATGACTCCTAGGATTAAAGTGAAAATTCTGAGGAATAAGTCAGCCTTCTGAAAAATGTCATAATTCTGAGAAAAATTCTGAATTTGGAGATTAAATTCAGAATTTAAAAAGAATTCTGAGGAAAAAGTCAGATTTCTGGGATTAAAGTCACAATTCATAGGTTAATGTCAGAATTATAAAAAGTCAGAATTCTGGGACGAAGTCTGATTTATGTGATTAAAGCCAGAATTTGGATATTAATGTTAGAATTCTGAAACAAAAAAAATCTGAATTCAGAGAATAAAGTCAGAAATCCAAGAACAAATGTCAGAATTCTGAGGAAAAAGTCAGATTTCTGGTTTTAAAGCCAAAATTCTGAGATTAAAACCAGAATTTTGTAGATTAAACCCAAAGTTTGGAGATTAAAGTCAAAATTCTGAAACAAATCAGAATTCTGAGATTAAAGCCAGAAATCCAAGAAAAAAAGGTCAAAATTATGATTTTTATCTTGAAATGCTGTCTTTTGAGAATAAACTCAGAATTCTGAGATTAAAATCCAAATGAATTTTTTTGTTGATGGCCTAATCCTCTACTGCATTTAACCCCCCCCCCCCCCCCCCCCCCACACACACACACACACACACACACACACAATTTGTTGCTGTTTTTTAAAGTGGAGTTCATGTAGTAAAAGGTTTAGAGTGAGCTTCTGATGGAGCTCAGTCATTTTATATCCATATGCATCTTTAAACAAGGGCACAAAAAATCTGCATCTAAAGAAAATGAAGATTCTTCCAACAATTTCTGAGCATTCCTATGTGTAAACGAGTTTTGTGGGTTTGTGCAGACGCAGGCAAAATCTTGAAGTCAACTGCGATTTCATACATAACAGCCTCACAGCTACCCTGACGGCCAAGCAAAGTGTTTGTGCCTTTTGCCAAAGTGTACTTTTATAGAGAAGCGGATTGGCATCTTATCACTTCTCCAAGACAGAGATACTTCGATAAAGGAACACGGCTCTCAGAATTCTTAACAGACAATTAGGAGCCTGGCTGGCCACTGTCGCTTCAATGATTTGTTATGATGGCAAAACTACAGGGGAAACTTGTTATTGGACGCAGTTAGCAAGAGTCCCATGAAAGAGTCAGATGGTGACACCTTTGCCGAGGTGATTTATGAATCTTATAATCGCTTTCCAAAGTCATCCCCAAGCCCTCCCTCTAAATTGAGTTCATCTGGAGCTGGACCACACAGAGGCACCAAGTCCAGATCGTTTCTTCTGACATCAAAGAGCCAATTTCTGTTTTTGACCACATTTCTGGTGCTTTTAGTCCCCTTAGCTCATAAAAGGAGCCTATTTTATTTGTTAATTTCAATCAATCAGGAAAACCGGAATTTTGAAGCACATAAATATTTGAATCATCTTCATTATCATTTATCAATAGCATAAAAACTAGAGCACACAAAATGTGTCCACTGGCAAGCCTCCAGCGTGCTAGAATGCTCTTATCTTAGCCTGAATTTTTGAATTCTGTCATGAACTGGGGTTTGTCAAACCTGTCTAATTTGGGGACAGGTGTTAGTGGGGGGGTGGGGGGGTAGAGAACTTCCAGCCCTGGTGCAACAACGAGCAGAGTAATCCTGCTCTTTGTTCCTGCCCGAGGAGCCCCTTTCATCGAGGAGGTTGCATGAAAGCTACCAGGTGGTCTGCAATTCTGCAAGCTAATCCCTCCCCGTCACAAAAGGCAGGTCTCCGGAGCTGGGGGTGGGGGCTCTCCGGGGGCCAAAGGGAAAAGTTTAGCAGAGACAACACGTCTGAAAGGAGTCAGGGGCTGGAGCAGTGATTCCTAATCAGATTGCGCTGAAGTGAACAGCTCGCATGGCAGCTGTAGTTTTCCCAGGGTTAATTACCTTTCACTGCTCTCTCTAAATGAGTCAGCTGTTCCTGTCATTAAACAACTCCACTCTATCTCTGCTCCTCTGTCCTCCTCGCACATGAGCACGAAGCCATGCACGCTCTCTCTCACACACACACACACACACACACACACACACACACACACACACACACACACCAATGAAGAGATGCACCTCGCGCCTCTTTATCTGGAACATGCTGGGGATGATCAAAGACTTTTATAACATCAATTATTTTACCTTCGGTGAACACTGGGGATCAAGGCTGCTGTGTTTTCATGCATATGGGAGGTAAATACATCTCCATTACACGGATGCAGAATAGATCTGTCAAGGTCTCCCTTCTTGTTGCGGTAATTGAGAACATATAGGAAGCCAACACGCTCACATATGTGCACACGCAAACAGGAGCATACGTGCAGCAGATCCACGGAGAGTCCGGCTCTGATATCGTCGTTCTGTCATCAACTCTGAGCAGTCTGTCTGCTCACTGAGCTCCGTGGCTCAGGATGTTTAGAGGGGGAGTTTAAAGTGATTTTTGCCACTGTATGGTAAAAAATCCCTTGGCCACCTGGATTACAAACTCTAGTCCTTTAACTCATGCCAGTATAAATCCGTGTTAACTCGGATTTACCTCTGGCATACGAATTCTCAATCTGCGTAAGCTTTGTTTGGAATGAGGCGAACATCAGTGTTTCATGCAGTGAGGACGCCCAGTGTTATTTTTTTTAATTAGTGTGATTATTTCTGTAAAATCAGACACACTAAGATAGACTGTAGGGAGTGAATCCATCATCGGAACAACTCGAGAAGCCTGAAGCAGTACTCTTTTTACAGTCAAGAGGTGGGACCAGTGCAACCATTCACATTCAGGTGGAAGAGTGCAACACTGCACTGTGTAGTCCACGTTACCATGGCAACCGGTGTAAACGCAAAAGTGCATGCTGTGGTCAAGAGTTTTAAAAAGAGTTCTTATGTCACCAATATCATCATTATTTATTTTCCTGTTTGTCTGACAAACGTTATTTGTTCAAACACAAGATCTGGTCAGCTCCCAAAGCGATCACGATAAAATAAAAATATGGCATAAGCAGCCTGGAGGATCTAAATTAAGTATTATCCATTCTCACACACACACACACACACACACACACACACACACACACACACACACACACACACACTTCTGGGATGTCAGAGTTAAGCCAGACTATTTTGTACTTAAAAGGTTAGCAGGGCTGTTGTGTGAGTTTGATCCATGCTTGCCAAATCAGCAGATGGTCCATGAATATGATTATGTGCATCAATAAAAGAAGTAATCTTTGACAAAATGTAAATTTGACTTAAGTCCAGGCTTTAATACACACCACAGACTTTAACCCACTTTCCAGCTTGACACTAACATGATAGGCTAATGCACTCTACATTTCTACAACAATCACTGCTGAAGCTTTTGTGCTTTTCCTTTGAAGATCAATAAAAAGTGAAACATATTTTCTATATTTGGGCCATCACGGAGAAGCAGCAAATGTGTTTTTGACTTTTAGTAAGTAAGCAGAAACAAACTTAAGCGTCTGCTCTTTTATTTTAAACGTAAACATTTTAGGAGTTTTTGATTCAACCCCTGCATGAAACTTTATCTAGAACATCTCAGACCACATCCTTCACATTAGCCAGTGTTGTTTTTACAGACGAGGCACATCAGTTGGGATTCAAACACACATAAAGTTAGAAGACAGAAGAAAGTTTCAAAAGCATTTGGGAAGTTAAGAGGCTGGATAATCTGAAGAAAGCATCAGCGTTATTGACCCGGTGGTTATCTGAGCCTGAGGCTTACACAGCAGCACAGCACATCCCCACACAGACAAACACAATCACTTGTCTCCTGCATCTAAACGCTCTCGTGTCAACATGTCCGACAGGGCTGAATCACAAGCTCGACTTACCAACGTGCCCCTTTTTAGCCTTTGTTTTGCATCTTTCAGGGACATCAGGGAGGAGATGGAGCAGAAGGATGTCGAGGTGGGGTACAGGGTAGTCCACAGCCTCGCTGCTGCGAGTGAGTGAGTGTGTGTGAGTGTGTGTGTAAGTGTGCAGGGACACAGTGATATTCCCCCGAAATGCAGAGCTTTTTTCTGTCTTTCTTTTTTTTTTCTCCGTAGCCTTTGTGTCATTCACTTAACAACCAATCTCATTAGCTGCTGAGCTACAATGGGCTGAATTATTTTCTGTGTAAATACACCACATGGTGATCCTCAAGGTAAAATCTCTGAAGGTCTTTTTGATGACATAAAAGATAAAATCAACTCAGGAGAAAAAAATCAGAGTACAGAGATAAAAATAAAAACAAAAAGGTGATTTTATCCTCATTCCTACCATAAAGCAAGTGTTATTTGATATTTAGACTTTAAGAAAACAAATTAGGCTTTAAAAACAATTTTTAAAAAAAGTCTGAAAATATCATAAAAACATTTTATTTATTATATTTTATTCAATAATAATCTAATTGTTGCAATGCTGAGGCAATTCTGCAAAAAAAATAAACCGCCATTATTATACAAATATGAAGTCATGACAGCTGTCTATAAGCGTAAGGGAACATGTCTATTGGCCAACTTGACCCTTGTTAGAAAACAAAACAAATACAAAAAGAGAATGCTGCAGCCTGGGACTGCCGAGCCGGGTCACTGGAGATTTTCCAGACAAACGCCGCTCAGGGGAGGGGAGGGGAGGAAGAATAAAAAGGACAGGCTCAGAATCTCATTTTAACAGACCGCACACAATCTGGGCTCCCACAGAACTATCTCTGCCTGACCGCTTTCTATTTATCCCTTATCAGTGTTTACCAACCGCTAGTTTTCTTTCATTCACACTGTGAGGCAGTTCTCTTACTATCAGTCAACAGCTGACACCGTGGAACAGCCTCAAAGGCAAGAGGAAGGGATCAAAACTAAACCAAAGCTGTTTAAACAATACAACAGAGGAAATAAATTCATAAATCCTAATTCTTCCCAACCCACAAGGGTATAAGCAGATCCTTTATAGTTAGGCCAACAAACAAAACCACAGCCAATGAGGTACAACATATTCAAGGTAAATTTGGAAATATTTGGAATGGGAAAAAAATCCTGTGTAACATTAATTGGAAAGCTTTTTAACGCCTTGCCCTATCAAGAAATTAAATGTGTTCGCTTAAAAGGATTTTATTTCCCCCGTCCTTTATGATCTTTTCAGGAAAATCCCATCTGATTAATTATTGGTAACATTTTTAGATCATGTTAGAAAAATGTAAATGACATTAAACACGACTCAAACGCTTTAATAAGATTTTCTAATTATTATTAAATGCCAAAAATGTGCGAGTCTGGGTGGAATAAGTCCACTTGTGTAGAACAAAGCAGAAAATGTTTAAATTTTAGGTCATTTATGTCCATTTCAGAACACAAAATTGTCTTTCATTTTTTAATTTTTATCATCTTTGGCTTTATTTTAATGTCCGCGTCTCTCTAGAATTGTTCCAAGTGATATATGGCACCTGGAATAAATTCCCAGCATCCCAGAAATTTGGTCTAATTTAAAAACTAATCACAAACTAAACCTGGAACATTAAAGTTATGTAGATTAAAAAAAAGATTGCAAACATTACATTTGTTTTTCCTGTGGGAAACACAAACAGGTCTGTTTTTCTGTACAGCTTTTGAAAAGTTAAGTAATTAATTACATTTAT
Source organism: Nothobranchius furzeri (assembly GCF_043380555.1). Taxonomy (NCBI): domain Eukaryota; kingdom Metazoa; phylum Chordata; class Actinopteri; order Cyprinodontiformes; family Nothobranchiidae; genus Nothobranchius; species Nothobranchius furzeri. The sequence goes on along the minus strand of NC_091751.1, from coordinate 50,342,420 downwards.
CCTAGCGCCAGCTGCTCAACAGCAGATGGATCATTTCTGAGACCTTGTTGAATTAAATCCACATAATTCATTTTTCAGGATTAACTAAGTGAAGTTTGAGCAGAGGCGAAAACAGGTAACACCGTATTTCATAAACATGTCGAGCGAACACGATTGACGAGTTTCATGACATGTAAATAATAAAATCAATTTATTTCAATTCAATTCAAATTCAAAAATACTTTATTAATCCCAGAGGGAAATTAGAATTTAAACTTTAAAGTGATTTTCATTTTTGAAATAACTTATTTGAAGCACACAAGAGAGATTTAAATCTCCAGCATAGATGATGCGTGTTAAAAGAGGAGTTTGTGTGGTTTTTAATGACATTTCCTGCTAAAGCTGGTACCTTGGACAGCTCCTGGGTGGCAGACATTGCTCACATTAATGTGTTGTGTAGCAACATCCCTGAGCTTTGAAGGGGAGGGTGTGGAGCAGAGAGGAATAATGCCTCTGACTTATCTCTGCTTTACCGCACAGACCTGCCACAGCCACTCTGCTTTTATAATTAGAGCAAAGGTGCAACTTTTGTTTTAGCTGAAATTATCTCTGAGGCGCAACACGGTGCTGAAACGTCATTTATGGCTGAAGGAAATAAGTTTAGAGATTTAAAAAATGTGAAAATCATCTATTTTATGGTAGTTTTCTAAACATGAAAAGTGATTTTGTCCTTAATAAATATAATTCTACAACTTATATGAAATAAAAAAAATAATACTATCATGATGGGATTGTGAGTTCATCCAATAAGTTGAATTCTTAAAAAAATAAATTAAAAGACACCTTTCCCCCACGAGGGTCAACTTAAAGTAGGTTCTGAGCCATGTGTGTGCTCCGTGTTAGTAAATGATGAACTTTTCTAACTTGCCATCCAGCCTCCTGAATCAATAGTTGCTCTGGAGACTGTTGAGTGCTGCGACCCCTTGCATCTTGTTCAAAGCTAAGTCTTGCCCACGTCTGACACAAAAGTTCACTTTTAGACTATAAACATTCAGCATTAGCATAAAGTTTCTAAACTTTCCAACAGTTAATATGCAAATAATTGCAGAAAACCAGGACAAAAAGGGTTCACCTTTTGCCCCAGCTGCATTTGCACGAATCGAGAACATGCCTTCCAACTGTAACACGAGGATTGAGCTGTCATTTTGCTCTGCTGTCAGACTGCATTCAGAATTAGCATAGAGTTTTCAAACTTGTGCGTTAACCGAGAGCCCCGCCGAACAGGAAGCAATAAAATACTCGACTGACTTGCTGAAACATGTTATTGGAACACGGAGTCAATGTTTAAGTGCATTAGGCTCAGTGGACTTGTATGTACAGCTGTCACTGTCAAAGCCACAGGCAACCTGACAACGCTTTGTCTCTGCACACAATACAAACATGTGTTCTTCTAAGACAAGCTTACACGCCACACAAACGCAGCGGATCTAATCTAGGGAGACAGTATCTCATAATATCTGGATGATCAAAAATAGGTCATGCCTCTCAAAAAGCAGTTCGAGCCATTTAATCTCCTCTCAAACTGTCTGAAACCTGAACAGAAGCCTTACTCTTGCTTTCCAGCAAAGATGCTGCTTTGTATGGAGACGTGTGATGCTCATAATCCATGTAACGTTTCCTAAAGTTGCTAGTCAGGTAAAATGAATAAAATCTCAATCGCAGTAAGTTTGGAACAGTTTCTAACACGTGCCATCGACTTACTAATGCGGCGTCCACGAGCGCGGGCTAAACAGGCTTGCTCACACACACTGTATCAGTGATAATAAATGCTGACCAAACTGACAGGATATTAAGTAAAAAAGAACTTGACACCAACCTATTGCTGTGATCCAAAAAGTTTGATTTCCTCCCAGTCTCTTGATAGCTGAGCTGGTGCTGCGGCTTTGAAAGGTAGTCCCCAGGAATATGACATACTGTGCCTTTGACAGCCTCGAGATAAGCACCTGCGTTCGGGTCCCTTTTTACGTCACACCTCCCCATTCACAGCCCTTCAACATGATGCACATTTGCACATCAACAGCCACCAACCCCCCTCCTCACTCTATACTCCCACATCCGCAAAACACACACACACTCACACAAATAGGCACACACAAGAAGGAGGCAGATGCGTGCACCAGCCTGCACTTGCGCGCGCGCAGACACCACAGATTTAGGCGCTCCCATCAGAGGATGAAACCTACACACAGGTGATTTTTTTCAACTCTATCAGCCTCATTTGTTTAGATCCTTATTGTGTGTTTGGATGAAATAAACTTTCACTTGCTTTGTCATAAGAGCGGGGCATATGCCCTCCCGAGCTCCTCACACATCACTCATCATGCAAATGAGAGGGAATGTCACTCTTCAGCAGCAGATGGCCAGGGATGATAACAATGGCTCAACAGACCAGTTTCAATGTCTGTGACTTCATCGCTACGACAACAACAAAAATAGATATGAAAAGTCGGTTATTAATGTTTGTTTCTGGCGGTTTTACTCATTTTAAATGAGTTTAAATCTATGAAAAAAACTTTGTCTGAGATGTTTTGCCCCAAGAAGATAAGTGAGTAAAACACAGATACATGATAAGGATTTTTAGTGACTACACAAAGCTCCTGCCTCACAGTTATACACAAGTAATTAGGTGTAATTCCTCCCTGTAGGCCATGTTGACCCCCCCTTGGGTTAGCTGATGCATTCGACAGGCCCGGATAGAGAACGGCGAGGTATGAAAGGAAGAAAAGGGAACCCGGCGAAATCACAAATGCTGCTTTTCAAACACCTCCCCAGCCAAAGTGATGTCATCCTGCGTCCTGCTGACTCCTGTTCATACAAGCTCCCATAGCAGCGAGTAAACAGTGGAAGCGTTTAGCAAACAGGGCCAGATTACAATGACAAAGGCAACCACACTTCTGGGTGGAGCCTGGGGCGGGAGTGGGGGGTTGAAAGAGGGGTTGGTGTGGCTCGGGATTTTAAATAAGTGATACCCATAAGAGCGTCCCCCTCCTCCTCCTCAAGATCCTAGCCCTTCCCCAGCTGATGGTAAAAGGGGGCCACCCAAACTCCCCCCTCACCCCCACCTCGCCCCCGGGGACTGACGTGAGAACACAATATGTAATAATAATGAATTTTTAGCTCCTTTTTCTGTGATTTGTGCGTTTGGTGACGCAAGGCCGAGGATGCAACTTGAGGACGGTGAATATCATTACTTAAGGTTTGGCAGTTGATCATCACCTTGTTTAATGCCTCATTTGAAAGTCTAATTTCTAACTGTCTTCAAGAGCCAATTCACGCTACACTGTGAAAGAGACGTACAAAGAAGGCAGACGTGCTCCGGTTTTACCCCCTTTTCCACCACCCGTGTCTGGTAATTGTACAGACACATGAAAGTCAGGACTAATCTATCAAAGAATCTCATCAAATATCATGTTTTTTCTTATTTTTTTGTATTATTATTATTTGCAAATGCAGACAATCTCACAAACAGCTTGTTCTGGGAGGGGAGGAGGGGGATGATTATTTCATGTTCTTGACATAAGTATTGTTTGCAGCAAAAAGGAATCAACTTACGTTAAGCAATCATGGCACATTGTGAGAGAGCAACATATTGAAGGCTGAACAACAACACCATTACAGAATGGAACATTTTCTTTTCGCCCCAACATCTGTTCAAATCGAGGAAAAAAAACAAGCCTCATTCAGAGCCGACACACAACATAAACTAGTGTTTTGTCGAGGCTGTTTCATCAACTGAAAATGTGGGCATCATTGGAGAGAGCTGATGGAGAAATGAAAGAGGAGTGGGTTGGACAAAATTACATGTCAAACAAGGGTTCACGTTTAAAAAGTCCTGCTCATATTTGTAGAAAGTGTTTGATTGCATTTAGAAAGGTATTACAATGGGTCACATCTGTGTCTAAAAGCTTTTTGCATTCTGCTGCAAATTATGTAAGCAAAGTGAAGTGTCATGGCACCCTGTTGTTTTTGAGCATCACCTTCCTCCCTGTGAAACCTACACAAATATGTTTAACTCAATTCTTCTAATGCGCGGTGGGATCAAAGTGTCAGCGCTATAACTTCAACAAACCCTCTCACTCAGCTACCCCGCCCTGTAATTTGCAACCAAAAAGTAACCCGACTAATTTCACATGGCAGTCTGTACAGACGAACAACAATGCACATCCGCCGACCCATTCAGCGTGATGCACGTGTAAAAAATCTGCTTCAAACTGTGTTTAATTCCAGCCTGTGAGCTCGGTCGAAAATGACAGACGTGTTTCTTCTTGGTGGCACTGAACCCTCATTGTGCAGCCACTTGATGCCGCTTGTTCATCACACAAAGTCACATAAAGGCACTGAATTAAATTTAAGAAGAATATATATTTGCATATGCAAATATGATAAGCCAAACACAAGTGCATGCCGATGTTGATGTGGCTCCAGGATGTAGAACTATCTTTATGTTAATGTCAAGAGACAGGGATATACTCTTTAGAAAAAAATACAGTGCATTTTTTATGGGGATCATTATCTACACTCCGTGTCACTGTGTTTGACTTAAAAAGAAATGATTAGATTACTTCCCCAGCAATCCCCTCTTGGGTAAATTGTGTGTGACCGTGGGCAACCTGACAATATGTTTATTCAGTGTCCTTTGAAGACACTTTGATTAGATTTGAAATGTTTTATGGACAAATATAGCATGTTTTCTCTTCCTACTTTGAACTGATGCAACAGGAACAAGAGCTACGGCTGCATTTGAATCCGCTGTCCAAACTCATCAGCGTCTATTAGGAAGACTTTGGACCCATTAGTCTTAGCTGAATAAACCTAAATTTGATTGTTGAGGTTTAATCAGTGAGAATGCTTGCTCACTAAAACTAAAGATTAATTTTATCAGTAAAAAGAGAAAAATAAAATCAGAATCCAATCATGGGCGCACTTTGGATTTACTGCCTTCAAATCAATCCACCTGCTAACTTGATGTTGACTTTCATCAATTGCTCTTTGAACTGCACAAAGTGCATCTGTTGCCATGTCGCTGCTACAGCTGCAACAAAACACTGGCCTCATCCTGTTTCATTCATTTACTGAATTTTCGCATTGCAACTAACAGATCCAGTTTAAAAACCTCTTTAGGATGCAAACTTTGAGGGCTGACATGCAGAAAAGCATGTTGCATGCATGACACTCAAATAAATGAAACTTCTTTAGTGCTAATACACAGTGTAGCTGACTTTAAAGGTGCAATATGTAAGAATGAAGTCAGAATGGCATCCTGTGGTCAAGGTTACTGTAATCACACTTTCACTGCACACTCTGTGAGTTTCATGGCTGATGCCAGTTACGGATCAACGCCAGTGGATTCTAGATGACAAGCGAAGACCAGTCAGTAATTTGATAAGTAGATAAATACATAAATACAATGTTATATCTGGTGTTAGCACTCTTGGGTGTTTTACGGTAGGGAACACTTATTATGGTAATATGTCTCCAGCACTGGAGGAAGTGTGATTGTTTGCTGTCTTGCTGTTAGCTTTTAGTTATAGTTTTGAACAAGTCATTAAAGGGAGTAAAATGCCACGATTGACTTCACACATACACGGCCATCCAAAAAACAGTAACCACCTGGATTTAAGTAAGCAATAGGTAAGAGACTCATACTGGATAATTACTGCATGGGCGATTATCTTTCCGCTGGCAACGTTATTTAACCTCAACTGGTGCAATGAGTTGCTTCTCATTTCTTAAACAACCATGTGGAAAGACGCATTTGGGGGTTGTGGAAAAGATGTTAGTCTCTTTGAGAAGGATCAAATCATTGGCATCAAGCAGAGAAAGCATCTAAGGAGATTGTAGAAACAACTAAAATTGGGTTAAGAACTGTCCAACGCATTATTAAAACTGGTCTGATGAGTATATGGACCCTGTTCTAGAGTGATGGTGCATCAGGGTGAGAAGAGAGGCAGATGAAGTGATGCACCCATCATGCCTAGTGCGTACTGTACAAACCTGTGGGGGCAGTGCTATGATGTGGGGTTGCTGCAGTTGGTCAGATCTAGGTTCAGCAACAGGATGTGCTCCATGAATGAGGTCAGCTGACTACCTGAATATCCTGAATGACCAGGTTATTCCATCTTCCCTGATGGCACGGCCATATTCCAAGATGACAATTCCAGGATTCATCAGGCTCAGATAGTAAAAGAGTGGTTCAGGGAGCATGAGACATCATTTTCACACATGGATTGGCCACCACAGAGTCCAGACCATAACCCTATGAGAATCTTTGGGATGTGGTGGAGAAGGCTTTGTGCAGCAGTCAGACTCTACCATCATCTACTATCTACCAATGCTAGATCTTGGTGAAAAATTAATTCAACACACGTGGATGGAAATAAATCTTGTGACATTGCAGAAGCTCATTGAACCAACGTCACAACAAATGTGCATCATAATCAAAGCTAAAGATGGTTCAATGAAATATTAATGTATGTGACCATTTTTGGCCAGCGTTTTTGGTTGGCCAGACTGTGCATATTTCATTGTAGCATTGAGTTGTTGGTAATTCAAAAAGTAGCTTCTAATCGGTTCTAATTCACCATTAGCATTGTTAGCTCAACATTAGCCTCTAGCCTGATTCACCCGATATTAAAGTAAAACAAAAAGATATGGTGGCTTCTTAGGGAAACGAGGAATAACTTATGGGTCGCTCCTGTTTACTGGATTCAGTTCTTTAAACAACTCTGGAGATTTTTGCCTGCTGGTGTCGAATTACAAATACCGGTGCTGCAGCATTAGCTCACCAGAGAAACAGCAACCTCACAATCTCACTGATCGTAAGCAGTAACTATGTCCCTCTTTCATTTTTTATGAAAACCGACAACCCCCCTGTTGGTTGAGAATGAAATCTGTTTCAATGAACTGTTCCATCCAACATGATTGAGACATTAAACTGTTCTGTCATTAATTCACTGTAAAAAACACATTGCTCCTTTAAAATGGTATTTCAGCCATTTTGGACTGCAAAAAAGTATCCAAATGATTAATAAATTGAAAACTGCTTCCTGAATAATTCCTGTTCACAGAAATAGAGGACTGATGTGCTAACAGTTAGTTTAAAGTCAGTAAAGATCAAAGTGAATTGATCTATTAAGAGGTCTAATGTCTTAAATTTCATAGTGGATCGAGCCATGTCATTTTAAAGCACTATACATCTCTGTAATCTCATTGGGTAAATAATAAGACAGCAAATTCTCACTAGCTTTTACTTAAAAGCAGATTTGTGAGCTCCATTGACAAAACTTGAAATAAACCAAGCATCACAAAAGAAAATGACCCTGATCCTGTTTATCTTGAAGACTGAACAAATAAAAAATAACAATCATTCAGTCAAATCCAATGAATTTGATGCATTTTTATTTACTAAAACAAATGAGACCCTTCTTATGTTTGGTGTCTACAATGATTTACTGATCCATTATCACAAATAAAACAAACGCTTTGTTAGTTTCGGTAAAATGTTTACTTTTGAATATTTTGTTAAGCAAATTGAAAAAAGTCATGAATGAAATCCATTTTGTGTTTTCTAATTTACTAAATGAATAAACCTCACAGTTTGGACTCAGTTGCATTACATAGTTATTTACACACAATATCACAGGAAACTGTAGCACCTTCAACTCATCTGGGGGTCAGGTCTGCCAAATGAATGAATGAATTAATGTATGCTTAACATTTAATGCCTAAAACATTAAATATTTGTCATTTTTATCATATTTCAATAAAATAACTATGCATTGATCAGTTTAATTTTATTTTGTAAATGTATAACTAAACAACAGTGAGACACAAATAAAATTGGCCTTTACTAGTTGTAGATCCTCCACCAGAGGGCAGTATGTAAAGGACTGGATAGGTTTCTGATAAAAGTACTAATCCTGGTACTCCAACTGGATGCTTTGAAGCTAGAAGTAGTTTGATGCTAATTTACGTTAATTTACAATGGGTTATTTGTCTTTGGATCAACAGTACAATAAAATAACGGATATTACAACCAAAGTGCCATCAATTTAAGCACTTAATCCAGCAGTACAAATGCAATAGTATTAATTATATAAGTGATAATAATAGTAATAATAATCACATCCTAAAAATATATATTGTGTCAATATTGATAAAAATAAAACTTTGAATTTTTAAAGGTGTGGGTGACTTATCTGATTAATACATTTTCAGTGGTTTCTAGTAGGAATCAATGTCATGTAAGTCGTTCTCGGGGGGGGACTATTTACTGGTGCACCATTATCAGGATCTAGAAGTGACCCACATCACAGCTGCGCTTCAGACGGCAGGTTTTGGAGTCTTATTTCCCGATATTTGGACATTTATCCTTGGATTTGATAACAGCAGCGAGACTACCACTGACTTGCAGCATTGATGTTTTTTCTCCACAAATAATTCAAGCTTGAAAGAGATGTGCCATGTTTTGCAATCGCCAATGCTAGCGGTTAGCTTGCGCTGGTCAGGACATCAAGATGTGTGAGTCCATGAATGCTAATTCACAGTGTGACATAGATCTCTCAGGCTTTTCAAATCCTAGAGTTTCACCGTCTATTTTGTATCAGATGTTAATGCAGCAGATATGTGTAGGAGACTATTTTCATGTTCAGCCTGCATGAAAAACTCAGAGTGACCGATTATAATCAGAAATAATCACTAACAAATAAAATAAAAAAAGTACAAAATCAAGTATAAATTTCAGACTCAGTCAAATCTCTTAAGTCTTAAAACATCAGGTTCAGTATCAGTAAGAAGTCATCCTTTTAAGCATTGGGTATCTAACTCAGCAAATTTTCTGGGTGAGACTGCAGTAATACACTGTATTTAACACTGACTAGCCGTTAGCACTTCATTTGTGTTGGATGTAAATACTAGTTCTCCAAACTGAGGCCCTTCAGGAAATAGTAATCGTGTATAACTTTAACATTTGAAACACTTTTAAATAGTCACAAAATCTGTTTAATAAGTCCATAAATGACTGTAGGTCATGTTTCTTTTCTCTAATTAATTTAATTAATTCGATTTCCTTATGCAGCTCCTTCAAAAAGCTTATTGCTGCTTATTTTTAAAACGATGCAAATACAAGATGAACATTGATTGAATTTCATTTGAAGATCACATTCATGTTATTAGCTGCAAGTCTAAATTTGAGTATCCGAGCCGTAGCGGTCACAGCTGGTTTTTCCAACGTTTACTGCCCTCAAACTGGGAGCATCTGATTGCTTAACAAATCGATGCTTGGCTGGTCACTCAGTGTCTTCCCTTTCATAAAGGCGGAGGGGCTGACTTTGTTGTGTCATTGAGAGGTTAGGTGCAGATCTGTGTGTCTCTGGGGGTCCCTGCCCATCTTTTCCACTCAGGCAGCCCAACAATGAGGCAGGCACGCCTATAAACGGGGAGATAGGAGCCTGGACGTTCAGCCAAAAATGAGCATCTAAACAATGGTAACAGGTGTGTATAATGTGTGCGCTGATAATGACCTTGGTGGCCATAATAGTATGTCTAGACACAACTAAAAGGAGGCCTTTCTGTCTGGTCTCACAAGTCCCAGGGCGCTAAAAATCAGATACATCCGTGTTAAAAGTACAAAATGTCTATAATTTTCTATGACACTAGAAGCGCAAGGGGCATCAAAAAAAGTTAAGCCCATCACTCAAAATATTTACGCGTCTGCGTGCGTAATAAGCTAAAATCATCTTGAGTATTTGGAGATATGCTCTTGAATAAACAGAAAAAGCAGCATTCGTGTGGATGGCTTGCGATTTCTGATTGCGCCAGATACAGGAAGCTTTGTGACATAAACTAAAATGCAAATGCCCTTTGAACAAAACAAAGAAATTGATTATGAAGTTAGTTTCTCCGGCACAAGTAGCCGGCTTTGAGTGATTAATGGGGGTGGGTCATTGATTTGCTTTTGTTGAGATCTTGGTTAACTTTCTAGATACACAATTATAATTTGTTTCCAAACAATAAATCTAATTTAGCTCGAGCACAATAAACTTCTGTATGGCCTCTTCTGTGTTGTTTTACATCTGAAATAGGTTGTTATGAAAAGGCACTGCACTCTAATGTCTGCTGTTTCTGTTTCTGTTTATTACCACACTGATTAGATATTGTTTTTCCTCTGTTTATCGAAAGGTGGACCCTTTTTAAGAATCAAAATAGTGCAGGGATTATCGTGATGAGAGTTAATTCTTCTGTGTGTCTTCTGAGCTCATGATGTCAAACTCTTGCTGAAGATTGGTGAAATGTGTTTGAGAAGCTGCGTCACAATGCACTTTATACTTCTCCACATATTTGCAAGTCTAATTTCCGTGTTAGACTAGATTATTTAGAGGCTTTTGCCATATTTTTTCCTCCCAACCAGCTTTGCAACTTTGAAAACTTCCCCAGATCCAGACATTTATACTTCCTGATTTCTCGCATCATCTCTCCAAGATAGTGATAATACGATTTCTGTGTTTTTTCGCTGTTGAGAAACAAACTGGATTATGAGCAGATCACTACATAAACAGCTTTCTAAAAGGAGGCAGCTATTTTAAAAAAGGCTGAAGAAATGCAAAGAGGGATTTAAATTTTAATTTGAATTTATTCCAGCAAGTGAAAGGTTCTTTTGAGAGGGGATTTCAGCAAAGATGATGGTATTTAAAAGTGATAAACAAGCATCTAAACCTCCGGTGGAAAACAGTCGTTTTTGCTTCTTTCTAGTGTAGAGGAGGAATTGGGCTTTCTGTGGTCACATCCCAAAAAGAAAGAACGGAAGAAAAAGAATAAGTAATAGTAGTAATTAAAATGTAATTAAGTGAGATTTGTGGAGATATTTCAGCTGATTTGGGTTCTAATTATGATTTTTGTCCTGACACACCTTACTAAATGTCCTTGGGTGCAGATGCATGTGCTTTATCTACTTGGCGTTGCGTGTTTTATACTATATTTGACTCCTAAAAAACATTTTACACTTATCACATGCAATTTAAATCTTGTGTCGACAACATGACAGAGAAACATCAGGCAAAGTTCAAAATTAAATGCCTCACAAATAAAAAATTGTAGTAATTATGGGTCCTTCGTGTTCGAGGGAGTATCTAAAAAAAATCAAATGAATTTCCTTTTTTTTTTTTAAAGAGAGAGGGGGTGATTCAGTCCATGCCGCCACATTTCCCGTTTGTGTGACAAAGAACGATTAACCAAGGCTGTCATCTGTTATATTTGGAATATGTGGATTATAATGCTGTGACTGGATTTTCAAGTATGTCTATTCTGTTCTGGGTGACCACTAAACTTAAGCAGAGGAACCTATGCCACACAAGAAAGACAAAGAGTTACATCATTTTTGTAGAACAGCTAATCCGATCATGGACAGTGTGTGCATTTGCTATCTTCGGAAAATGCCAGCAAAGGCGCTAAGTAAACCTATTTTACAAGACTCCCTCACAAGGATACAGTGCCAGTATCGGGATAAAATTTCACACAGCAGCATGGCTCAGTCACATAACCTAAGCAGGCTTAGGAAAATGGAACACAACAAAAATGTTGCACTTTCTTCCTGCACGTCTGTCGCTGCACACAAAACAGCTTCGTTGACTGAGATGTGAGTTTCAGCATGAAAGCCAAAGAGAACTACTGGCTGAATAGCATGTAGATACTGTTGTTAATGCTCCGAGTTGTTTAAAATGGTAGATTATGGAAGTGTGCACCTGGCATTTTGCAGGCTAGCCTGGCAACACTCCTCCCTTATAATTATAATGAACACACAGTAATTCAGGGTTGAGGCTGAAATACGAATGATGTCCTTTGAGACAGCTTGTTTTAATGGCTATGCTGAAGAGTTCCTAGAAGTGCAGATGGCAGATGCAATGCCTTTGAAGCCATTTACAGATTGTGCACTGCAAGGTATGGAGAGACTCAAAGTGCGAGGCCATATTGCTTTTGTGTGGTCGTGACTTGGAGAGCCAGTTATCGTACAAAACACTAATAAAAGGGATTCTCAGAGGATGTTTACAATAATACTGACAAAATGTTGAATGAAAATGTTTATAGAGAAACTGTTGCCGTGTATTTCATTCGAGTACCTCACAGTTCTTTTTTTGACCACATAGGGGAGCATTTTCTCTGAACTTGGTGTAGGTTTTCATCACTAAATGTAGAAAAATACAGCTTTTTGTTATTTAGAAATAAACTTAGAAGAAATACAACAAAAAATGTGAATGTGGATTAGTTTCATTTAAAGGTGCATTATGTAAGAATGATGTGAGAATCACATGCTGTGATCAAATTTGGTTACTGCAGCCCATGAGTTGCCCGCTAGCTGCGCACCAAAGGAGTGGTACACAGTAAGTCGCCAAGTAGATAAATACATTTCACTGTAATGTGTAGTTGTATTGTAACTGAAAAAGTAGCTTGAGATTTTTTAGAGCCAACTGTCTCTAATTCATCGTTAGCATTGTTAGCTTATCGTTAGCCATAGCCTTTTTTACCCGATATTAGAGTAAAACAAAAAATATCACTTCTTGGGGTTATAAATAACTTCTGGGTCGCTCCTGTTTACTGGTTTGGGTTTTTTACATAACACTGATGCGTTTTGCCAGCTGGTGTAGAATTACAAATGTTGCGCAGGCTCACACTTTGTAAGCAAAGATTATGTCCATATTGGCCTTTTTTAAAGGCAAAATTCTGACAACCCCCCAGCCGGCTGAGAAGGAAAAGTGTTTCAATATAACCTTCCTTCCAACTCTTTAGTAAACATTAAACTGTTCCACTGTAAAATTCCTACTTATTGCCCCTTTAAAGGATGTCTTATAATAAAGCTTTGGATGAAATTGTGGTATAACATTGCTTAAATGTTAATTTGTACCAGTTTGCTGAAAATAATAATCCCCCAGTGCATTTCTCCCCTTCCTTCATGCACGCCTCAGTTAATGTATCTCCACCTTTGGCACGGTCCCAAAGTCTTATAAAAGAGTCTTTGAATCAATCCGCGGCTGTGATACAAGCGAGGGTTTTGGAACAACAAAAAATGTAAAGTCCAAGAAAAAGTTTTTGCTGCATTAAAGTCACACAGGAGCCACATTAGCATGTGAAAAGAATAAACAGGAGCATTCTCAGTTACACACTCCACCTGGCTGCTCACCAGCATCCTTGTCAGAAGTCCACCCACCGAACTGGCTAACACTGAAAGACCTCCTGGGGACCACAGTGACCATTCACTCGCTTCTCTCTTTTTCCCATGCACCTGTGACTGTTTTTGTGTTTGCTATTTTTCGCTTTGTCTTTTTCTGGCAACGCTGTATCATCGGAGACACACTTTCCCTCAAAAGGAATTCTACTGCCCAACAATGTGGTTTGTTTGTTCACCGTATATGGCAGGCCAAAGAGTCAAAAAAATAAAAAAAGAAAAAGAAAAATGAAAAAGAAGTCACCTCAATAATAATTAAAATGGCCACAAGTAAAATAAAGCAGGAGAAGCAGTGGGTTCTAAATGGAAAAATAATAATAAAGTACTTTTTACCAGCTGGTTTCTTGTTGAGTTGGGGGTCTTCACAGGTGCAATTGGAAAGATTCGCCTCCTTACTCTCCTCGGATGGCTCATCCGGCTTCTCCATGGTCCTGGACCTTAGAGAGCTGCTTTTCCATTTTCCAAAGGACTTTGCCACAATCGCTTTGTCCGCTCCTTTCATTGTTTTCTGTAAAACACATTTACAGCATGACTTCCCAGGTTTATCCCTCTTGTGAGCCATCTGCCCCCTTTTTTGGCTCTCAATAAACCTGGGCTCATCTTTCCCAAACCCAAAGTAAGAGAGAATTAGGGCATTGTGTGCATATGCATTCTCTCAAGCATTCTAGAAAATTTCCTGATTACCCTGGCATTCTTTTTTAGAGTGCTTGGACATTGTTTTCCTCCTGACACTTTGCAATCCTGTGCGGAAAAGAGTTGTGCTGAATAAAACGGCATAAAACAATACTTTTCAAAGTACCGCCACAGTAAACACTAGATGGAAACGGAGGGGGAAAAAACAAACATGTATTCACATTTAATCCAACTTAAAGGAAATAAAAATAGCACATTATGCCCTAATTGAGTGCTCTACAGTCCGCAAATACTATTACAAGGCCGATCAGGATTAGCAGTGGAACATACCTAGTTATCTATTTCTGAGTGCCAAGACTGCTAGCAGTGGGCAACTAAATTTCAAAAGCTGGCAAATCCAGTTGTCTCCTAAATACAGAAAGTACTTAAATCCATAGCTAACAGAAGAAAAAGACGGATAAAGGGTGCTCTGCATATCACCGAAAAGCTTGTGCACTTTTCAGAATCACTGGCTAGGTTAAACAAATATGCTAAGTAGAGATCAAAACAATCCTTTGATCTGCAGCCTAGTTTCCAGAGGAATGGCTTGGCTGTTGTTGTAAATAACTTGTGTAAATCTATATACCATTTGCCTTCAGGTAATATCAAAAGTGCCAGGGATTCACAGGCGAATACCTTGTGGTTAGGAAATAGATCAGATAAAAGCGTATAAATATTTCAGCCGTGGTGCACTTTGTGAATTTTAGCATTACAGCTAAGTTGTTTGTTATTCTAAGCGCAGAAACATGACAGAGTAAAAAAAAAAAGATAATATAAATGACTTTCTACCCATTTCTGTTTTATAGTTTGGGAAAATGCTCCTACCTCCAGCGCGCCATTCAGGTCAAACACTGTGTAAAACATTGTGCTAAACTTCATACAAAAGAGGCTTGAAGAACCAGAATGCAGGAGCTATGCAACTTGCTGACTAACTTTGCTCTCTGTTTTGATCGAGCACACAAAGAAAAACGCTGTCCATTCAAAACAGACAGCATAACTCTTTTCAGAGGGAGTGGGGGGACGGTGAACAAACGGGGCCATGTCCTGAGCTGCAGTCAGTTTCCCGTCAGGCGTGGACAGCGAGGGCCACGGGGACGGGGACCGGCTGACACCACACTCAGGACACAGAACTACTTTTGTGCATCTCCCTCTAGAAAAGTTCCTTCCCCATATTTCATTATATTATATGACCTGAAACCAACGTGACAGCATGATACCACTCGGTTTAACTTCATTATGATAAAACAGAGCTCATTATGTTTATGCAAATGAAACTGTGAGAAAACAACCAAAGCATTATTTCCCTTACAAAAAGTTGGACAATCTGTAGTTGTTTTGTTTTGTATTATTGTAACCTAGGTTTGAGTGGGTTTATTTGCTTTTATAATAAACTGGAAGAGTTAAAGAGCAAGTTACCCCCTACCAGAGTCTTACTCAACTCCCACTTTCTGTTTGAAAAATGTAACAAATGCTGTTGCCTGGCAGACCGAGAAGGCGGAGCCGCTAACAAATAGGGAGCCTAAGTCACACCCACCTACTTTCGGACCATGTGTCCCCGAAGAACGAAAAAATTAATGCAAGTCAACGGGGCTAAAACTGCTATTTTCTAATTCTGCTCGTTTTGTGCCATGGATTTCACACATGATATCTGTGAATTTTAAAGACACATTTTGATACCAAGAACGCGCTTATTTTCGAACAGGTGAAAACACTATTTTAGGTTTTGTGTGAAAATAAGTCCAGGACTACAACTGCGCATCATGATAGTGACGTCATCAAACCAGACACGGAGAAAGCTGAGGGAAGTGGGCCGTAAGTTCAGCTAACTTTCCACAGGAGGAAAGAAACACCATAAATCTGGTCATTTGGTAAGTAGCAGCTACCTTGGGGAAAGGAGATTATGTGGTGACGTCACATATGCGACATGCCGATTTCTGATGTGTAGTCATGCAAATTACGAACTTTTACAAGCTGATAAATCTCAATGCACGTGACTAGCATAGTCGAAACACCCATCATTACTTTTCATTTAAATTGCAGTACAACAAATGTGTGATCTAGGGTCTAAGGCAAAACAGATTAGAAAACTGCGTTTTTAGCCCCGTTGACTTGCATTCATTTTTTGTTCTTCCGGGGACCCATGAGCCGACGGAAAAGAGAGGAGACATAGGCTCCCTATACACATAAACAGGCTCTCAATGACAATGTGACATCATAATGTACCAGCCAATGTCATAGTGTACCTCTTAGCCAATAGCGATGGCAGATTTAAATTCAAATGCAGTGCAGAGTTTTTACCTGAAGACAGCACAACACTGGCAGTTTTAGGCCAAATTTCTGACTACAGTTGCCTTCAGCACGATTACACACTCATTTATATAGTTTATCAGCAAAAAAAAGTTGTTTTGTGGGTGACTTGCTCTTTAGGTATTTAATCAAATACAAGGTGTTGTTAATGGTTACTTTTCCACAGTGAAATTCAAAGAACTTTTCTCAGGTTTTCAAAATAAAAGTCTAAAATTTACTCATGTACCATAAAACTTCTGAAACACACAAACATAGTTTGAGGTTTACCAGAAAACCATTTTAATAACCAATTTTTCTAGCTTTTTACTTTTATATACTTTTTCAGTAGAAACACACCCATAACCTTTGAAACACATGATTGGGTTCATTTCCTTTGTTTATTCTTTAAATGGCCTCTTTGATTTCTGAAATTTTTAACTTGAGTTTGAAAATCCTATTGCTCCTCCAGCAGCAGCGGCTCTACTCCAAGCCCCTCCCAGATATTTGAGCTTCTCAGCTCATAGAAGAATGAGCGTGGGGTGGGTGTGGCCAGCTCTAGCTTGCTATCTTAAAGTGACAACGCCCTGAAACGACTCATTCAACAACTCAAGAATAAACCTGCTGAAATTGCTTTATGCAAGAGGAATTTAGTGCAAAGAACTTCACAAACCTTTTTCTATAGACCATCAAACTTTAATATTATGTAACTTTAGAAAAAGTGTCATGATATGTCTCCTTTAAAGCTAAAAGTAGATTTAATTAAACAAAACACAACTTTTTTCATTGTCAATTATATGAAAAGTAATTAAAAAATAAAGCTAATAAACCATATTTACTGTTTATTAAACCACATTTCTAATTTAACTGTCTTTGTTTTACTTTAAATTATAATTATAAAGGTTATGATGCTGCAAAAATTTTGCCAAACTGCATATTATGCTATTAAATTTTTAAAAAATGTGTTGAATATGTGTTTTGTCATATAGATACTTTATGCGTCATTGGTCTTTAAATGCGTTTCAATTTCTTTACATTCCTGTTATGAAGATATCTGCAAATATTTCAGTAAAACAAGTAACAACGGCAGCAGTTTTTGGCAGAACTGATAGAGTTATTAATTCAGATTATTAGCTTCTTGGTACGCATTATTCCTTTTTAACCAAATATTACTTCAAGCTATAACATTAGTTTAAAAAATAAAATATTATTTTATTCAGGCAAAAAATGTGGTGCATATTAAACATTTTGTTCCATTTTGACAGTAAGAATCGATCTCTAATGAAAAAAGCATTTACAAGTCAAATTGTGGACTTTCAATCAAACAAACCATTTTTTTCAGTGAATGACCCTTCTTTTGTCAGGTTTAATGACATCTTTCTGTCGCCACATGGTGCCCTAAGCCACGATGACATTGTTCTTCATGCTGCAGGTTGATGATCCTCACAAGCAAAAGTGATTAAAAGCCTCATAAGCAGAGCAGGTTTATTTATTTATTTATTTTTTTTAGAAAGTTATGTTTCATTTATTTAAGTTGTCCTTGTAGGTGAATGTTGCACAAATAAGCATTTTTAACACTCTTTTATCCTAAAATTAGGGAAAATGTTGCATCTTTTTCCTCATAGGTGAAGGATTTCACGGATCAGGTTAAGCGAGCTCCCTGAGAGTCCTGAAAAGCGATTTTGAGAGAGAACAGAATGTACCATATTCTTGACCCGTCTGCCTCAGATGCTTGCTGTGTATGGAACCGAATACTGGACGTGAATTGTATCATTCTCTGTGTCAACTTGTTAGATGGCAGTTGCTGTAGTGGAGTGGTGAGAGCGGCACATATGCATTATAGGAGAAAATTGTGAAATGACAGATTCCGGGTGTGATACTGAGGGAATGACTAACTAATAGGAGGGGTGCTCCAGGCTGTTAGCTTTGAAAAGCAGTTTGCACATTACTTTATCTTGTCAATCAGATTCCTGGAATGGAAAAGGTGACTGATAACTTGAATTAATTATTTTCTTATTGCATGCATGTGTTAATTCATGTTAATTTATGTCCCTTACAGGCCCAAGCCAGAATATCCAGAGTAAAGCACCACCTCTGGCACCCAGATCACCACACCACTCTCTTTGCATATATTTATATCAAATGAAAGACTTTTTTTTAATCCTGTTGGAACAAGGACCGACTGCCAAATGTGATTTTCGAAATGTACTTTTAAGCTGTTCAAGCTTTCTCTTTGCATTTTGCACAACAACTAAACAACATGAAGCAGAATTTATGGTTATGATGGGATTTGAAAGTTACAGGTTATTTTTTAAGCAGATCCAACCCCTTGAAAACACGTTCTTGTTCTTTAAAAAAAGGTAAATAATGCAGCATGAGGTAAAAGGAAAAGGGGATTGTTTAAGTCTGTATCTGTAATTAAAAAAAAAAGTATTTAGATGTTTTTACCATAGTGTAGAGAGCAAGGTAGGTTTAAATAAATGAATAAGCCTATTTTTAAAAATAAATCTGATCATAAAACAAGCCACTCCAGTTCGGTGCAATGCACAGAGAATAGCACAAACAATTTAATTAAACATCTTTAAACATTCTAACAAATTTAACTTCCCCTGAACATAGAGGATAAGAGGAAAAAAAACATTTCTCTGATGAGAACAGAAACGGCAAGAAGTTCTAACAAGGAAAAGCCTGCCAGGTGGCGAACTGGCTGCACCAACAGAACGCACAATCTGTCTGCTTCTCCTTCCAAACCATTGACAGCTGCCATCACCAGCCTTGCACACTCGCACTCAGTGGCTCCTCAGCTCCCGGCCCATCCCTCTTTAGTGTTTCCTGCTAACCTCAGAGACAGGGTCACCTGGCCCCCTAGTTGCCCGTCTGTGGGGCCGCGCTGGCCCCCTGGAGACATGCCTACATGGGGATGCGTGGCTAACAAGGGTCTAGCAAATCCACTTTAATGTGCAAACTAAGGGAATATTCCTTTGACCCGGGACCATAGTTTCTCTAATAGCAAAATCCAAAAATGTTTCAGTGATGTACAACGATGAGGTTTGATGATCGGTATTTGATCTGCTGCTGATTTGGTATCAAGCATTATCACAGACTACCAGCACCAGATTCAGCCTCCTATTTTTCCTTTGCTTAAGTCCAAGATTGTTCCGTTTGACCCGTAGATTTTATTTATTTATTGTTTTTAGAAATAATTACAGTTTTACTCGTTTTTGGTTAAACTGGAACAGCATCTCTGAGTAAAACCTTAACTCACACATGCACAGAGGCTAAAGTGAAGAGTGTTCGACAAAGCCTTTGCATTGCAACTGGGCTAAAAATAAAACCTGGCAAAGTTGTTCTGATCCCTTATTGGTCTCATAGTTTGATTTCACATTTAGCATTTGCATTCCCCTCCGCATAAACATTTCATTCTTTCCCCTCCTGCAGTACAATGAGACTTGAGTGACTTTGGCAGCAGATTTTGGATCGGTACTCCTGAATCCACCAGTGTATGTTATCAGCAGGTAAACAAGCTTTCGAACAAAGCCATAATGGAACTGCAAGCGGCATAAAGAGGCTCATCTCAAAAGCTATACAGCCCATCAAAGCTGGTGTCATTTCCTCAACACTGCACTGCAGCTGAGAAATGCATGGCTGTTAGTTACAGTTTAAATCGCCCGTCTATTTTCAGACACTTCAGAACTATTTGTATTGATTATTTTCTTGTCAGTAAGCAGCCAGATTACCAAAATAAAACAACAGATTTTAATGTTTACTGGATTCTGTTCTGTTTTGTTCTGTGGTTAGGAAATGAAAAAAAAATATCTGTGTCATGCACTAAATTAAGGGGATTTGCACTATAGGGTGTTTGAATAATTATTTTTCTACTGAAAAAGAAATAGTTCTGTCTATATTTGGACGGATTACTGGTGCCATTCAACCTAATGTGAAAATAATTTCTCCTTCAAGTAAGTAAAGCCTCGATCCTACACTTTCTGCTCACCAGATGCAATCTTGTTAACTGCACGCCTGGATGCTTGTCACCAAACTTTCCACCCATTTGCCTTTTGGGCACAGCTCAGATGCACGACCCAAACCTACGCACTTTCTTCCCAGAGAGTGGAGATACCTCAAAGCTTTCCTTTTCAAATGCCGCATTATCTCTGTAGCGGTAATTATCCATAAAACTATGCCATCAGACGGTTCCGATCTCCAACATGAGGCCAATGAATGTGTTTAAATTTTGAATTATCGTATTTATGTAGATATGTGTTACTAATAGTGATTATGTTAGTCATGTGGGTAGAACCTTTCTTATACTGCGCATTCTCACATATTTCTCAGACATTTCATCACACATTTAATCTGCCGCTGTCTCCGTTTGTTGCTGAACCTGTAGTCAAGGCGGCCGGGGGGGGGGGGGACAATACCGGATGAGATTATGAAGCATGTCTGTTAAAGCATGTCTGTTTGATCATCGTTCTGTTTAGGTGAAGTTCTCTACTTGGTCTCTTCAGGCCCTGACAGAAAATATATAATCTAATCTCTTTCCCTAACCCTTTTCGTTGGCATGAATGGGGTGGAAATGTGACAGCATTAAGTCGATTTACTCCTTGGTTTGCAGTTTCAGCCCCTTAATGCCTCTTGGCTCTTCTTCAACACACTCGCTCCATTTAGATTTAGAAAATATAAGTGTTGTGTTTGAGGCTCCTCTGTTTATTTTCATTTATCCATCATTTGAAGTTCATGCATATATTTACCCCCTCAGATAATGCTTGTTTATTTGCGGTGCCATCAATCCTTGGATCCTGTCGGGGAGATTTTAGGGAAATCAGACAAAACTTGTGTATTATCTTCAAATCCGGCATATATCAGTGACAAAAGGGGCACAATCTAAGACCGCGAGGCACTCTGACACCAGTTTGATATTTTACATTCACTCGTCTAAATCTTAATTTTGTGCCTTTAGAAGGTGTTGACATGAAAAGAAAAGCCATTTTAACAAGTCTTTGTATTTCAGATGAAGGTGTTTTAAAAAGCTGCATCAGATTATCTGTCTGGACAAATACTGGATCCAGACTTTTGTGCAGAAAACGTCTAACTTTTCAATGATGCTGGCAAAATAAGTCATTGTTTTTTTTATGTGGAACTGTATTGAGTCTGTTATGTTTAATTTACTTTATTTCAGTTTTTCAAAAGTAAACTGTAATTTTATTCCAAAATTGAGTAAAATAACATTTGAATTTTAAATAGTTTTTTAAATGCATCTTTTTAATATGTACTGAAAGTGATATCAGTCACTATAAAGTTTGGTCATTTTGATCATAAAATAGCTTTTATTTGATTTTGCAGATTAACTCTGTTTGTTCAACATTTTTAGGATTTCAAATCCAAATTTGACTATAAGGAGGATTTTAAAAGATGCATAAAAAATAAGTTCTTAAACTCTGAGAAAATCAGTGGTGGAAAGTTGGGATGCACGATATAGCGGCATCAGTATCGGTATTGGCCGATGTTAAGCATTTTTTAATTTATCGGTATCGGTCCGATAAGTGACACTGGGCCAATATTAACAACTGATTTTTTCCCATATTGTTTCTGTTTATGAATCTGTTTCAGAGGGTAACGATGTGTAATTGTTTAGTCATGTGACAGTGAT
Source organism: Nothobranchius furzeri (assembly GCF_043380555.1). NCBI lineage: Eukaryota > Metazoa > Chordata > Actinopteri > Cyprinodontiformes > Nothobranchiidae > Nothobranchius > Nothobranchius furzeri. The sequence continues at coordinate 50,320,560 of NC_091751.1, read as the reverse complement.
AGTAATCAAACACACACACACACACACACACACACACACACACACACACACACACACACACACACACACACACACACACACACACATATACAGTACAGGCCAAAAGTTTGGACACACCTTCTCATTCGATGTGTTTTCTTTATTTTCATGACCGTTTACATTGGTAGATTCTCACTGAAGGCATGAACTACGAATGAACACATGTGGAGTTATGTACTTAACCAATAAAAGTGAAATAACTGATGTTTTATATTCTATTTTCTGCAAAATGGCCACTCTTTACTCTGATTACTGCTCTACACAGTCTTGGCATTCTTTTGATGAGCATCAAAAGGCAGTCACCTGAAATGGCTTTTTAACAATCTTGAAGGAGTTCCCAGAGGTGTTTAGCACTTGTTGGCCCCCTTTAAATGGTCATGAAAATAAAGAAAACACATTGAATGAGAACGTGTGTCCAAACTTTTGGCCTTTATTGTATGTATGTATGTATGTATGTATGTATGTATGTATGTGTGTGTGTATATATATATATATATATATATATATATATATATATATATATATATATACACTCAACAAAAATATAAACGCAACACCTTTGTTTCTGCTCTGATTTTTCATGAGATGGACTTGAAGACCTAAAATTCATTCCAGATACACAATATTACCATTTCTCTCCAACATTGTTCACGAATCAGTCTAAATGTGTGATAGTGAGCACTTCTGCTTTGCTGAGATAATCCATCCCACCTCACAGGTGTGCCACATCAAGATGCTGATCCAACATCATGAGTAGTGCACAGGTGTACCTTATACTGCCCACAATAAAAGGCCACCCTGGAATGTGCAGTTTTGTCTCACAGCAAAATGCCACAGATGCCACAAGCATTGAGGGAGCGTGCAGTTGGCATGCTGACAGCAGGAATGTCAACCAGATCTGTTGCTCATGCATTGAATGTTCATTTCTCCACCATAAGCCGTCTCCAAAGGCGTTTCAGAGAATATGGCGGTACATCCAACCAGCCTCACAACCACAGACGACGTGTAACTACACCAGCCCAGGACCTCCACATCCAGCACGTTCACCTCCAAGATCGTCTGAGACAGCCACTCAGACAGCTGATAAAACAATTGGTTTGCATAACCAAACAATTTCTGCACAAACTGTCAGAAACCGTCTCAGGGAAGCTCAACTGCATGCTCGTCGTCCTCATCAGGGTCTTGACCTGACTCCAGCTCGTCGCCATAACAGACTTGAGTGGGCAAATGCACACATTCGATGGCGTCTGGCATGTTGGAGAGGTGTTCTCTTCACAGATGAATCTCAGTTTACATTGTTAGGGCAGATGGCAGACAGCGTGTGTGGCGTCGTGTGGGTGAGCGCTTTGCTGATGTCAATGTTGTGGATCGAGTGGCCCATGGTGGTGGTGGGGTTATGGTATGGGCAGGCATCTGTTATGGACGAAGAACACAGGTGCATTTTATTGATGGCATTTTGAATGCACAGAGATACCGTGATGAGATCCTGAGGCCCATTGTTGTGCCGTACATCCATGAACATCACCTCATGTTTCAGCAAGATAATGCAAGGCCCCATGTTGCAAGGATCTGTACACAATTCTTGGAAGCTGAAAATGTCCCAGTTCTTGCATGGCCAGCATACTCACCGGACATGTCAACCTTTGAGCATGTTTGGGATGTGCTTGACCGGCGTATACGACAGTGTGTACCAGTTCCCACTAATATCCAACAACTTCGCACAGCCATTGAAGAGGAGTGGATCAACATTCCACAGGCCACAATTGACAATCTGATAAACTCTATGCGAAGAAGATGTGTTGCACTGCATGAGGCAAATGGTGGTCACACCAGATACTGACCGGTTCTGAGTCCCCAGACCCCCAATAAAGCAAAAAACTGCACATTCCACAGTGGCCTTTTATTGTGGGCAGTATAATCAATCAATCAATCAGATTTATTTATAAAGCGCTTTTCAAACAAAGTGCTACTCAAAGTGCTTTACAAAATGACCCCAGATTCCCATAACAGGTTAAAAACATTAACAGACATATGCAAGCACACACACACACACACACGCACCCACACACACATACAAGTAAAAATTATATTTGGCTGAGTCCAGATGAGCCAAGTAGGTAAGGTAAGGAAACGCCATCAGAGGAGCCGTCTGCCCAGGCAGCATCAGGTCTTCCACACTAAGTCAGCGCGCTCAGTGGAGGAGGAGCATAGACCCCCACCTCCACTTAAACACTACCTATAGAGCACCCAGGAAGCTACAGTCGACCACCGCTCCCGGGGCAGAGGGCCCCTACAGAGGAAACACTGGATTAAAATGAGTAAAAATATAATAAAAGAGCTAATATTAGGGACAAAAGTTAGAAAATAAGTAATAAATAAAATCATATAAAACATGCAAAGCAAGCAATAAAATATAATCATGTAAAACGAGAAATAAAACTGTAGTAAATATTTAGATAAAAGCTAACCTAAAAAGATGGGTCCTGAGCCTGGACTTAAAAACATTTACGTTCTCTACAGCCCTGAGGTCCTCTGGCAACTCGTTCCAGAGGCAAGGGCCATAACACTGGAAGGACGCCTCGCAGTATAAAGTACACCTGTGCACTACTCATGATGTCAGATCAGCATCTTGATGTGGCACACCTGTGAGGTGGGATGGATTATCTCAGCAAAGCACAGGTGCTCACTATCACACATTTAGACTGACTCGTGAACAAAGTTTGAGAGAAATGGTAATATTGTGTATCTGGAATGAATTTTAGGTTTTTAAGTCCATCTCATGAAAAATCGGAGCAGAAACAAAGGTGTTGCATTTATATTTTTGTTGAGTGTGTGTGTGTGTATATATATATATATATATATATATATATATTTATATATATATATATATATATATATATATATATATGTATTTATATATATATATATATATATATATATATATATATATATATATATATATTATGAATCGGCAAATATCAGTTATCAACCATAGGAGTGATATTAATATTGGTATTGGCCTAAAATTTCATATCGCTGCATGGCTAGTGGAAAGATTGTTTTTAAACTTTAATTTTGAACTAGAAAAATATTTGTCAGCATTCTAATCCAATGTTACGCAACTATTTTTGTAAATTACATGAAAATAATTGTCAAATGCACGAGTGTATGAGAAACACAAACACATTTATTTACTGTAATAAAACACTTTGGCTCTTGGGATCAATTTAGAAACATGTTTACATAATTTTTTTTAAATTGTATGTCAAGAAAACAAGCATATTGAAAAACTAATACGTATGGATCACATTTTTATCTGCATGCTGCTTAATATCAGAGGGTTTGGTGATGAAAACCAAACAGTGAGTTAAAAGCAGTTTTAACAGCGGAAGTAGCAACAGACTACACATGGCAATGTTAAATCTCATTCAGCCTGATGAGCCTGACTCCCAGCAGCACTGAGCTCAGTGGGGGGTTGTAAACATTTACACTAAGAGCCTGTCCAGTGCACATGGTTGGTGCTTGCCAGCCACCTCGGTATCAAATGTTGTGTTGCATATTTTGTCATTCAGGCCTGTCCCGAAATTGTAGGAATCACACCATCAATTTATGAAGGAGCCATCCAAATGTGACAACAGGCTTATGCTAAATGGAGAAAATAGAGCTAAACATTGTTAAAACACCCCTAGACCCACATGGTAGAGAGTGCTATGCTCCCCGCTGTGAACTGGGAAAGTGATGTTGGTGGGCTTCCTTCTCCATGAGGGCCGCATCGTTCTTGGGCCCCGTTTTAGAAGCCTTTTTGAAGTCTGTTTCCTGCAGCCGAGTGCCAGCATTTATATTTGCACAAAGCGAAAAAATAAAAATGCTACATCAAATGAACACAATAGATTGTGCTATTTTACACAGTTTTTTCTCTCCGAGTCCACAGGAAATTCCCGCAACATCACTATGCTCTGCTGCTGCGTGAAAAGAAAGCCTGAATTGTCCTTTTTAAAATATTTTACAAAATCTAAACCAGAGCTTTTAACCTTTTTGATTTAAAAAAACTGATTTCTATTTTTTCTTTAGTTTATTAAAAAGTTAGTTTATATAAAAATTGTCAAAATAAAAGTAAACAGTCTCTTGGGGATCAATCCTTTATTGTTTCAAAACTCTATCCTTTACAATACAGTCATTTATTGTTACATGTGATTTTTTTTATGCGTAATATACAATGTCTCTCGATAATGAAACACAGTCACGATGTTTTTCCTTTCTACATATCAATAATCTATGATAACGAGAAGTTTGTGCTGATATATTTACTTAGTTCAAACAGCTCAGTTAACTTCCCTTTTTCAAATTAACAAAAGCGTTGCTTTTCAAAGTGCATTTCGAGGATTGCAAAGACGACTGCTTCCTTCAGTCAGTCATAATGTACACCTCAGTATCGGCAGATACTGGCTGTGAGTAACATACAGCATTAACTACATTTCCAACTACAACATTTATCTGGTAAGTAAATGAAAGAAAATATTCCAATATGCATGCCGTGAACATTCCTCCATTAACATTTATTATAAATTGTATTCAATGATTATGATAACGACAGTGTTTTTTCCACAAGAGGACAAATGCTGATAATGAGAACTAATATTTAACATCCAAATTCGGTTCAATTCCACACAGGTCGGGGGGGGGGGGGGGGGGGGGCAATGCCACAGTGTAGCGGGCAAATGCCCCAAGAAGATTAATAGCATTTGGTCCACAATAAACAAATCTGGATTTAAAAGAAAATGTGATAGCAGGTGAGATTTTGAACATAAGTGCAAAAAACAAAACATGATGTTGATGTCGAGTCTTTAAATCTGTAAGGTCTTCTGCTGTTAAAGTTCGGAAACAAGATGCTTCTGTTCAAAAATTAAAATAAATGTACTTTTTTGGGCTCATTACTTGGCTATTATACTTTTCTGTTCCACGGAACGGCTTTCACTCTGTAGAACTTTGTTCCTAAAGGAACCTTGAATCTGTTCTGGGCCTGCAGATGAAGAAAAGACAACTTTGTAAGCATGATTGGGGAGAAAAACACTTATATTCAGTGAGGTTTATTTTGTTTGTTTTAAATACATAGTTTAGAAAAAGGATTTTAAAAAGTTCTAAGCACCTTTTTTGCCTGACAATACTCCTTCTCCATCACTTTTCCAAGAACCCATGGCCGTCTGGAGGTCCCTGATGCTTAATATCAGGACAAAAATTATTCAGTAAGTAAGCAAGAATAGCAAACAATCCATAACCGATTTATTTAACAGAATAAGCATGACTATGATCAACTCTAATATGCCTTACTCTATTATTTGTAAACAATAAAACAAATGATTTCAGAAGGTTTGAAAGACGCTGACCTGGTTTGAGGTCCAGTGCGGTGAGAGACTCTGAGTGGAGGAAGTAAAGCGTGGGACCGACGGTGAACAACACGTAGTTGTCGTGCCTTTCATCCAGGATGATTAGAACCAAATCGCCAACCTGAAAACTGAAACACAAAAAGGTCGAACAAACAGACAAAGAGATGATGACACCAAGTTCTGCAAAGTGCAAACAACACCATAATGGTAATAATAATATAATAAGGTGTGTAATTACACCGCATGTAATGAGTTTCAGCTGAAAACATAATTGTTAAAATTCAAATTGGTGAGGACATGCTAATGCCGTCAGTTATTTTATTATTCACTTACTCTCTGATGGCGATTTTGTCTGAATGCCGCGATGACACGGACGACATGCTTTGAGACATCTGCAAAAAGGACAGAAATCAGGCAAAATGCTGCTTTAAGGAGGAGGAGAAAAGCATTTAACGTTGATCTATGTAACAACATTTTAGGACACATCTTAGAATTAGATATGATTAAAACTTTGTGCTTTGTTAAAAAAAACACAAAAACATTTTTTTACATTTTCATTAATAGTTGTTTATGTTTCTAAATAATAAAGGTGGAATGAAATTTTAGCACTTTGCACACATTATGGAACATTTTACAAAACCTCCATTTCTCATTAAGATTTAGCCTTCAAAAGCAGTTTTACTCTTTGATGCTACTGCCACCTAGTGGCGAAGCTGATTAACTGACCAGTCTTTGGCTGAGGCGCTTGTTTTCTTCTTCCTTCATGTGTAACGTCTGAAACGTTTAAGAGATCGTCAGTCACTGGCACAGAAAAGCAACACTTTCCATGTGGTCACCACATAAATCCAGGATGTATACTCACCCTCTCAAGTAAGATTATCCGTTGTTTCTCCTCAGACATCATGCTGTCACTACAGTTAAAATAACAATAGTTGTCAACTACAAAAGGACTAACTAAAGAAACTAAGAAAGTGTCATCGTTTTTATCTTGATTAATCAAAACAAGAAAAACATACAATAAACTCTTGACACTAGCTTGACTTCTTTCTGCTGTCAAAAGTTGCCGTCTAACCCTTGAAGCTACCCTTGAAATCCTTTACCGTTGCTACAGTTGGAACTTTGGAACTAGATTTACTAAATTTTAATTGTAAACATGATTTCTTTTGATGAGATTTTAAGACCATTTACTCTCATCTGTTTTCTACTTTGAAATATGTTGATGCAAATCTAAATTTCTGTTTCAAATCTAATCTTGCAGATGAACTGCTCTTGCACACAGACTTTGCATCACGGACAACATCTCGTTTGAAACAACTCACTGTGCTGACCAGTGCATGAGAATGTGTAGCCTTAAGCCTAATTTATACTTCTCCGTCAGCTCTGCGAGGCGGAGACGCACACACATCGACAAAGACGTCTTGCTTTCGGACTTCTCAGTCACCTGAGGATTGTTGCAAAACAATTTCCCGCCGGGACAACAGAGGACGTAGGGCTATTCTGGGTTTTCCTGCAACCATTACAGTCACGTATCCGGTCCACGATAGTGTATTTACTATTGTTTCTATTGTTTTAATGCATTTCAGAGACTTTAACATGAACAAATATGTCCCTCATTCCCCTCCACCTCTTCTAAACGCACGCTTCTCGTCTTTTCTGTCCACAAATAAAACGCTTGCTGTAATTTCTTGCCCTTATTTCTCTGTCTCACAGCAGTTTTATTTAATTTAATTTTGTATATAAGTATGTATGTACGTATGTACACGTGTGGGTATCTATGTATCCATGCTTATGTGTTTATATTTACGTGTGTATGTATATGTATATATATATATATATATATATATATATATACATATATATATAGATAGATAGATAGATATCGTTAATTTTACTATTATTTATTTACTTTCCTTCTTTTCTTTTTTTTTTTTAAGTCTGTTATAACTTTCTAACTCTGCCACCTTATTTGTTATTGGTTGTGTTGTAGGAGGACCTGCTTGAAAACGAGATGTTACATCTCAAGCAGTTTATCCTCCTGAAAAACATAAGTTAAATACATAAATAAATAAAATATCTTTGTACTCCTTCAGTCACGAGTGAATAAGTGTTCATATTTGCTGACTTTTTCCACGATGCGTTCTTCAATCTGTTCCGTATCTGCCGCTAAATATGTCTTTACTTTTCGAAGCTGCAAAGATGGTGCTATTGACAAATTTACAGGAAGCAGCGTCCTGACCAATCAATCGCAAGCTTGCGTTATCGGTCTCTTTCGACAGATAGCTAAAAATTGGGGCATGTCTCCGTCTTCCTCTGCGAGCACGTTGGAGGGATCTTGTGTCGACACATAACTGACGTTGCGTCTCCGTCCCGACGCAGTCGGAGAAGTATAAATTAGGCTTCCCCCTTTGGCTGCCCCATAATTCGAACCCTGGTCTTAATCGTACTTTAGAGACACGTTAGAGCCCACTCTAAGGAGCACATCTCAAATGTAAACACTAATGGCTTACTGGACGGCCACCATGCTGGCTTCCACTGCTGAATCGACGTCATCTCGAATGGCCGCCACAGAGGCCAGCCTGTCGGCGTCAGACATGGCCTCAAAGGCCTCAGCCACGGGCAGAGCTCTGGCTGCTGCTGCTCCAGCATCTGAGACATCTGGACCAGAGGGATTAGGGGCAAAGAAAGCTGAGGACACCAGCGTAGTGCTGCGCAGGTGGTTTAGCTCCTCCTCCAGCTGCTTCTTCTCCTGCATCAGACTAGCTCGGTCCTCGGACAGCGTCTCTATCAGACCTTGATCAGAAATAATGAGTCCATAAAGATTACTCATGTCCTTTACATGCAGAAACAGTTTATTTAGTTGGTGCATACTTTCCAGTAACATCTTTTTTGACAAGCCACGCTGTTTTGACAGTAAAGCTCTTACCTTTGTCCTTTTCCTGCTGCTGAGTAACAGTCTGCAGTTTCTCCGTGAGCTCACCGACAATCTGCTCCTTCTTCATCTTTTCTCGGGTGAGAACTGTGTTGAAATTTGTCTAAGAAATTGCAGGAAAAAGTTCACATTAGGTAAATTTTGGTTTAAAACACAAGTGACTGGATATAATTTGAATTGGAGGACTCCATACATCAGTGGTAATTTTCACGCTCAAGTTCATGGGATTCGTATACAGGCGTTTAAAAGCACACATCCCATAACCCTAAAACAGTCTGGATTCAGACCACATGACCCTTTTCCATTCCTAGAATGAAACTTTTGTGTTCTTTAGCAAATCAAAGCCTTTTGAATTGATTGGCCTCAATGTCAAGCGGATAAATTAGAGTTGAACAATATTTTATTAAATAATGTTTTACTTTCAGTTACTCAACACAGACAAGTTCTTTAGTTGATAGCTTTCTGTTTGACTTCAACAAATGGTCACATTTCTAATTAATTTGTTTAAAAAACTGAAAAATAAACAATTTTAATTATATTTTTAATTACTAATTTAGATAATTTTTCATCATTTATTTATTTAAATTAACTAGATTAGTTCTTATTTTTCAGTTCATTTTCAAAAAGTTTCTAATTCCTTTTTGAATTGATTTTAATTTTTAAATATATTTTAATCATCTTTCATCATTTATTTTTAATACATTGTATTTGCTTGTATTTTTCCATTTTAAAAAGTTTATTTCTTTACATTTTATTTTAATTTAATTATCTTTTAAATTTTAATATTTTGGTTGTTTTTTAAAGAATTTTATTACCTTTTTCCTTTATTTTATTTTTTCATTCTATTATTAATCATCATTTGTTCTTATTAATTTTTATTTTATAAACTTATTTTCATTTTAAAAAAGTTAAAACTTTTTTTCCCATTATTAAAAACTTGGCAATTTCATCCCTCAAGCCGAAGGTTCAGCACATTCCCGCCAGGTCTCATTAATGATTCAAAGAAAACATTACTGCAGTCATTTTAGATATTTTCGTATTTGTTCTCTCTGGTTGTGAAAAACTGCAACCTGGTTGTTTGAGTAATAATCAATGACTTGCTATATCTGTTTGGAGTAAAGAAAATATTGTTTTTGGAAGCACTGCAGTAATTTTCCTCAGTAATCTAGGCGGTGACTTTTTCCAGACCATGCAATGTTTATTTGACTCATATAGTCACACAAAGGGCTCACCTGAGACTGTGCTGTTTCCAACTAGCAGATTTCACACATTTAACTTCTTGTGTGGTTAGTAGCTTTTAGAAAAACAATCCAAACAGCCTTAAAGGGGCATTATGGAAGTTTGACAGCCAAAACATGTATAGAAATAATAAATTTCTTCTTCATACATTCTCCTGCAATGCCCTGGTCCTGTAGAATGAGCCCTGGGATTTTTACTGTGATTGCCTGTTTTTCTGTAAAATCACAGAAAAAGAGATGCTCGGGTCGAGCAGGCTGCTTCATGCGCGTTCACGCTCAGGCATAGCCCTCCGAACCGTTCTTTGAATGTTGTTTCAGATGTCATCAAGGATATAAATGTTAGATACAAAGGACATCACTGGTGCTTTAGCTCGCCTAGTAAGACGTTGGACTCTCGTGCAGAGGATCCGGGGTCGATTCTTGATGCGAACATAATTTAGAGTTTCTTTTTTACATTAATGATATATTTTTTTACAGTAAGATACCCAAATTTTTATTTGATACTCGCCGAACGGCATTGAATTCACAGATAAAAAAAAGATGTGGGTTCAACTTTCATTTTGGAACAATTTTTCAAGCAAGGGAAGGGAATGATCTGAGCATGCAGGAGGACTGACCCATCTTAAACCTTTGTCGGCTGTGCTGAAGAGAAAGGTACAGAACCAAATTATTTAATTAATTAGCTGCATGTTCTCCTGTCCTCTGCCCCCCCCCCCCCCCCCCCCCCACCACCACCACCACCACCACCACACACACACACACACACACACACACACACACACACACACACAAGGGAGTCTCGGCTGTTATTTTCGTTAAGGAGTGTGCACATACAGCATGCGCGCCTCGTGCACGAGTCTACTATTGAAACTGCCGTTACGCTTTTGGCCTGAGGGGGCAATCGCGAGCATAAAAATTCAAAACTCTGTAAAGTCCCTTTAAGAATGTTTTACAACCTAAAAACGAACCTGCTGCTCTGCAATTAGTGAAGTCTTGAGGTTCTGAATCTCTTCATTCTTCTTCTTCTCCAGGAGTTCCAGCTGCGTCTGCAGCGAGGCCCTCTCCTGCTGCAGGCGCTCTTGTAAAGCAGAGTCCAGAGACAAGGGTGCTCCTGCGTCTGCATGGCCCTCAGCGTACAGCGACAACCCTTCATCACTAAAACACACACAGCTAAGATGATTCCTGACAAAACGGTAGTGTCTGAGAGATTGAAACACATTTGTAGAAACAGACGGAGTTTACCTTTTTAAAGACTGCTTCTCTTGAAGCTCTTTCTCAAGTTGTCTAATTTTCTCTGAAAGTTTCTTCTCCATCGCCTCCTTCTCCTGCTCCAACTCTTTAAAGACATCTAGTGCAACAACATCGTTTTCTACATCCTCCTGGACTCTCTGGTTGTCCTGCTCTATTCTTTTAGCCTGTAGTTCATTCTCTGCCTGCAGACGGTTGATGACAGTCCTCAACTCCTGCTCCAGTTCTTGGAAGCTCCTCTGCTTTTCATTTTGGTCGCTGAGCGCAGCCACTTGCTGATGCAACTCTTCTTTGAGTTTCTGCTGCTCCTCAGTGTGGCTTCTCTCAGCATTCTGGGATTGCTGCTGCAGGATTAAGAGCTTGCTCTGGAGTAGAGCGGCCTCCTCTTCATGCCTGTCCACCAGCTCAGAGATGCAGTGGTCCTTTTCAATCCTCATGAGAGTTCTCAGCTCCGCTAGGCCCACCTCATACTCTTCATTCTTAGCTTGAAGCTGTCTTTCCAGACCTGCCAGCTTGTCTCTAAGTACTTTGGTCTCACTCTCGATTTGGGTGTTTACAGCCTCTGCCTGTTGAACTTTGGCCTCTTCAAATAAGACCCTAATTTCTTCAGTCTCAGACTCTTTAAGGGCCAGCTCCACCTCTAGTTTGCAGCGAAGCTCTGAAAGCTCAGTGATTTGAGCTTCCAGGTCAATCATTTGTGCATCCTTGCCTTTAATGGTGGTGGCGTGGTGATCAGCTGCCTCCGCTAACTTTGCGTTATTCTCCGCAGCGAGATTTTCCAAAGCCTCTTGGTTATTCTTACTCAGGCTCTCCAGTTCCAAGTTGTGTTCCTGCTTCATCCTGTCCTCCAGCTCCTTTAAGCTGCACTGAGCAACGGCTTCCAGCTCCTGCCGGATCTTTTGCTGACTGCGTTCAATCTCAAAGTGCAGGTTTCCAAGCTGGCTGGTCAGAGACTCCCTTGAGGCTGAAAGCGTCTTGATCTCTTCAGACTGATCGCTGATAATCTGCTCAAAGTTTTTGATCTTATCAGTGAGGTTACTCTCTTTTTCTCCCCATCGCTCTTTTTCATTCTCCAGCTGAGTAAGCTCTTTCTCTTTGCGCTCCATCAGCCCCTCCAGCTCCAGCATTGCACGTTGGACGTCTCTGACAATCTTCTGGTTGACTTGGTTCTCCTCCGCCAGTATATGAACCTGCTTCTTGTGCTCTTGCTGAAGAATCAGAAGCTCAACTTGATGTTGCTCCTTTAACTCGGTCTCCCGTGTATGGCAAATGTCATCCACCGTAGCGCGCACTTCCAAACTCAAACCACGCAGAATGATCCCAAAGTCATGTTGCTCTTTTGATACCAGACCTCTTAGGTAGAAGAGGTCATCTTTTACACTTCTTAACTTAGAGTGGGATTCCTCTGCAGCACTTCTGTACTTCTCCGCAACTTTTTTGAGTTCAGAAATCCTCAAGTTCTCCTTGGCGAGTGTCGTGGTGTCCTGCATTCGCTTGTTGTCGATAGCGTTAATCACTGAGGAGTACAGCGACTCCACCATCATCTCTGGACTTGTGGGGTCGCTGATGGGATTGGGGGAGGTCAAGTTCTCTTCGATCACAAACTCGTTGACGGCAGACATGAAGTCAGACTCGGGGCTCTCCGCAAGAGAGTCCAAGTCGAGGGATCCCTGCTGCAGGACTGGATCCATGTTGGGGTGGCCGATGGTTTCAAAGTCAAATGTTTGTGCATCAATGCTGTCTGGGGATAAATCCTCTAAAGGAGCTGGGATGGGTACATGTAGGGGCTGGCAGCTGGGCCCCTGAAGGCTAAGAGAAGGAGGTGTTTTAGAGGACATGGGGGTTACAGTCCCCGACTTTCCTTCGGACTGTGGAGTTAATGCTCTTGATCTTAGAGTAATGAGCGAAGAGGAGGTCTAAAAAGAGAAACCAAATGGTTGTAAAATGGCAGAAAAGGTCACTTGGCATCACTTTGTGACATAAAAATGTGCTTTACCCTTTGCTCACTGAGCAGGTCAGTGATGGTTTGAGACATTTCATCCACACTCTGAGCAGCTTGGACCAGTTGATGAAGAGACTCGATGTGGTGATTTAAAGGTTCAAAGTCACACATGGTGGGGACCCTGCAGAGAAAAACACACAGTGATCAGAACCCAATATGAAACGCACCGCACCCGTGTCAGGAGTAGCGACTTACATGAGAAATGGCTGCACCTCCACAGGACAACAGGATTTCAAGTACTGCAGGTCATCAAGTGAGATGTCTGGAAGTTCGTCATCAAACCTTCTGGGCCGCCGCGTCTACAAGAATCACATTGTAGTTATAGAAACTTTGTAGAATTGCTGACGTGCTCAGAGAATAGAGGTCGACCGATATTGTTTTTTTATTTGCCGATACTGATGCCAATGTCTAGGAGACATGGTCAGCCAATGGCCAATATGTACTGCAGATTTTTATGATATCTATAGACATTTTCTACATTATTTTCATGCTAAAATGTCACTAATACAATCAGACAGCTGAATAAAGTTAATTTAGAGTATTTATTATGCAAATGTCACTAGTGAACGTTTAAATTTAATTCTACAACAGCACTGGGCTGCCCGAGGATGTGCCTGACTTTAAATCAGCTTTACCAATGACAAATATCGGCCAATGGTGAAGTATAAAAAAAAACGGTGAATATCGGCCCAATATATCGGTCTACCTCTATCAGAGATTATTAGCAAATATAAAATACAAATCAAACTTACACAAAACGAAGTTGGAGGCCATGAATCAAGTCCTCTAAACAACCGATTTCGGAGGAAAGACTTTCCTAAATTACAAAGAAATACGGGACACGTGACTGCTGGTTTGAATAAAGACGCTGATTATTTCAGAGAAACCAAAGGAGGTAAAAAGAAAACTTACTGAAGAGCTTCCCAAAAGATTCCCTTTTGAACTTCTCTGCCTCATACAGTCGTTTCCCATCTTTCACAAGTGCGTTCGCCCACTGACAGGAATGACAAGAAAGATTCAGACAGGTGTAGTAAAGGAGAATATTCTACCATATTAAGAGATGAAAACAAACTTAAAAACTCTCTGGAAGCTAAAACGGTCTGATACTCTGTACTGACCTCTCTGTAGTGGCGCATAAACATTTTTCTCCTGACAACTTCCACAACAGCCAAGCAGTACATCTGGGGCACCGTGCTGAGGGCCTCCACCACCCTCACCCTCTCCATCAGCTCTGTTAGGAGTCTCAGGAGGGCCTGGAGCTTCTCTCCATCCTGATCTGCATGAAGCATCACGTAGCAGCACCATCTACAACCACAGCAAGTTTCCATCTTAAGACAAAGTCATAAAAACAAATGCAAATGAAAAGGAGAGAAGCTATTCGGTTTTACTTTAGTCTGACTTGCAGGTTGTTAGCTAGTTCTTGTTTGGCAGTGGTGCACTTTTTCTTAATGTCCAGCAGTTTCCTGTGGTTGTTTAACATGATCATCAGCTGATTGGTGTGACTCAGACACAAGTCAGGCAGAACAGATGTATCCTTCAGGTTTTCGGCCCGCTTCTGATTGGCCAAAAAGCCCTGCAAGCGAAAACATGTAAGCACAACTTCTAAAGACGATTTAAACGGAGTAGGCAGTTTAGGCTTGCTTTCATCACCCCCTAGTGTCCATTTAGTAGAACCAAAAGTGAAACTTATCTCCTCGCTGTGCATTCTCTTTTTATCACCTTAAACTATGAGCTGAAATGCCTCCCCAGCCTTCATTAGTTTCTGCAGGAACGGTCCATCCCTAAATTAAACAAATTTGCCGTGTTCATGATCTAAAACGTGCAGGAAACGTGCTGGAAGCAGACTGCAGTGCCAGGTATGTCAGCTCAGCTTTTTATAAATCCAACAGGTGGCAACCCACCACTCTGAAGTTGCAAGTGTGATATTCTGGCCAAAGAGGGTAGTAGGGGTCTGAGTGTAAAGGGTCGTTTTAGCACATACTGGATCAAGAAAATGATTAAAAAATATGGAAAAAGTTGCAAATTATAGTAATAAAAAATGTATCTCTACATACCTGAGCAAGTTCTTTCTGCTCGTTCACCAGTTTCTTACAGCTTGCAATCATTTGGTCAAGAGCATATAGCCTGTCTTCAAGTCCTTTGATGGATTTCATGTTCTGATTATCTAGCTTTGCAATTGTGTCCCGACAGTCGGTCAGGAAAGGCTGAATGATCCGCGGGTCGAGCTGAAAGACATCTCCATGAAAAAACATTTCTATCACTTTGCATTCTACAGCCATTTTTTTCGTGTGGATTTCTAGATGACTCACCCTGCTGATGGAGTCAAAGCATTTCCTCACAACTGACTCCACATCATTAGGTCTGTCTTGGACATTGATCCAGTCTAACAGCGTGACGTTGAACGACGACTGGCTGGCCAGATCGTCTAACAACGCAGCTCTTAGCCCACCGCTGTCAGTCATTTTATTCGCTTCCGGATCTCCATCTGGCTCAGATGTGACGGTCCCCAAAGTGGACAAAGACGTCGGCGACTTAGAGGGCATCGGGGTTTGAGCGGTGCACAGCACAGAGTCGGTGGATTTTTCTTCTTCTGTCTCGTCTGAATCCTTCTCTGGGGTGGAACTGGACTTCTCCGTGCTTTCTCTGTAACTGTGTCTCGTCAAACATTCCAGCAGAGGGATCCTAGCCATGACAGAAACCGAAGTCCCCAACCTGCAATCGTGACAAGAGATAAGAGACTTAATCTCTTAGTTTTCCAATAACTTAAAATTATAATAATAAAAAAACTACACTTACTTTGAAAGTTTCACTTTTATTTCCTCCAAGTCCTGTTGATAATTTGTGTACACTCCATTGAATTTCACCAGCAACTTCTGATAAGACAGAGTGCAGTCGTCCAGATTGGCCATGATGGCTGCCCAGCCTTGGTGTTGGAGATGTTCATCGTGAACCAAACGTTCGCAGAAAGAGCAAAGCTTTTTGGCAACTTCGAACATTTCCTGGGAACGTCATAAAATATGTCAGAAAGCCAAAACTGGAGCAAGAAAGTAGCATTCAATACATTTATTTCTATTTTCTCTAAAGCACTGGGAAACACATGACCATAACATTATCTGATATCATCTTTGGTTTGCATATTTTTGTTATTCAAACTAAATGTGCAGGTTTCTGGCCACAAAACATCTACTATATGTAAAATAAACAATTTCTTTTTATATTTAGAAACTGCAAAAAGGCTAATCTTTAACAGGAGAAACAAATAACTACCAGAGCAAGTTGTGTTCGTGAGGCAACAGTGTGAAAGACAGCTGGCATCAGTAGTGACTCTTCCACCTTTACTTGAATCTCGCTCTCAATTGAGAAGGTGGTTTTGGGGATCGTCGGATCCCGATCAGACAAGATCATCTCTTTGTTGAACAGGAATATGGGGTTGGTTTCCTAAAAATCCAGTGAGACTCATCAGCTACGCGTTCTCCTGTAAGCACTCTATGAAAATCAGAAGCAAGAAACATCTTGTGTAAACTTACAGTGCCAGCACTGTAGCTGCAGACTCGCCTCTCTGCAGCCATACATTCCCCTCCATTGACCACCAGGACTTGATGCTGAACTGCAATCTTATATTTGGCTTGGATGGCATGTTTAAGCTCCAGGACACTGAGACAGAGAACGCAGAACTTTGGGGTAAAATGAAGAGGATGAATAATTGTGAATCGTTTAGGTTTAGATCATTTTCTCACGTTTGGACAGCGAGGTCGGTGTCAAATGTCAACGTGCTGCCATTGTTGACCTGGAACACATACAGCTTCATGGTAAGGCTCCCAGAATTCTTCAAGTTTGCCCGACTTGTTCATTTAGTCCCGTGCCACAGACCTGCAGACATTCAACAAAAACAAACACGATGATGCAAACTGACAATTAAGTCTTAACTGCATTCACCAAATTATAACTGCTGCCCAAGGTCTAAGTCCAGCTCCACTCACGAGATACATGAAATAAAAACACTGTGAAGCAAGCTGTAGAACTGAGAAGGATGTTACAATGCAAAACAGTAATAAAAAATACTAAACAAAAGAATAATAATTAAAAAACAGAAAATGGATCAACGGAAAAACTTTTAAGCCTGATTGATTAAATTAAATAGAAGCAAATAGATCAGAAAAAATACATCAACAGGAAGTAAGCATGTTCTACACAAAATAAAAACAACTACTTGAACTTTTTACAACTTCAATTTGATCGTTTGAGTGTACCCATGTAAGAATGCACAGTAATATTTTACAGTTTTATACTATTATATCAGACTCTTACCAGAAACAACTTTGACTTTTGAAATTCTATTTGTCCACTGAAGCAGCAGCTGAGTCACCATCACAGATTAGACAAACTCTTATAGCAGTTGTTACCTAAATACTGGCCTGATTAAAGGCAGTCCTTCAAATACACGGCTAATTGGCTGGCATTGACTTAGACAAGACAATTTTACTGGTAGAAAAACCAAATTAAGATCTTAAAAAAACAAAGTTAGCGCCACATATTAACTGTTATAATGATGTAGCGACAAGTAGCCTCTCGCAATATTGCTCTCAAAATTAAAAAAAAAACTGTGACAAGTGTAATACTGTCACGGATTTTACGTCTACTGGCCTATTTGATTAGAATTATACTTGGTCGAATAAGAAATGAGAAAACACTGTTGCTGTTTGGAAGCGTGATGGCTTCTGGAGAGACTAGTCAAATAAGTGGCCACCAGCAGCTGCTAGCAAGCTAAATAGTCAAATAATAACCTGCTATGTCTGCCTGTGCTAACTAGCTCTGAGCTAATGAGACTGGCAAGCTTATACGGTAGCGTTCAATTTCGATGAAACTGACAAGTGTATTAACATTTACGTAGGTTGTTGATATTACTTACCTATGCATGTGTTGATTTCAAGATAAGACTTCATACTAAATCAACTAAATAAACAACAACATTCTTCTTACCTCACTTTTCTCGCATCTCATTGGTCTTCGCCTGGGCGACTTGGTTAGCTAACAAGCTAGCATATGAGCTAGTTAGCTAACACGTATAAGCTTGGCATTCTTCAGGGTTAGCTTTCCGAGCCACTTAGCTAACGTTGGCTGGACTAAGCCAGGTGATAACTTACCATTATTACCTGTACATGTTAATAATAGTTTTATAAGGTAGATGTTCGGCGGTGATTAGGTAACAGACAGTCTACAACAGACAGTTGTTTATCTCCAATAGCTAACTACGCTAACACCCTCTCAGTAGCTGTTTTGTTGTTGTCATCTGCCGATGTGCAGTCAGTGAACGATCCGTGCGGAAAGGACCTACGGACAGAACGGTCCGAGTGAGCATCTGTCCGGAAGTTTTAAATCTTATAGCTTGACATTATGAACGATTTGATTACATAAATATTTTGGTTTGAAAGACTGATTTTAATTGACTCTGCACGCTCATGATAAAAGTGACGCGCGCGCGTGTGTGTGTGCAATAGTGGATATTATTTGTGCTGGAACTAGTTAGAGAGTTCTTAAGTTTTTTCGTGTATTTATTTAGTTTATTAAAGATGTTCAAAGAAGTTCTTCGGTTGTCAATTTGAAATACATTTTAAAATTTATGATTTTCAATTCAATTCAATTCAAGTTTATTTATATAGCGCCAAATCACGACAAGAGTCGTCTCAAGGCACTTCACATAATAAACATTCCAATTCACAGTTCATTAAGCCAATCAGAAATAATGTTTCCTATATAAGGAACCCAGCAAATTGCATCAAGTCACTGACTAGTGTCAGTGACTATACAGCAATCCTCATACTAAGCAAGCATGCAGCGGCAGTGGAGAGGAAAACTCCGTTTTAACAGGAAGAAACCTCCAGAGAATCCTGGCTCAGTATAAGCAGCCATCCTCCACGACTCACTGGGGATCAATCATTTGGATTTTATGTTTTTAACTAGCCTGTTCATCTTGTTTTACATTATTTCTCTAGTCTAGTTCATTTATTTATGTTATCCTGGTGTGTGTGTGTGTGTGTGTGTGTGTGTGTGTGTGTGTGTGTGTGTGTGTGTGTGTGTGTGTGTGTGTGTGTGTGTGTGTGTGTGTGTGTGTGTGTGTGTGTGTGTGTGTGTGTGTGTGTGATGTGTACTTGTTGTACTGTAACCCAAATGAGGTAAGGGCACCCCGGACAGCCCTCCAGTCCATCACAGGGAAACAGACATACACAAAAGGGTGATAGTGGCATTTGAGTTGAGTTTTCCCTGCAACCAGGCTGCCAGTTTAAACCAAGCCCCCACAATGCGGGTCTGAAACAAGTGGAAATGAAATAAATTGCAGTTCCACCCTCATCCGCTGGGGGCTGGTGTCAGAAGTGAGCAAATCCTCATTGACTCCCATGTTAAAAATACCAATTTCACAGCAGAAATAAACATGTTTACAGCCTGGTTCCAAAACATGTTTTAGGTTTAATAGATCTAGTTTATACTCATGACAACTCTGCGGGGGGTGAATTTTTGTCACTCTTCTGTTTAAGTGTATTAAAAGCCTAAAATTCTCACTGCCGCTTTTGCACTAGCTGAGCTTAGATTTTAACATGTGCTGTTTAACCATGAAATTTAAATTTAATAGGGTAAAACCCAGTGCATTTAACATAATGCTGCATTTTAGAAAATGGGTTGAAATATAACATGTTGGTGAAGCTGGGTTCTGACTATCGGTTTGGTCCCCTCCCTGCAGCTCGGCGCATCTCTGATCGCCGCGGCGCTTTGCTACGTGGGCTGCCGGTTTGTGGAGCTCTTGGATGTTAACTGATGTTTTTCACCCGGTTCTGCCCAGCGGCAGCTCTGCGTATCTCTGATTGCAGCAGTGCTTGTCTGCGGGCTGCCGGCTTGTGGAGCTCTCGGATGGTAACCGATGTTTTCCACCCGGTTCTCCCCAGCAGCAGCTCTGCGCATCTTTGATCACAGCAGCGCTTGTCTGCTGCGTGCCTGCCGGCTTGTGGAGCTCTCGGGAGACCTCTGTGTTCCACCCAGTTTTACCCAGCAGTCAGCCCGGCGTATCTGTGACCCAGAAGCTCTGGTGTTGTGCACAGTTATCTCTGGTTGTAGCTAGGTTGCTACCTCCGTTAGCTTAGCTCCCACCTCCGCGTTAGCTTCAGGTTAGCTTGTAGCTACATTAGCTTCAGTTCAACGGGTGTTTTGATCCCAGCCTTACAGCCCCACCCTCAGCTCCACCTCTCTTCCCTTTTGTGGAATTGCCTGGGTTTGACGGAGCCTGTGACACGGTCAAAATAGCGGTGGTGGCCACCTCCCATTTTAGCATAAAAACGTGTTATTGGAGCCTATGGAAACCCATTGTCCATATATATATATATGTCAATGGTTTAAACCCAGGCTCTGTCCATGCAAGTGTCATCGATCAAGACACTTCAGTCCTCCTTGTCTACTTGCAGTAGTCAGAGGGACCAGTGGCACCTGTGTATGGCAGCCTCGCCTCTGTCGGGGTGCCCCAGCACGTCTGAGACTATAGCGTTCGTAGTCAGAGTGTGAAATTGTGTGTGAATGGGTGAATTGAGATTTTACTATGGACAAATGAAGGCCATTTACAAACACACACACACACACACACACACACACACACACACACACACACACACACACCTGCAATATATTAGACTCTCCTATCAACCTGACATGCATGCTTTTGTTGTATGGGAAGAAAGTGGTGTACCTTGAGAAAACCCACACATGCATGTGGAGAATATAACTTTATGCAGAAAGCCACTGCAAGGATTTCAACCTGTGATTGTTTTGCTGAAACAAACGAATGCATCACCATGCAGCCATCACAAAATTTGGGTCAGGAAATTGTACTATGAAAGGGTTGCCATTCAGTATTCAAAAAGTTATTTTATATTAAACTGTGTTTATTCTTGAGTCTGTACTAACAAATTGAAAACCTCTAGACATACAAATGGGATGGAAAACACCAAACATTGGATTGTTTAGCACCATCTACTGGTGAACTTGAGTAGTAACATCAGGTGAATGTGCTTTATGGTGAAAATAGGTTATTGTTTCCTGAAAATGTGTGTAGCAAACAAATTATGGCTATAGTGTAATCAAATGCAGCAGGAGAATATTTGAACACATTGTTAAATTTCAGTCACACAGAGGGCAGCTTCATTTCCATTCATGTAGTGCACCAAATGTAGTGCATCTGTTTAAAAACAATAAAAGGTGTATAAAACTTCTTGTTGTGCTGTTTTGTCTTTTGTTCACCATTGAATGAATGCTTTTATTTGTTTGTTTTTCTACTTGCTTTGTCCTTTTCTCTGAACCCTCTGAAAATAATAAAATATTGCAATGACTTGATATAAAAAACAAAAATCTTAAATAAAGGAATGTAAGTTAACATGCTAGTAGAATATCAGTGCCAGGTATAGCTTCCCTGGTTTCTGGGCAGGTCCCTGCTTATTTTAAGAATGCTGTAATCCACCCGCTTCTTCAAAAACCCAATGACCCTTCTCTCCATGGGTCTTCAGACCCATCTCTAAACTTCTGTTCATCTCCAAGATCTTGGAAAATGTTGTGGCTAAAAGCTCACAGCTGCTCTTGATGAATATAACATCTATGATAGTTTCCAGTCAGGTTTTCGTAGAGCTCATTGTACTGAAACAGCACTTCTTAGGGTATCGGCCATCTGACTCATAGTGATAACGGGGACTGTTCTGTTCTGGTCCTTCTGGACCTGACTGCAACCTTTGACACTCTTGAAGATCACCTGCTACTGGAGAGGCTGAGAGACTGGGTAGGCCTATCAGGAACTGCTCTTGAGAGGTTCTCCTCTTATCTGTATGAGCATTCCTTCTGTGGCAGTCTCCAATTGTATGGTCCTCCACCACCTCCCTTGCCAATGGTGTCCCACAAGGTTCTGTGCTGGGGCCTCTGCTCTTCCTCCTCTATCTGCTCCCTCTTCAGCACATCCTGAGTTTTTTTAAAGGAATCTCCTACCATCTTTATGCAGCTGACATCCAACTGTACGTCTCATTTAAGCCCCATGAGATGACTAATCTGCAGCTGTTACACACCTGCTTAGACTCTATTAAAACCTGGATGACTGGGAGCTTTCTACAGCTGAATGAAGATAAGACCGAGATCCTCATCTGTGCCCCAGACAAGCTGGTTCCCAAAGTCAGAGACTCTCTTGGTCAGCTTTCTTCTTACACCAAACCCTATGTAAGGTATTTTGGTGTGACCTTTGACCCAGCTATCACTCTGGATTCTCATGTCAGTTTTCTTGTTCGCTCTTCCTTCTTCCATCCCAGGAACATTGCTAAGCTGAGTCTCATTCTGACTTTACCTAGTGAACTGGACCAAATTCTTGCTTTGCTAAGCTTGGTCCAGGAATGTTCTATTGGAAGCTCTGCGGTCCCTTCTGGCAGGCCAATCAAAGCTCTCTAGAGGGGTTTCAAATCGTTTTTTTTTTAATCAGGAACAGATGTATTTAAGTCCTTTATTTAGAAAAATTATGTATTTTCACCTTCTTAAACAGTGGACTACTTTGTTTCCCGACATCCATTGTGGTGAGCACGTCACCTTGTTCGTTGTCCAGTAGCATGCGGAGATCATTTGAAAGACAACAATAGAAGCCCCCCACACACACACACACACACACACACACACACGACCAAGGACAATCAATGGAGCCTTGCCACACTAATTAATGTATTTATTTAGTCTGACTTGCCAGGCTAATTCTGTTCCGCTCTGAACTTGAGATTGTTTTCCACAGCTTCATCTCCTCACGCTTAGACTGCTGCAACTTTTTCACTTTTCACTTGTCTGGGCAAAACTTCCCTGAACCGTTTACAAGTGGCTCAGAGTAGAGGCCGACCACTATATTGGCTGGCCAATATATTCAAATTTTCTATATCGCCATCGGACGAAATTATTTCTAAAAGCCGGTAAAAAATAAATAAAAGTAAAAATCAGGCACCTGTGTGGCCAACTGCCGCCACTACTTGACTGAAGAAAGGACCCGAAGGACCCCAACACACAGTTTTTTTAATGTTTTGAGTTGGTTTTATATTTGAAGTTCAATAAATATAAAGAGATTTATTGACTTGTTTCATTTATATTGCACACAGTGAGTGTTCCGTTGTCTTTCACAATCAATGTGCTGCTAAAACGTGTATATGTATTGGCCTAAAAACTTTCTTTAAAAATCAGTATCGGCATCAGCTTTAAAAAACCCATATCGGTCTGCCTCTAGTTCAGAGTGCCTTTGCTTAGCGTCTGATCAAGTCCTCCAAACACATCCATGTCAACCCGCTTCTCTTCCAACTTCAATGGCTGCCAGTCAACTTCAGGGTTCATTTCAACATCCTGGTTCTGGTCTTTAGGACCTTACATGGACAAGCACCATCATACATTTGTGATTTTCTCAGTCCCTACACCCCTAGCAGGTCCCTGAGGTCCAGTGACCAAATCCTACTTGTTGTGCAGCACCAGGCTTAAGACCAAAGGTGACAGATCATTTGCTGCTGTGGCCCCCAGACTCTGGAACTCTCTCCCCCTGAGCCTGATATCATTGGACTCAGTGGTCTCCTTTAAAAAGCAGCTGAAAACTCACTTTTTAAAGCTTACTTTGGTGTGACTTTCTGTTCACCCTCTTCTTCCTCAATAGCTTATTTTCATGCTGTTGTTAGAGTCAAATCTAAATATTTTTGGGCTCTTTTTTTTTCTTTTTCCCTTTTTATTGTTTATCTTTCTTTTTAGTTTAGCTTTTTTAACTATAAATTTTCAATTAAAAAAATATTTTTTTTTCAAAATTAGTTGTAAATGTTTTATTGTGTTTGAGAAGCACCTTGATAGGTACAGTACCTTCTCTTCTTCTTCTTTAGAATCAGGTTCAGGTCTCTTCTTGTATCTTGTAGATCTGGTGAATACAATATTGACATTATTTTTTATTTCACTGATTGGGTCCCGGGCTGCACTAGAGTGCCGTAGGTAGCTCTGTTGCCTCACAGGTTTAAATCCCCGTTGTGGCCTTTCTGCATGGAGTTGACATGTTCTCCCCATGCATGTGTGGGTTTTCTCTGGGAGCTCCAGCTATCTCACACAGACCAAAAACATGCATGTTAGGTTAATTGGCAACCCTCAGTTGTCCCTAAGTGTGTGAATGGTTGTGTGTTTGTCCCTGTGATGGACTGGCATCCTGTCCAGGGTGTCCCCCACCTCTCGCCCTATGACTGCTAGATGACTCCATTTGGCATTACTGAGGATAAAGCAGTCAGAATAAAGAGTGATTGATAAGACCTTTTAAGAAAACCATTGTTTTCTTTTAGAGAAAATAATCTATTTCTAAAATAGCTTAGCCATAACCCTACATATGAGCCTTTTATATATTTGAACATACAAATTGGACCTGCTTCTCCTCCTCCTCAGCTTGCCAGCTTCCCACTCTTCTTTTGCAGATGTTAAGAAACCTCATGCTGCTCCAACACAAGAGATAAATGTGTCAATCAACACTGCTAAACGTGTATTTATTTATTTATTTTATAGCAGGAGAGGAAACCCGGTGTTTAATTTGTCAACCAGAAGGTTCCAGAACATAGCAATGGTTCCATTTCAGCGGATTAGCACCTTTATTCTTGTCTTTACCTTCATTCGCCTCCGCTGTGTGTGTGTGTGTGTGTGCGTGTGTGCGTGTGTGTGTGTGTGCGTGTGTGCGTGTGTGTGTGTGTGTGTGTGTGTGTGTGTGTGTGTGTGTCCATTTAGGATGCCAAAAGGTAGAAAAGACAGTCTGTGAAAAAGTATGAACACCCTCTCTCAGTTATGATGTGTGTTAAAAAAAAGCAGGTCCATTTGAGCTAATGTCTCATGATGAGTCAGTTTTGCCCGTCAGAGATGATGGTCAGAGACTGCATGTTTGAATTTGGTGGATATTAGTAAAAAGGAATTTTTGTTCTACTGGAAGTTTTACCGGTTGTGTTCCTGTACAACCGGCCCAGATCATCACCGCAACTCCACAGTTTGTGCACTGTGTTTGTGCTGATATGATAGCTTTATTTCCTCGTTTGTCTCCGTCACCCAAAGCACACAGATCTAGATCCATGCTATTGTTGCTCCTTTTGGAGAGAATAAAGATACTCTTTTGTTGATACTGCAAAACAACACAAGCGTGTTCAGTATTTTTCAAAATTTACTGCCTTGAAATTTCATTTAAATTACTAACAAAGAGATTCAAGTTCTTAGATGTGTGCGTTCTTGTGAAATATGTGTAGTTTTTGTAGTTTTTAGTCAGACATGCTACTTTTTTGGCGTCTTCTGATGTTAAAAGCACATTGAATTGCCTCTGTGTTTGAAATGTGTTCTATAAATAAAGCTGCCTTGCCTTGCCTAAAAGACCAAGACGTGGACAGACTATAACTAATGTGTTTTAAAAAATAAATAGTGACTATGTTTATTTGCTTTATACAGTTTGAGGTCTCAGAAGAAGTGCAAACTTAAAAAGAGACTAATCGAGTAATCACAGTTTGGAATGAGACAAAACAGTTGATAAAGAATTGAAAAACTGTCTCTTAGGTTGGTCAATGAAATATTTTAACAGATTTGTTGGTTTTACTGCTTTTTTTCTGCAGGGATGCAAAACTGGATCAAATCTGTCAACAAATGTGATTAAAAAGTTAGAAACTGAACGGGTCATGGTGATGTTTACAAGTGCAACACTGATGCATGTCCTGATGCTGTGCTTTTATAATCACTGACTTCAAGTTATGATTAAAAAGAACAAAATAACTGTATTAATCTGACATTTCAACAAAAAAATGCTAAACTAATAGACAAAGGCTTAATGAAAGAGCCTTGGACCATGACTGACAGACAGTTTCAAACACGACACAGAACAATTACACCATTAACATCTAACCCTACGCCGTGCTAGGTTTACAAAACGCTGTGCAGGTCTGGTGGATTCTTCTTTTACATCAATGTGACAAGAGGGAAATATCTTATTGCCTTTCAAAAGGCTTTCAGTGTTGAAGTAAGTCTGACATTTTGTTGATTTTTTTAAAGGAGTATTTTCTACGCAACCAAGAACTGGAAATTTTATATAACCATCTTGAAAGAATAACACAGTTTTTAAAACATTACATCTTTCTTCTTTTCATGTGGAACATGTAAGGGAACAGAAATGTATTAGAATAAAAAAATGTGCTGTAATAGAAAGCAGTGTTCATGAATAAATATGCCGCAACATCCTGTCTTGTCTTGGAATGTGAGCTCAAGTCCAATGTGGTGAAAATGTTTCA
This sequence comes from Nothobranchius furzeri, assembly GCF_043380555.1. Lineage (NCBI taxonomy): Eukaryota > Metazoa > Chordata > Actinopteri > Cyprinodontiformes > Nothobranchiidae > Nothobranchius > Nothobranchius furzeri. The sequence goes on along the minus strand of NC_091751.1, from coordinate 50,294,407 downwards.
CTGTGAGACTTCATACTTGAAGGACTCATAAGGGGTGGGGTGCGATTAAATAAAAAGATCTTAAAGTGACGATGTGTATTTTCCCTGGCGATAGGGGGCAGTACATACCTAAATTGTTGCAAGAAAGTGGTCTATTTGTATTCAAGCAAGACCTACCAACGGATGACCATTCGGGTCAAAAATCTCTGGGAGAACCTCCAGCAAAATAATGAGCACATCAGACTCCCTTTCATCACTGGCAACGAGCAAAGGGGTAAATGTATAAAACAACAACGTTTATGGATGGCAAAGTTTTGTAACCATTTGTTACAGATCAGTAACTGCATTTTGTCCTTACGGGCTCCCGTAGAAGGAAACATGGCATGTAATATGGCGTTGCCTAGAGACTTGGACCCACTCTCATGTATTTTTATGACATAATCTAATTCATTTTCAACAACTGTTGATAGCTATTTCCAGAGATTAACAGTAAAAACTATACATTGTCTTATTTAGAATATTGGTTGTGCGGCAGAGAAGACATACCCACACTTAAATGAGTCTATCTCTGCAACCACAAGGTCTATTTGATTACTTTGGTCTCATCATCAAGGTAACCATTGTGGGATTTCTTGGGAAGTGTAGATATTAGTATACATATTATTGATGAGATATAAATTAAGATGGTACATTGTAAATTTTGTGCACTGAACTGAACACCAGGTGGGAGCAGAGCACTGCTAATATATATAGAGGTGAAGTGGAGAGTTCAATGGAAGTTCTGCTGAGGGTTACAAGATGAATGCTGCTTGTGTGCTTGTCTCTCCTTTTGTAATAAAGTTCATATGCACAAAGTCACTGCCTGCTTGTTTTCAATCAACTACAAAACATAACAGTAAATGTTTTGATTTTTTTCTTTCTTTTCTTAATGAACAGTGATTCATTTAATTGTATTTTTATTGTGTTTGGTGCATTTACAAAAGGTTTATATGGTCTTGTAGCCCAGGCTTTGTAGTGTTTCAGAGGTGGAGCTTGATGATGTTTATTGATCTTTAGGCCATAAATGCCCCAACTGACGCTCAGGCTCAAGCTGCAACTTTTTAACCTCTGTCCATCCATTTTAAGCTGCTTATCCAGACTTGGATCATGGGGGCAGCAGCCTAAGCAGAGGGGCCCAGACTTCTCTCTCCCCAGCCACTGGGGCCAGCTCTTCCAGGGGAATCTCAAGGTGTTCCCTAGCCAGCCAAGAAACAATGTGTTTTGGGTAATCCCTTGGGTCTTCTCCCGGTTGGATGTGCCCGGAAAACCTCACCAGGATTTGTTCAGGATTCATTCTGACCAGATGCTTGAGCCACCTCAACTGGCTCTTCTGAATGTGAGGGAGCAGCAGGCTTACACGGAGTCCCTCCCAAATGACTGAGCTTCTCTCACTATCTAGACACAATGTCACGTTATCGGCCATGTTACCATTACCTGACATTTTTTATAGCTGAAAGTTTTATTCTAGTTTTTTTATTGATATATTTTATTCTATTTTTAATCTTATTATTCATGTTATATGTAGCACATTAGTACCGAAGCAAGTTGTGAATTGTTTGTTCACTGACAATGGCAATAAACCTATTCTGATTCTGATTCTGATTCTGATCTCTAAGGGAGAGCCTATCACCCTGCAGAGAAAACTCATTTAGGCGGCTTGTATCCGCGATCTCATTGTTTTGGTGACCATCCAAAGCTCGTGACCATATGAGGGTATAGGAGCGTAGATCGACGGGTAAATTGAGAACTTTGCCTTCCAGCTCAGCTCTTTACTACGACAGATCGGTAGCCTGCAGGCGCAGCACAATTCTCGCTCCATCTTTCCCTCACTCGTGAACAAAACCCCAAGATGCCTAAACTCCTCCAATTGAGGCAGGACATCGTCTCTCACCTGAAAAAGGCATTCTACCCTTTTCCAATTCAAGACCATGACCTCGGATTTGGAGGATTCATTAATCATAATTAATGTGTTAAGTTCTCGCCCCTAGGATTTATTAATGTGAAAAATAATTTTAAAAAGAAGCTTGAAGTTTAGCATTTGATCCTCATTTCTGCAAGTAAAAAAGCTCCAAACATAAATTTATTCATGGCAGCTTTTTTGTATTGGTGAAGCTCTCAGATCTAGCAAGATGCTAATTGGTCCAATGGCAACATTCTAAACAAATTTTTCAAATAATCCATTGAATTCCCATTTGCGCAACTAAATTGTATATAGCACTCATCACAGACAGAGAATCACAAAGTGCTTCACATAAATTAAAAAATCAGAAAGTCACAAAATCATTATGAACTTAAACAAAACAGAAATGAATTAAAATCAGAAAAACAAAGTCATATTTACTCAATTTAAAAAAGATCAGGACATGTCTCGTTATTTATGAGATTTCAGTTTTGTGTCTGTCTCTGTGCCCAAACTTTCAGCAATAGATCAGTAAGCCATATGACCACTATAAAATTAAGCCGTTTTTATTTACAGAACCAAACACAAATCCCTCTTGTGGGCTATATCTGATTCTATATCGTGAGTTCTAGATTAATTTATTAATGTGCGTTGTAGGATTTTGCGTATGACCTTCCATCAAATAACGTTTGTGCTACAGGAAGAAATCAGTTGTTTCCTGTGGGAGGGAGTTTCACATAATGTTCACTAGATGTCAGCAGAGAGCTAATGGGCAAAATAAACACTGAAATTCAGCTTTAAGAAAAGCTGGTATGATGCATAATTGAGTTTTCATAAATTATAATCCATATTAGCATTTTTACCTTCAAAAGAAAGATAATGAGTATTCATTCTGCAAAATTTAATCAGAACTAAATAATCAGAAGCAGATTATTTGAGGACATCAATTACTATGCAAAACACAAATAACGATCATAATCTTCAAAGCAGCGGGTTCATCCGAATTCATAAATGCTCAGACACACTGCTGCTGCTGCTGCTGCACCACCGCAAAAGTTCTGTGTCACGCTGCAGCTGTTCTGTAATGAGAAAGATCCTCTCTGCAGTCACAACAGGTTGTGTTACATAATGAATTAGATTAATATGATCACACAAATATGCACAAATGTCCCATTTGCAGTCAGTTGGTAAATGACACCAATTTGGCTTGTGTAAATGTAAAAAATACAACACAAAAATGTCTTTTTAAAAATGCTATGCATTCATTTTAAACCCCAGAGTACTAAAAGCAAAGTGAAGGCCTGGTTTGGAGGGCATTTTCATCTGTAATGCACGTAATAATAAAAATGATTATTGCAGTCTGTGTTATTAATGTGCTAGGAAGGAGCTGCAGAGCTGTAGGCAGTCTAAGAGCTTTCAAGCAGAAATACATTAACGTTTCATGCATATCTGAATGACATAAAATAATTAATACAATTTCACTTTTTTAAACTTCTGCTTATGCTCTCAAACAACTGAGCTCTGGTAGAAGTCAGATTTTTCATCATTAGGACCACTGTAACTGATCCTGACTGACAGAGACAGTCATCGGGCATCAGCAGCTGTTGTAATGTGCATTTAAACCATCCAGCAGGAGATTGTCTCAATCTGAGGAAAGCATATTCTATACAGGGCACGTTTCTAATAATCTTACACAAACTTCATTATAAAAATCACAGATTTAAAAATTGTTTACAATATGTATGACTTTTCTGTTTTTGCAGTCTGGTGGAAATTGGGCTTGTTTTAGTCTAGAGTGTGGGAGTACAAAACATCTCACTGAGAAAAAAAAAGCTTTTTGGCACAGAATGGTTATTTTTATGTTTAAAAAGATTTCTCCATGTCAGCGTGCGTAAACACGACGTAGTTTTATTTTTCAAACTAAAATCCTTTAAAATCTTGTAATTGTAGCATACGTCATATGATTAATATACCATTGCGTGCATAATCAGGTATCATAATGATCGTTGCGATTTTCTCCCTTCAGTCCAGTCACACCCTCCTCCCCCTCCTCATCTCAGGAGCAATTACGTGAAGGGTGACGTTTCAGCCTGCGGAGGAGGGCTCTGGGCTGGGACCACTTGGACCAAACACTGAACATTTCGGTTTCAACACAGAAACAAGCGCGTTCGCGGCTGTGGAGCAGAAGGCGCAGCGTTTCTAGCTCTCATTGTGCCCTCCAAACCAAACTGAGCAGCTACGGAAACCGGCTTTGACCAAAACGGCGCTGAGGTGTGGGAGGAGTGTCCGAGTGGTACGCGCTGCGGGTTTATTAGAAAAAAACAACAAGAACAGGAGGGGGCCTGGACAGATCTGGCCGATAACGGAAAATGAATCACAGTCAAGTTTTAATAATATGAGCCGCGTTTTGTTGCAGTTGGAGACCAACTATTGATGCGTCTGCGCCGATCGCTTTCCACACCAGCACGTCACGCGAACTTCTTTTGTTCGCGTCGCTCCCACTTTCCAGTCCGCACGTAGAAGAAGACTCCAGTCGCTCCAGAATAACCTCCCAGAATGAATTTCCAGTCGAGCGTTCCAGTGTCTGGTCTCTCGCAGCAGCCTCAGCCGGCCATGCCCACTCCAGGCACGGTCCCTGCGCCCGTTCCCGTGCCCCAGTCCATCCCGTCCCAGTTCGGATCCGGATCGTCTGCGAGCTCGGGAGCCGGCCAATTCGGTTCGGGGACTGTTTCGGGTCAGGCTGCACAGTCCGGCCCAGCCGGCTCGCAGTTTGTTTTGTCCAACTCAGCGGCCATCAGAGCAGAGATCCATCGGTTCGAATCCGTCCACCCGAACATTTACGCGATCTACGACCTGATCGAGCGCATCGATGACCTGGCCCTGCAGAACCAGATCAGAGAGCACGTCATCTCCATTGAAGGTGAGTAACGGACCCATAACGGGCTTCTGTGCTTTTCATTCATTTAAGGGGGAAGGAGGAGATGGGTGGTTTTCTTTAAGGTGGGTGATGGGGCTCATTTCCTTCTTTTCCCATGCAGACTTGGGAACATTGTCAACAAACACTTGGATGATGGGGGTCGTGTTCAGGGATCGACCTGCACCCATCCACTGCAGTCTGACTCTCACTCAGAGCCAATCTCAATCAGTCCCATAAAAATCCCCTCTGCAGCCAAATTGGATTCACTTGTATCCTGATGCTGACCTGTGATGATGGAGGGGGGATTTTTCCAGACAGTGGAAAGCAGATGTGAAATCATGTGTTGGCTGAAAGTATTGATTGGGTTTAACATTGGAGAAGCAACTCTCTCACAGGGGAGATTTTAGATTCTCCATTAGAGACTGCATGATGTACAGCAATGGGTTTGTTATTGGAGCCTCTCTGTGACCATATTCTTCATCACACTGCACGTTAAAATGATGCAAAATGTCCAAAGAATGACAACAAACTGAGTCCAGACCTCCCTTTTATTTGAGCTGAGGAGCAGAGTTGTGTCAGCTGGAGAGGATGTAGATGTGTTAAATGATGGTAGCACTTTCTCATGTGTCATGTAGCTCCTTCCATCAGAAGTGGACTGCTCAGACTAACGAACAAAGCAGTTTTTTTCCTTCAGCTTTGTGCATCTGGAGACATTTGAAATCAACAGTCAGTGAAAAACAGCATTTGTCTTATTATGTTTCATGAATCTGGATGTGCATCGGTGGCACATGCACGTTTGTTTTGACATGCTTTGAAAAATGGGGCATCTTTGCCGTTAGCGTTTAAATCCGTTGGATCGTTTAGACAAAAACAAAGACGTAGCAGAGGTTTGTTGGTCGCAATTTACAATTTCAATCAGTTTTTGACAAAACTGAGATTTGTGAGTTCAAGATTTATCTACAGTAGAGCTGCACAACATTAGAAAACAATGCATTTGAATAGTGTTCATAATTATTGCCATGATGATCTGTTTGGATAAACCAATGGTGTCCTCACTTCTCTATTTGTGTTGTGTCATCACGACTCTCACAACACTTTTTGTGTGTTGTGCTCATTAATCCAGGTGTGGGAATTGAGCACATCCATTAGATCAACATACAAATGCACTTCGAACCGTGTTATTTACCGTGATTGTTAGTTTCTCTCCCTTGAGGTTTGTTTTCTTTTTGTCTATTTAGAATGGACACTTTTCCCATAATGCTTACTGGCTTATAGCATCAGAAAAAAAAAGTGTGAATTTGCTGCTTTAGATTAAAAATGAGACACAAATGTACAAAGTAAAGCACCCGAGCTAGTTAATGATTACTGAGTCATGTTTGAGGGAGGCTGGACTTTCTTTATTTTTCCAAACACGATGTGCTGGTGATGAAACGTGTCTCCATGTCTCCCACGTAGAAATGTGATTTTGCTTTTTAAACTGAGATTTTCAATATTTTTCTTTCAGTTTACAACCAGAAATCATTCATGTCCGTTAAAATGTATTTAACACATCTAACACGGATTATCGCGTTTGTAATATATTTGCTTCACATTCATCAATCAAAGAGGTGAATTTTTAAAATCTAATCATTAAAATAGGCGCACAAAGACATCGAATCCTTCTGATAAGAGCTGTCTGCAGTCTGGGCATAAATGAGAAGCTCCGGGTGGCTCTGAAGAGCTACCAGTGCAGACCTTGACTGACTTGTGTTCACCTGCACTATGCAACTGCAGATCTGCTCCTCTTCAATCTTGCATCATTGCAGAGTCTGTTGCTAAGGAAACAGTGGCTCGTGCATTTAGCTGAAGAAAGAGTGAATAGAAATTACACCCCCCTGCAAAACGAAATCCCTTCGGTACCAAGGTCTCCCTCTTGTTTTGTTGATTAATGAAACCTTTCTTTTATGTCTCCGTGACACATCAGTCCTGTTCTTTTCCTCTCACGTTGCTCCTTTTGCAACGGCGGATGTTTTGGGTGCTGGTTCTGTGAAGCATGTCCTTTTTGAGCGTGCAGACGTAGCGCAGGAACAAGTGATAGTTTGGGTTTGATGTTCTGGCTTTTTCAAGAACCCTGTTTGTGAGAGCTGATTATATTTACTATGAGCTGTAAGAATCACCAGAACAAAATGGCAGCGCTAAAACAATAGGAGTAATACATGAGGAGTTTACTGCAAACACATTTAACAAGTTTTATTGCCAAACACGCTTTGGCTAAACATGGCTGCAGTCTTGTTTGCCAAATTGGGTTTTCCAGACCAAATACTTCCACGGATGTTGTAGAACATATCTGTGTTGTATTTTGCAGAAGGAAGCAAAGTGGGATGACTTGTTTGAACCAGACTTTGACACAGGGTCATTCTGCCAGATGAGGTCAAAACATGAATTGCAAACTGAGCATCCTGTTTTTGATGCACAAGCAATTTTATGGCAGCCAATTCACCAAAGTTCACCAAAGCCTTGTGTCCTGTGATGGTTGGGTTACTCACAGCCTTGTAATGAAGGGATTTGATGCAATATTATCATCATAAAGCTGTATTGTGATTTTAAATAATGTGGTCTGTTTAGTATAACTGGGTGTTATGGCTACTCAGAGGGGAAAACAAAAGGAAAGGAGAAAGGTTTTATTTTTTATAGAGTAAAGTTGAAAAGTCAAGATTAAAGTCAAAATCAGACATGATCCACTTTTTTCTAAGTAAAAATACTTGTATTTTGAGTATGAGTACGAGTACCACCTTTTTTCTGAGTTTACTGCCAAGTTGTTGGTTTTTTCCCCCCATTATTATCAAACTACTTGAACTTGGCATCAGGTTGTTTTTAGACAATTTTCTTTTTAAATCAGTGTGTTTTTTTAAGTGTAATAGTTTATTAATGAGTAATATACACATTTTATTCTTAAAAATATTTTATCCTTGAAATACTATTCTAATCTTTCTTTTAGCATTTTGACTCTTTTCTTGCAATATTTAGATTTTATTGTACTGCATTGTTTGTTTCCATTATAGCTCTACTTTGGTAACCCTTCTCTTCTTTAGCTAGTTTTCTCATTAAATTCCCCTTATTGTGTATCTTCAGCAGCTCCACTAGGAGCTGTGATACTGGAAATGGAGATTTATTCAAAGCATCATATTTTAATAAGTATCATATCTAAATGTGTTATTCCTGTGTTTTATTACAGAGTGAAGTTTGAAGTACTTTATTGTAAACATTCATGATTATAGAATTCAACAGATTGCATGTATTATTAGTAGAGCATCAATTTTTGCTTCTGCACATCCTGATGTGTTGTTGTATACCCGTTAGGAAAGCCCATAGAGGTCAGAGATGAAGGAGATGCAAAGCTTTGAGTCCCCTCTGCCTTTTTAGCCTCAAGGTGGCATTGCACTTTTTCAGCAGCAATTTGCCATCTAAGGACTCAGTGTTGTGCGTATTTCTCTGGGATTTCTTTGTCGCCGTGATGGGGATTTAACTATTTTAATGTTATCTTGTATCTTGAGGAATAACTATATTTCATAAAGCTGCTAAAGCCAAAGCTGACATTCATATTTGCAGCTGATGGGCCAAAAGGCAGTCACCCAAATCCTCCTCTTCTCAAGAGGGGTGCTTAGGATTTCAAGAAAGAACTAATAGACGTGCACAATGGGACGCTGCGTGTTTGAATTGCAGTAGGGATGACACAGAGATACACAAAGCCTCAGAGCTCTCTTTGGTGTTGTGTGACACCTAAGCGGCTCCCTGGTACTCACTGCAGCTCGTTTCCAAATGCAACACGAGCATCAGTGCAGAGAATGATGGTAATTCTTTGTTGCAAAGTTGATACCTTAGTCTCAAATTGCTCAAACATTTCATTGGCTGTAAACTTCGTTTAAGAATTATTTTAAAGAACATTGGTTCTGATTTACAGTCATGTCAGATTCATCTTGGGTTTGCGGAGGTGTGACACTCACTAGTCACCAGTTGGACTTGCGCGATTTAAATTGGAGTTGATGATTTAGGATGTAGGCCATCTGTTTCCGGTGAAAGCTGCAGCGATGTCTGGCAAGTGAAAACTGACATATAATGTGCTCATTATATTTGAAAACGACATCCGTGAATGTGCACCAGATAGATTTAGATGTATCAGTCAATACCACCAGCTGTGCCTTTTTACACGTTGCGTCAGTGTAAATGACTGCTAACGTGGAATGCTGGTGTTTATAGAGCAGCTCAGTGTTTACTTGTTGTAGATCTGGTGCCTAAATAAAGCCTTTGGTAAACACATCTGTGAGTTGACTGAAACTCATTTCTTTATCCTCAAGTCTCATAAATGACAGAAATCAAACAGGAAATACTTGATATGGGTTTTTTGTTGGAATTCAATTATTGAGTTGAAATAATAAATGTGTGTACAAGCCAAAAGAGTTATGGATGTGTGTGTGTGTGTGTGTGTGTGTGTGTGTGTGTGTGTGTGTGTGTGTGTGTGTGTGTGTGTGTGTGTGTGTGTGTGTGTGACAAGCATCATAGACAATGTAGTGTACACAGAGATTATTCAGAACTGAGTTCCATAGCTACATCAATCAACCCATGGCCATTAATTTATATAATTCCTCAAATAAACGCTGGTTTTTAAACACCACCACCCCGAGTGGCTTCCTAAATGAACGTGCCACCGCCGTGCTTCTTGCAAGTTTCAGCCCCAGCTCCGACAGAACAGCCCTGATCAAAAGGGACTTGGGCAACCGATCACACCATTTACAATGCCATGCCCCTTCGTGTAATCCGTGCATGTGCATGCAAACTAGTTATATCTTATTTTGTTTTCATAGATTTTGATGGAATGTTGGTTCAGATTATTTGCATTTTGCTTCCAGTGACCTTGAAGTTCTTATAGTTTTTGGGTGATTTGTCTGAAAGCCTTTTAATTTTTTCTTTTTGTAAATCAGCTATTTTTAGTCATTTGTGGTCCAAACATTTTTACAGTTTAAGAAGAGCTTTTTTTCAGTTCTTTTTACATTGAGCAAATGATAAATGGCTTGTATTTGATAGAGCATCTTCTAGGGTTCTTCAACCCCCCCAAGGCACTTTACAGCACAAACAGTCATTTACCCATGCACACACACCTTCACAGGCTTGTGTTGATGAGCTACAGTGTAGCCACAGTTGCCCTGGGGCGCACTGAGGGAATGAGGCTGCCGAGCACTGGCACCACACCGGTCCCTCTGACCACCACCAACAGGCAAAGTGGGTTAAGTGTCTTGCCCAAGGACACAAGGTAAGAGAAGGGTTTCGAACCGGCTACCCTCCCGTTATGGGGCAGGCACTTAACTCCACTTCCACTGCCACAACAAAGACGTATGAATTATTCTAGCATCAAAATGCATTTCATTGAAGGAGTGAACTAGTTTGCTATGAGAAATTAGCAAAGAGACTAATTTAAATTGTATTTTATGGTACTTTTTTCCAAGCACATACACAAATACACATTTTCTTTAAATAGCTAACCATTGTAAACTGTAATTTTAGTCCACCATTGTTGTTAAAAAAAATCTCCCGATTGGCCTGGAATGCATCTTGGGATATGGTGAGCTGTGAAGGATACATCGGACCCAGCCTTTAAATCGAGGGTAAAGAGGGCCAGATTTGTGGGTCACATTGGAAGGAGTTGTTAAATTTCGACAGCCATTGCCACAGCATTGTGATGTAATAGGGCTTCATAGGCAGCCGACGAAGTATGCAGCCCCTGAATTTGGCCAATGTCTAATGTCAGTATTTTTACACCAATGGGGCCGGCAGGACAAACCCATGTTTAATTTGACAATAAAGCTGAGTCTGATTCTGAAAAATGTGTTCTTTTAAAGAATTAGTATGTTAGCTTGGCATGTGCCAGAAATGTGCATTAGGAGTCTTTAACCCCCAGAGACCCAAATTTAGAAAACAACTGCAAAATCTTTTTTTAACCTTTCACATGTTGTTCTAGGAGGCCAGATAAATGGGCCTATTTACACATTTTAACAGCCAATAGTGTTGCAGAACTGAACAATAGGACCTATTAGCAATGTAAATGTAGTTTTAAAAAGAAAAAATGGGGAAGGTTTATTTTTGTAGACTTAAATCTGATGATGTAATATTACAACCGTGGGTCTCTGGGGGTTAAAAACGTTAATTAATCTTGAATTTTGAAGGACAAATAAAATTCTGTGTGTCTAAAATGTCACATCGTTAAAGGTGAATTATGTAAAAATGACGGAAGAATTACTTTCCACGGTCAAATTTGGTTACTGCAGCCCATTTTCTGAACACACTGGTGTATATATATATATACACACACACACACACATATATATATATGTGTGTGTGTGTGTGTGTGTGTGTGTGTATGTTATATATATATATATATATATATATATATATATATATATATATAAATATAAATATAAATATATATATATATATATATATATATATATATATAAATATAAATATTATTTTAGGCACAGACAACATCCCCCACACTTTATAAAATCTTGCAATGCGCCTGCCCACTTGTGCATGCAAAACTTTGTTTCTAGTCGTAAAGTTCTTCTCCAACACGATTAACAGGAACTTTAGAATGAGAAGCAGGGCTAAGGTTAGGGTTAGGGCTAGGGATGAGGGTGAGGGGAAGGTTAAATAGCAAGAGGTTAGAGGGGAAATGTTGGTGAAATGTGCGTTTTACCGCGGGCGTTGGAAGCCACCATTCTGGCACAGCACGTCAGGAGCCGAATCGCTGTGCCAGAACGGTGGTTTCCCAACAAACGCTTGGTCACCCAGCGTCATTTTTCAATGCTTCAGGTATGAGAATACGTCTCAAAATCGTTTTTGTTTTAAAGGAGAAAAACGGACAACTCCCTAGCTGGTTGAAAAGGCAATCAGTTTCAATGTAACCTTGTGACTTTAGACTGTTTTGTGATTATTTCACTGTAAAATTCTTGCACATCATGTCTTCAAGAGATGCATAATTTTCTAGAAAGAAAATATAATAAGCGTTACTTTGAATGGACCTTAAAGTCAGGAAAACCAAGGTTTATGACAACAACAACAACAACAAAAAAAAACAAGTGTGTGATCTTGATCTGTTAAATATCTTTTAGCTTTCAATCATCTGATCAAATTTGCTCTTGTTCAATAAAAAAATGTTATCAATGGAGCTCTAGACCATTTAAGATGTTTTATAGGTCTGAAAGATTGACACACTGTCCCCAGACAACCTCTTCACTCATTATAAGGGCATGTGTGAGTAATGAAAAAAAAATGTTATCAATGGAGCTCTGACACCACGATTCACCATGGCAACAAGTGAAGAATGTGTGGTACCTCCATTTTAATCCATTGGAGTTAATATAAAAGTGTTATTTTTAAACATGTGCACAGCTGCAACCTGACAGAGACTAAATGCAAGTTAGGATAATAATCTAGATCGTACATGACACAGTGTGTATTAGACAGGCACATTCTTATGGGGAGAAAAAAGTTTCAAAAGATTTGTGCGTGTGTATCTAGATTTGTGTGTGTGTATCTAGATTTGTGTGTGTGTGTATCTATAGATTTATGTGTGTGTACTCTTGTAACTTGTGTTTACATTTTTGTGTGTAACTTCAGCTCCTACACATACAAATAATTGAACACACACACACAAATTACCTGGTACACACGGACAAAACTACATTACACACAGATCAGTTTACAAGTACAAAAATCCTTTTGAGACTATTTTCTCACCTGACTGATTTGTGCGTACATGGTGCGTTTGAATGCTGGGTGAAAGCTGGGAAATTTGAATTTCCTTTGTAATTAGTCTAAACTTGTGTTGACGGGACAAATATGTTTTTTCTGTGGGAAAATATAGTATCTCAGGATCCTTTAGTTATAAAGGATAAACCTACATTTAATTTTTAATAATCTAAAACTGTTTATTTAGACATGCATTTGTGAGCCATGAAAATGTAGTCAAAGGTTTAAAAGAAATGACTAATAAATGGCAGAGTAATTCTCTGACTGGAAAAAGCAGGCTTCAAACCGGGAGAAGGCGCAAGAAGATGGTGCAGCATCCTCGGAAGTAAAAGAAAATCCAGCATGCTTTGAAGTCAGGTTATTATGAGACAGCTTTTAGACCATTTAAGATGTTTTATAGGTCTGAAAGATTGACACACTGTCCCCAGACAAGGAAGTGGCTCTTGGGACAGTTTATGTGCACACAATAATGAAAACTATTTAAATGAAAACTAATTATGGGTGTTTTGACCCCTCCAGGCACAGATTTATGGTGGTTCTTTCCTCCTGAAGAAAGGATTTGAAGATCGCTGAACTTGCAGCCATTTTCCTTCTGTTTTTCTCTGTTTCTGGTTCGATGACGTTACTTTCGTGAAGCGCATTTGTACTCCTGGACTTATTTTCACACTAAACCTAAAATAGCGTTTCCCCCCATTGGAAAAGCAAGTTCTAGGTATCAAAATGTGTCTTTAAAACTCACGGACATCATTTGTGAAATCCATGGCACATAACAAGTGGAATTAGAAAAGAGCGTTTTAGCACCATTGACTTGCATTCATTTGTTCATTCTTCTGGGGTCCGAAAGTAGATGGGTGTGACTTAGGCGCCCTATGACTCCGTACAAACTTCTTGTGCCTTCTCTCTTTTTGAACCCTGCTTTTTCCACTCAGAGAACCACTCTGCCATTTATTAGTAATTTCTTATAACCTTTTCACTACGTTTTCATGGCTCACAAATGCATATGTCTAAATAAACAATTTTAGATTATTAAAAATGAAATGTTGGTCTATCTTTTATAACTACAGGATCCTGATATACTATATTTTTCTACAGAAAAACATTTGTCCCATCAACACAAGTTTAAACTAAATCCAAAGGAAATTTGGATTTCCCAGCTTCCACCCAGCATTCAAACACACCATGTACGCACAAATCAGTCAGGTGTGAAAATAGTCTCTTTTTTGTACTTGCAAACTGATCTGTGTGTAATGTAGTTTTGTCGGTGTGTACCAGGTAATTTGTGTGTGCATTCTCAATGATTTGTATGTGTAAAAACTGAAGTTACACACGAAAATGTAAACACAAGTTACTAATCAAGAGTTACACTCACACACATCTAGATACACTCACACAAATCTAGACACACATGCAAAAATTTAGATACACACGCACAGATCTTTTGAAACGTTTTCCTCCCCATACATTCTGACCAGTTTCTGGTCATTTTGATGATGTTTCAATCAAGTACATTTTAAACATCTTTTGATCATTTAAAAACATCAGCATGAGTAAATATTTCAATAAAAATGTCACGACATATCACTCTGCAGGTTATAATAAAAACACTTACGATATATTTTATATTAGAAACATTAATACCGTTATCATAAGAGGTAATTTACTGAGTTGTAATTTGAACAGTGGAATTAGATGCATTATATAAACTTTATTTTAGGCAAATATATGGATTAACCAGACACTGATGACAAAGATTTGTAACAGTAGTCCTTTAATTAATATATAACTAGAATTTAAAGCTTATGGGAAAGTATCCTATTGCATACAGATATTTAATTCAATAAATTTAGTTAAGGAAATTAGTAGAATAAATCTTTTTTTCTTTTTTCTTTCTTTTCTTTTTTTTTTTTTTAGCAAAATTAGGGTCTGTTCCCTTAGTAATGGTTTAAGGCAACACTAAACATTTTCCTCCCTCGCCGTTTTATTGGTTGAAAATGGAATTACAACTGTTGTGAACACCCTTGCTTCAGCCTGCTTTAGCTAGCGCTAACAGCAAGCTAATGCTATCATGACCCAATGGATACTAAAATAAGCCACTAAATAAAACGATCCAAACTGTTGGACAACAAATTGTTTTGCTTACTAGTCCAGTTGCAACAAAGCCAGGTCAGTATCAGTTTGTGATTTCATAGCCTCCTTTAGCTTGCTCAAACGACAGGCCCCGGCAATGTTCAGTGTGGTTTTAGCTTTTTGCTTTGCCTCCGAAGTTGTTACTCTTTTACTTTTACTTCCAGGATCTGTAATTATGCCAACAAAACAGTTAAAATTTCTTGTTTTTCATGTGCTTTTTTATTGACGGCCAGCATGCTGTAAAAGCTAAGTGCTAGCCTTTATGTTAGCTACTGGCAGAGTAAACAGCTAAGGCCCCCTACCCCTATAGTGCACCTACTCATCCCACAAAACTGTTAGGTGTGATTTCTGGTCAGCACAGGTATTTACACAATCCCTGTAACCTAATTTTAAAGGAATAGCTTAAAGGGACTTTAAGGACTTTTGAATTTTTATGCTCACGATTGCCCCCTCAGGCCAAAAGCGTAATGGCAGCTTCAATAGTAGGCTCGTGCACGAGGCGCGCATGCTGTACGCGCACACTCCTTAACAAAAATAACAGCTGAGACAGTCCCTTGTGTGTGTGTGTGGCCCGGAGGACAGAGGACAGGAGAATGCTCAGCTAATTAATTAAATAATTTGGTTCTGTACCTTTCTCTTCAGCACAGCTGATAAAGGTTTATGATGGGTCAGTCCTCCTGCATGCTCAGATCATTCCCTTTCCTTGCTTGAAAAATTGTTCCAAAATGAAAGTTGAACCCACATCTTTTTTATCTGTGAATTCAGTGCCGTTCGGCGAGTATCAAATAAAAATTTGGGTGTCTTACTGTAAAAAAAAAATACCATTAATGTAAAAAAAAAAAGAAACTCCAAACTATGTTCACATCCAGAATTGAACCTGGGTCTTCTGCATGAGAGTCAGACATCTTACAAGGTGAGCTACACACCAGTGATGTTTGCAGCATCTGTAACTTTTATATCCTGGATAACACCTGAAACAACGTCAAATCAAAGAACAGTTTGGAGCGAAAATGGCTATTTTGTTGCTAATTTGCAGGAAATATCTAGAAGAAAGTAGCTAAGGGTCCTCAGAAATGTAGCTACCTTTGTCACTAGGCATTAGGAACAGCGACAAAGTGGCACTGCCTCTCTCTCTGCTGCTAAAGCTACGGATAGCAAATGCTACGGGCGATGCCTGAGCGTGAACGCGCAGCTCTCTTTTTCTGTGATTTTACAGAAAAACAGGCAATCACAGTAAAAATGCCAGGGCTCATTCTACAGGACCAGGGCATTGCAGGAGAATGTATGAAGAAGAAATTTATTATTTCTATACATGTTTTGGCTGTCAAACTTCCATAATGCCCCTTTGAAGTGTTAAAAGCTCTTTAGTGTTGCTTTAACACTTGGGTTTTGTGGCTTTAATGAACACATTTAACATGAATGTTGAGCATTTCATCAAAAGTTTAACGACCCATTTATGAACTTGGGAAGAAACCAGAGCAGCTTTTTAAACTTTATTTCAATTTTTGTGAAACTTCCTGCACAAACAGAGCAGACGGGATATTTGAACTGGAGTTGGTTGTCAACAATAAAAGGGATGCAAGGATCCGACTTTAAAGTGATTTTAAAGTTTCTTTATGTAGTGTTCTGCTCCGGAGAGCACAGCCACAAAAATCAGCCTATTGTCTTTATGTTGACTTTGATGAATTAAAAGCATTTGTTCATCTTTTGTTGTTGCAGATGGTCGTACGGACATGGTCTAGATTGAGTACAGGCTGCAGGTCATTTCGATTGGAGAGCAGTTTTCTGTCAAGATTGATAAATTATTCGCATTATCTTTATTTATTTATTCAAATTTAGACAATGGGAGTTTCTGAATGAAAAAGAAATGGCTGGAACTGATTGTTATGAGCTCACTTTAAATGATGAATGTTCCTGAGCAAATTAGGGGTGCAGAAACATTTGCCCAAACAGCTGAAACATTTAACGGAATAAAAGCCAAACTAAGATACAACTTAAATAGAATTGGGAATGTGTGCGACTCAGCCAAGGAAAGTCTGACTTTCATCATTTTTTAAATACTTTCATTCACACATCTAATAGAAAATACTCACCAGGATTCAATAATTTTATTGAATGAAAATCTGATCCAGGCTCTGTCTCCTGTCTCTAAGGTCCATACGGTCTGGTCACTCCTTCTTTCAGACCCACAAACTTGGTGATGCATTAAATTCATAAGATTTCCTAAGTAAGTCGCACACAAAAAGAAAGATGAAGCTGAAGCTACCTCTGGTTTAATCTGAAGAAAGGATCCGATCTCCTGTAACTTCGCGTTACAGGACCACAACCATGCTGTGCATAACAAATGCTAACATGCTACCTGAGACGGGCTTCTCGCTCTCAGGAAAAAGTCTCTGGAGATGTGTCTATACTCCTCGTTTCATACACAATATCAGAATCCAGTGAAGTTCATTTTAACACTGCACCTGACTCTTGACCGCAGATCAGCAGACATGAGCTGAGCTGCAAACAGAGCCAGAGTGGCCGTCTGGGGGGTCCTCGGGGTCAGGGGGCCGTTTCTGCATCGTCCCGTTGTCCTCTCTCTGCTGTTACACCACAGCATTGGCTCATTAAGTGTGACGCTATCTCCCTCAGCAGAATGTCCTTTATTGTGTCTATGAACAAAGGAGCTCTCTCTCCCTCTTTCTCTCTCGCTCTCCTGTTGATGGGCAGCTGGGATTTCTTTTTTCTTTCACCGATGTTCTGAATGCAGAGGAGCAGGGGAAAGCCGGTTAGGAAAAAGTACTCATCCTAATCTTTTGTAAACTGGAAGGAGTTTCTCCTCTGTCATTATCTGTCATTGTTAGTTCTGATCCTGTGTCTCATTGAAGGGCAATACCATTGAAAATGTGTGCCAAGTTAATTTTGTTTTCATTTTTCCCTGAACAAAGTGGCCTTATTATGTTTTAGAGTAAAAGAGTTGAGATTTGTTTCCTCCTTCAGTTCTGCAACGCTGCTTCTGCCCTTTTTTTGGGGGGGGGGGGGGTCATCTGTAGGCCATCGATCTGGTGACATGAGTTCTTTATCCCCAAATGAATAACATGCTTTAGAGCTAAAACAACAAATTATATTCAAAATGACAATTTTAAATGATGAAATTGATTCAGAAAAGGAAAAAGAAATTGCTGCAAAACTTATTTTTTGGTACAAATTCGTTATTTTTTATTTTTTTCTTGGATCATTGTGTTTGCACTTTGCTTTGGACAAAATTATCTAATCTGTGCTGTAGAGCATTTTATTTTTTAATTACTTTGTGTTTATTTTATTGTTTATCAAGAAATTATTTTTCTGCAATCAATTATTGCTGATTATTTGGACATCAGGGCAGTTGGTGCATTGCTATTAATAAAATTTACTGGTGAACTTAGTAGTTTTGGCTTGCTTTTAGCACCCTCTAGTGTCCATATGTGGAACCGAAAGCAAAACCGTCCTTCTCGATGTGAGTTTTTCTTTTTAATACCTATTCTAACACCTGAAATGTTTCCCCAGCATTTCTTAGTATCTATAGGAGTTATGCATCACTAAATTAAACAAATAAGCTGTGTTCATGATCCAAAACATGCAGGAAGCATGCTGGAACCGGACCGCAGCTCAATATTTTTCTAAATCGCAACAGACTGGACCGGCACACTGAAGATGCAAGTGAAATATTCTGTCCACAGTGGGCGATTGGGGCTGGGTGGCCTTTCATTAACCATTTAAAGGGTCATTTTAGCACAGACTGGCTCAAGAAAATGATCTAGAAATGTGAAAAAAGTTGCAACGTATCCCTTTAATGCAATATTTTTCTTATATTTATAGATTATTTATTAGCCATTTTCTATTGTTTAGTTACCTGCATCACACATGAGTTCCATTTTTTGTTGTTTATTGTGTGAAATCAGTGGCTGCTGGTTATATAAAAACCATGTAATCAGTCTTGTTCTTTGATCAATCCACAAAACGACTTTAATAAAGCAGACAAATAGCATAATCTGGATCCTACATCTAAGGTTAAATGCCTGTGTGATATTTAAAAACAGCCTTCCAATATTATTTTGATTTGTTTGAAAGCTGCTATTCTGACTGATTTAACCTTGCATAGGCTACTCTTTTCTTTCCTTTCTCCAGTTTGTGCATGAGCCATGTCCTATATTGGAAGTGCTCATGTTTCCTGCCAGTGGGGTAGGGCTGGAAGCAGATGGCTGCTGACAGAGGAAGGGTTTTGGGAAGCAGTGAGTGAGCAACAGATGGAAAGGCGCATATGCCTCCAAGTCCCCTCAGCTTGCCAGCAGTCCCGTGACTAACTGTGGGAAGATTCTGCCCTCATCCAGGTTGAGGATGGAGAGAGGATCATGGAGGAAGAGTGGAGTGTCCCCCAGAATAGAAACGGTTCTCTGAGATTATTTTAAATCAGGATTTTCAGCTGTGGGAGAATTCTGATCCCCTTTAATATGAGATCAAGCTGGACCACAGGTCCTTTTTTGTAAATGCACCACGTCAGCAAATGCAGATCAGATTCAGCGATCTTTGTTTTGACTATCATGTGCTTTAGTGAGAGACTCCGTGCCCCTCCTCCAGGGAAAGCAGTACTTTTACAGAAAGAACGTGTTTAAGAAAAACAATGTGGCTCACAGTTTGAGAGCCCTGGATGCTGCAGAGGATGACAGGGTTGCTATTATAACCTTTCTCCTGGAGATTCATCGCCGTCGTCATCGTCGTCGTCTTCCTCCGCTTATCCGGGTCCGGGTCGCGGGGGCAGCATCCCAACTAGGGAGCTCCAGGCCGTCCTCTCCCCGGCCTTGTCCACCAGCTCCTCCGGCAGGACCCCAAGGCGTTCCCGGACCAGATTGGAGATGTAACCTCTCCAACGTGTCCTGGGTCGACCCGGGGGCCTTCTGCTGGCAGGACATGCCCGAAACACCTCCCCGGGGAGGCGCCCAGGAGGCATCCTGACCAGATGCCCAAACCACCTCAACTGGCTCCTTTCGATCCGGAGGAGCAGCGGTTCTACTCCGAGTCCCTCCCGAATGTCCGAGCTCCTCACCCTATCTCTAAGGCTGAGCCCGGCCACCCTACGGAGGAAACTCATTTCGGCCGCTTGTATCTGCGATCTCGTTCTTTCGGTCATTACCCAAAGCTCATGACCATAGGTGAGGATTGGGACGTAGATCGACCGGTAAATCGAGAGCCTGGCTTTCTGGCTCAGCTCCCTCTTCCCCACGACAGATCGGCTCAGCGTCCGCATCACTGCAGACGCCGAACCAATCCGCCTGTCGATCTCCCGATCCCTCCTACCCTCACTCGTGAACAAGACCCCGAGATACTTAAACTCCTCCACTTGAGGTAGGACCTCTCCCCCGACCCGGAAGTGGCAAGCCACCCTTTTCCGGTCGAGAACCATGGTCTCGGATTTGGAGGTGCTGATCCTCATCCCAGCCGCTTCACATTCGGCCGCGAACCTACCGAGCAAGAGCTGAAGGTCAGGGCTGGATGAAGCTAGGAGGACCACATCATCTGCAAAAAGCAGAGACGAGATTCTCCTGCCACCAAACTCGACACACTCCACACCACGGCTGCGTCTAGAAATTCTGTCCATAAAAGTGATGAACAGAACCGGTGACAAAGGGCAGCCCTGGCGGAGTCCAACCCTCACTGGGAACAGGTCCGACTTACTACCGGCTATGCGGACCAAACTCACGCTCCTCTGGTAAAGGGACTGAATGGCCCTTAACAGAAAGCCACCCACCCCATACTCCTGGAGCGTCCCCCACAGGGTGCCCCTGGGGACACGGTCATAAGCCTTCTCCAAATCCACCAAGCACATGTGGATTGGTTGGGCAAACTCCCATGCCCCCTCCATCACCCTTGCAAGGGTATAGAGCTGGTCCACAGTTCCACGGCCAGGACGAAAACCACATTGCTCCTCCTCTATCTGAGCTTCAACTATCGATCGGACCCTCCTCTCCAGTACCTTGGAGTAGACCTTTCCAGGGAGGCTGAGGAGTGTGATCCCCCTATAGTTGGAACACACCCTCAGGTCACCCTTCTTAAAGATGGGGACCACCACCCCGGTCTGCCACTCCCTAGGAACTGCCCCCGATGACCACGCAATGTTGTAGAGACGTGTCAACCATGACAGCCCTACAACATCCATAGCCTTGAGATACCCAGGACGAACCTCATCCGCCCCCGGGGCTCCGCCGCTGTGTAGTTGTTTGACTACCTCAGCAACTTCTGCCCCCGAGATCGGACAGTCCATCCCCAGGCCTCCCAGCTCTGGTTCCTCCTCGGAATGCGCATTGGTGGGATTGAGGAGCTCCTCAAAGTATTCCTTCCACCATCCGACTATATCCTCAGTTGACGTCAGCAGCTCCCCATCCCCACTGTAAACAGTGTGAGCGAGTTGCTGCCTTCCTCTCCTGAGGCGCCGGACAGTTTGCCAGAACCTCTTTGGAGCCGATCGATAGTCTTTCTCCATGGCCTCACCAAACTCCTCCCACGCCCGAGATTTTGCCTCGGCAACTGCCACTGCTGCACCCCGCTTGGCTATCCGGTACCTGTCTGCTGCCTCCGGAGATCCACAGACCAGCCACGCCCTGTAGGCCTCCTTCTTCAGCCTGACGGCTCCCCGAACCTCTGGTGTCCACCAGCGGGTACGGGGGTTGCCACCACGACTGGCACCGGCCACCTTACGACCACAGCTAGCAACAGCCGCCTCGACAATCGCAGAGTGGAACAAGGCCCACTTGGACTCAATGTCCCCCACTGCTCTCAGGACGTGGTCAAAGCTCTGCCGGAGGTGGGAGTTGAAGACCGTCTTGACAGGTTCTTCTGCCAGGCGTTCCCAGCAGACCCTCACTATGCGTTTGGGTCTGCCAGGTCTACGCGGCATGTTCCCTTGCCATCTGATCCAACTCACCACCAGGTGGTGATCAGTTGACAGCTCCACCCCTCTCTTCACTCGGGTGTCCAAAACATACGGCCGCAGGTCAGATGATACGACTACAAAATCTATCATCGACCTGTGACCTAGGCTGCCCTGGTACCAAGTGTACCGGTGGGCATCCTTATGTTCGAACATGGTGTTCGTTATGGCCAAACTGCGGCTTGCACAGAAGTCCAATAACAAAACACCGCTGGAGTTCAGATTAGGTGGGCCGTTCCTCCCAATCACACCCCTCCAGGTCAAGCTGTCATTGCCCACGTGAGCATTGAAGTCCCCCAGCAGGACAATGGAGTCCCCTGATGGAGCACTATCTAGCACTCGTCCCAGGGACTCCAAAAAGGGTGGGTACTCTGAACTGATATTTGGCCCATAAGCACAAACATCAGTCAGGACCCGTTCCCCGACCCGAAGGCGCAAGGAAGCTACCCTCTTTTCCCCCGGGGTACACCCCAACACACAGGCAGAGAGTCTCGGGGCTAACAAAAAGCCAACCCCAGCCCTCCGCCTCTCACCCGGAGCAACTCCAGCAAAGTAGAGTGTCCAACCCCTCTCCAGGTCTCGGGTTCCAGAGCCAATGCAATGTGTCGAGGTGAGTCCGACTATATCTAGCCGGTACCGCTCAACCTCTGCCACAAGCTCCGGCTCCGTCCCCGCCAGCGAGGTGACGTTCCATGTCCCAAAAACTAGTTTTCTTGTCCGGGGATTGGACCGCCAAGGCTCCCGCCTTGGTCTGCCACCCGATTCGCATTGCACCGGACCCTTCATGTTCCTCCTGCGGGTGGTGGGTCCACAGTTGGACAAGCCCATGTATCCGGTTCGGGCTGGGCCCGGCCGGGCCCCATGGGCGAAAGCCCGGCCACCAGGCGCTCGCTCACGGGCCCCAACCCCAGGCCTGGCTCCAGGGTGGGACCCCGGTAACCCTCCGGGCCGGGTACTCCGACTCTTCGTTTTAACCGCCATGAAAGATCCTTCGAACCGTTCTTTGTCTCACCCTTCACCTAAGACCAATTTGTCATGGGAGACCCTACCAGGGGCACTAAGTGCCCCAGACAACATAGCTCCTAGGATCATTAGGGCACTCAAACTCCTCCACCACGATAAGGTGACGGTTCAAGGAGGAGTAGCTGGAGATTCATGAAATTGGGAACATGCAAGCTATTTAAAGGTCACAAGGCAGTGGAAAATCGGCGTGATTCTCCAAAAATATCAGATTTTCCGTATTTTTCCTAGGACAGTTACTTGCAGCATTTTACTAGATTTCCTGTGAATCTTATACAACAAAATGTTGTAAAAGTTCTTTAAAATGAAAATCATAGATAGTGCAAACGAAGCATGACCTCCTCACATGTTCTTTACTACTCTGTGGACTAAACAAAAGTCACATGGTGTCTTTGTAAAGTTTGTAGTAAAAGTGCATGAAGCAGTGTGAATTTTGCTCTCTCACACATGGCTGTAAATAGAAAAGCCTGATCAACTATATCACCTGCTCTCTGTTTATTTTCACTCAGCTGACAATAGCTTTCCTGTGGTTAGTCTTCTTGTCAGTTCGGCTTGTTGAACATGCACCAGCTGAGCGTTATCACTCAGGTCCTACATTCCTTTTGGAGGTGTCACTGTTTTGATGGTGTTTCGACGTGTCCTTTGGCCCCGTGCACCCTATTTGCAAAGAGCTCACTCAGGGAACAAGCCAAGCATTTCTCCCCTCATATTTTATTGGGTTGCCTTCGGGGAAAACAAGGCTGTGATTGTAAAGTTGGAGGCACACAGTTGGTTTTGATAAAATGTTAAAAAAAAAAACAGTTTGAATCCACGCTAGAGCATCTGTTAGTCAGCTTAAGTCTGGATCAGCAGTTATATTTTGGTCAGTTGTTTTGTGAATCACGTCTAAACTCAGAGGATG
Organism: Nothobranchius furzeri; assembly: GCF_043380555.1. Classification (NCBI taxonomy): domain Eukaryota; kingdom Metazoa; phylum Chordata; class Actinopteri; order Cyprinodontiformes; family Nothobranchiidae; genus Nothobranchius; species Nothobranchius furzeri. The sequence continues at coordinate 50,270,793 of NC_091751.1, read as the reverse complement.
GGGTTTGTTTGAAGTGAGGTTTCATTCTATGGGAATAACCGGGGCGGAAGTGTGACGTGACCCCCCCCCCCCCCCCCCCCCACCACCACCACCACCACCACCACCACACACACATTTAATGTTTATACTCCTGTTTCCTGTTTTCCCCCCCAAATGGAATAAGCTGAAGTTGTTCCACTCCTGATTCCCTCTAGCCGTGACCCAGGACTGATGTCATGTGCTGCATTTTGTGGACTGCATAGACTACAACCGGTCTTGGAACACAATCGTAGTTCCCAATTTGGACCCAAAAACTTGGAGAATTCTCAAACACTTTTATTAGCTGAAAATCAGCCCCGAGCTCTAAAGATTTACCACTTTTGTTTCAAAAAGTTAGAGCATTGAGTGAAAAGCAGAAGTCAAATTAGTAAAAAGATTGAGTCATTAAAACGTTTTGTGATTATTTCACTGTAGAATTTTTACATATTGCTCCTTTAAATATGAGGTCTAGGAATGTATTTCATTATATAACCAAATGAAAAGCTTGTGGTAAAAAAAAAAAAGTATTCTAGTGTGTTATATTTTTCTGGTCTAAAGGCTATTGCCAGCCTATTAGCTTTTTCAGGCTAAATTGCATGTAGAGGGCTTTATTTTCCTAATGGCTTTAGTTTTTACGTTTTGCATGTATAAATCATGAAAGAAGATTTGCTTCAGGAAAGAAGGGATGACGGTGGCACGAGGAAGGTCAAAACAAAGGTCACAAGATGCCTAGATTCAAAAGGCCAAACATTAGATCCCAAAAGTCACTCATTCATTCACATGAGTCATATTCCTATTATTTCTGCCAGTTCGGAGCAATGTTACTATGGCGACTTGACTGTTATAGTGCTCCTTCACATCGGTTGTCTTTAAGAAATGCAGTGTTTCTGATCCGAGACTGCGCTGCATCGTCCTCCGGGTGAAGAGACGCTCTGCGGCTCCCATCTGAAATAAGCCGTTCACAGTCTAGCTCAGGGCCGTGTCAGTGCAGCTTCGCTTTGGATGATGAGATTTTTCTCCTTAAGGAGTCTGGCGTGAAAAGTGCACCGTTCAGCAGCCTGACACCATTGTCAGTAGATGAGCTCTCCTTCAGTTCTTTGTTTGGGAACCGGAACGAACTGCTGGCCTCAAATAAAATAAAATACAGTAGTTAAAGGGAGATATTACGACTCTAGTGTTGCCACAGAGCGAATCTCACAGTCCGCTGTGCTTTTGGGCCTGTTCTGTTGTGAAATAGAACCAATTGGTGCCTAGAGATGCACCCTGCTGCTGTAATAAAGCACAGCGAGCCATTTCATTCATTTGTCAACCAAATTAGTTTCTAAACTGCATCATTTTAGATGGGGGTTGCACAAAAAAGTAACAGCAAAACGTGGAGTATTTCACAATTCTAGTGTGTACGTTGGATCTCTTTGGTGGTTTTTCACGCATTTGGCTTCAGGAGACCCCTGCCAGCTTCAGAACGTTGCCTTTGTTGTGTCCGAATCAGGCATAAAATCTAAGTTTGGCTTGGAAAGAGTTGGCAGCTTGGAGCAGCTCTGAGCAATTCAGCGGTACCGGTATATTCTGTCTCTGTACACAATAAAATAAATCTTCCTTTGGTCCCTTCGTGCCAATAGGGCTTTTGGAAAATGGATCCTTACTTTGGCGAGTGAGTTTGGACCCAGTACTCTACGATCCACTTTTATTTGGGCAAACTCACCCTGGTTGGTAGTCAGATGCCACATTTGGGAAAAATCAGTCTTACTGAATGCTCATTTTTCAGCATCGGGTTATCATTGAGGTCGTTTAGCATCTGCAGCCCCGAGGACCTGCCCTCATGTTGGAATCGAGTACTTCAGGCTGAGAGATTAGGAAGTTAGCTGTAATTCCTCTGCAGTGTACACGCTCCCATAATGAATCTCCATTCTTGGCTCTGGGTGCAGTGCAGATCTGCTGGTGGATGGGTAGGCAGTGGCATGCGTTATATAACACAAGTAGGTGGCTGAAGTAGGGGTGTGTGTGTGTGTGTGTGTGTGTGTGATGTTTTCTGGATGTTTTCCCCACTCACACAGTTCCCTGCCCTCAATCAGGATGGGGGCATGTTGACTAAAAGAGTCCCAGGAGGTGGAGGCAATGGTAGCTTTTGGAGAAATGCCAGCGTTGTGACACGAGGTCAGGTAGTGGTGTTGTCCTGCCGTTGAAGAATGAACCCAACTTTTCTAATAATAAAAAAAATCCTGTTTCAAACTTTCTTCCAGTTTAGTTATTTGGATTCGGGGGCACATACTTGTCTCTACAGTTCAGGAGCTCTTCCTTGAGTCTCCTTGTTTGTATCTGGTCCAAAATTATGCATGCAGGCTGCATTCATCGAAGACTTGAATATCACCTGATACAGACAAAGCCACGTTGATGCAATTTTCAGCAAATTTTTACAACATTACATGTGATCTCTTGCAATATTGCAAGATCTTTCACCATCTGTTGGTGCTCAGCGTATGTGTTGTAAATACCTTCCAGCCACCACCATGTGAAATTGCACCTCAGTATTTTTGAAAGCCATAGAGTTGTAGGCATTTGTGTGCTTAACCGTTGTGTTCATCTAGTGGTTGATGGGATAGTTTGCTAATGAACAAGCTCACACAAAGACACAGGCAAAAACATTATACTTTGCCTTTTACGTTTGGTGGCGGATCGAAAAAAAATGTCTTTTGCAATATTTGTTCATTAAACCATCCACCCAGGCTTATTTTTCAGCAGTGTTCTTCCTGCCACCACATAAAACTAAATGTGAACCTTTCATTCACCTTCAGACATTCCCTAATTTGACTTCTATATCCATCTAGATCTGTTTAAGGTCTTGGGAGAGGATGAAGCATATCCCAGCATGCACTGGGTGTAGAGCGTTAATGCTGCTGCTGCTGGTAGTTTTCCATCACATTGTCCTGTGTGGTTTTTATGTACAGAAAAAATAAAATAGAATGAATAATTAATAGGCTGAAAAACAGAAGTCTAAAGGTATTACAGCGATTAATTATTTATTCCATCCTGGGCTTTAAAATCATATAAATATAAAAGGGAATAGCCATTGTAAGCTCGTGCCCCCTTCCTTCTTTTCTTCCATGTCATTGTTTCCGCTCTACGTCTGTCACTGGCCAAACTTTTTGTGACTGTAGGAAAAACTCAGAGAGCTGCAAAATGATGCACTGTGAGAATCGATGACACACTGATGAGTCATATCTTTTTTGCTGCGTATGACCTGTGCTGAGCAATGCAACACCTCAGCCTGCAGAGAGTCAACGACCGGGATGGCTGCTGCCAAAACCAAACATGGAGTGGCTGATGACGATGACTTATGGGATGCAGGTTGTTACCAAGACGACACGTTTGTAGTTTTTTTAATCAAGAAGGCAGTCACTTAGCTGCCCCGTAATCGGAAGGTTGCAGGTTTGAGCACTACTCAGTCTGTTGCTGTTTTTGTGTCCTTGGGCAAGACACTTTGTAGTTGGAGGGACCGACGGCGCCAGGGTATGGCGCCCTTACCTCTGTCAGTGAGTCCCAAGGCAGCAGTGGCTACAATGTAGTCCATCATCATCAGGGAGTGAATGTGTGGGTGAATGACTGTGTTGTAAAGCACTTTGGGGGGTTCTAGGACTCTAGAATGCACTATATCAAATACAGGCCATTTAGTTACTTCATCATGAACAACCTGCCTTCTTTTGACCATGCACCTTTGTTGGGTCCCTGATGGATTTATAGCTTACATTTTGAGAAATCAAAAGTTTTTTTTTCTCCAAAATGTTATGAGACATTTGATTTCTGAGCCTAACATCAGTCCCATTTTGCAAGTGCATGCTTGGATGGGCGATTACGTTCTAAACACGACGCTCAGCTCATGGTAAAATGGTTAGAATAAAAGTTGCTTTTGAAGTAGCACCGGCTTTTCTATTTAGTTGGCCATTCCCAAGTGGTACTGGACGATCCGAAAATGACAGTAAATGCAGGCATTTAGAGCCCACACCGTTTCGATCTGGGCAAAATAAAAAGCACAGAAGAAAGAAGGAAGATAAATGGCTTAGAGGGAAAATTGACTGCCTCAATCAAAGACTGGAGATCGTCCCGTATCTGAACTCAGCACTTCTGATGCGATTGCTTTGATGTGAGGGAACCCAACAGGAACATCAGCTGATGTTAGATTTTACTGAAGAGCAAGCTCACCCACCAGTAGCAGGTTTACTCGATGCTGCTGTTTGCATCGGACTTTGTAACCTTTGAAAGAAAACACTTAAACCATTAAGTAATTATGAAGCTGTCATATTCCAACAAATCGTCCCATGAATTATGCATTTTCTCTTTTCACTTAGTATTTTCTGCTGCATGATTGACTTCATGTGCGTTTTTTTGTGTTCCATAAACACATTTGTCAGTTAATTAAAGCCTTTATTAACTAAAACACGTACTTCGTCCTAGTGAAAGAGGCGATGCTGATATTGTGTGAATGAAAAAGACTGTTTGTGAACATAAAGTAATGCTAGTCGAGGTTGAGCAAGGATAGACGATTTACCTGTTGGATGTTGTTGGTGATTTTCCTTTTGTACAATCTATTCAAAAAAGTGCATTATTTTTTAGGAAGATCGATCTTTTCACCAACAAAAGTTGTTTGAAGGCTATCCAACTATATAATTTTGGTATAATACAGTAAACAAGTATAAACTGATACTTGTACAATTTCCTCTTCCTTTGGCAAGTCACATCAACAGTTTGGGTGAATTTGTGTTAGATTTAATCAGAAAACCCACTGATATCTTGTGATTTACTTAATTAAATTTATTTGAACTAATGGATTTTTCTTTCTTATTTTCTCCCTTTCACATGTCTTCCTACTTCCTTTGATATTTCCGTGACATCATACTACCAGGTAAGCCCTGCAAACACTCATCTGCACAGATAACTAAAGCAAATATTCTATTTAAGATAAAAAATAAAAATAAATCAGCACACTCCCAAAATCTAAAGTGTTTGCAATTATGACAAATTAATATTTCTCTAAGTTTAATGATCTGTCAATCTTCAAATCTCTGACCTCCATAGATGTCTAAACAGCCTTTTAGCAATTTGAGTGCTGAAGACTCAAAAAAAAATAAATAAATAAACAGCCAACATTACCAATCAGCTTTTTATGATCTCAAAGGCCCCCCAAATTAGCTTTCACATATAATACAGCTATTTGTCTAAAGTGCAGTCAACTTATCTTTCCTTATGACTCCTAATATCGGCACATTTGGTGCACTAATCAATCCAAAGTGGGGTGTGAATAAACGGGCCAATTACCCACTTGTCTCTAGTCTGAAAATACGATTTTGTTTTGGTTCTAAAATGTGCTTCATGATCTGAAAGAAACTTGCTTTTGGTCAGGTTATAAACAGGCCAGCATGGATATTTAGACATCGAAGGAACAAAAAGCGTCTGGATCTTGCACATTTCTCTGAAGCTTGGGGAGAGCTCATAGTTGTAACCTCCAGAGAGGATCCCAGATGGGGATGCCATCCTTTCAGCTGGCCTACTTCCCTGCCACTCATCACACATAGTGGCTTGTACAATCTGCCTGCACCACTTCGCTCGTTAAGCCAGCCGTGTAGTTATTGTGTACATGTTGGCTTTGCTACGGTGAAAGACACTCGTCTCGCTGTATCTTGAGTTTACATTTGATTTGGACACCAATCTGTGAGTGTGTGTGGTTAGTGTGTGTGTGTGTGGTTAGTGTGTGTGTGTGTGTGTGTGTGTGTGAGTCCCCGATGGCAAGAGTGACCTAATGACTCAAAGTTATCTTTTATAAAGATAGATGGACATAATCGTGGGTGGAAAAAGAAACTCCAATTTCCAGAGCTTGTGGTTTTCATATCCAACGGTGAAAATGACATTTTTTCCATTCGTAATAAAGCAGCTAAGCCTCTTTTTTTTGGTCATGTGAGCATAGAACAGTGTAATGGTGTTTGCACTAGAGAAAGAAGTAGCTCTTTCTGTTTGAGTGCTGTAATTCGAGCTGCTCTGTTCTCTGTTGTGGCAGCTGGTCTTGCTGCACGTGGGTGTTAGTGCATTTGAGTCTCTGCCTGCAGCTTGGAGTGTGTTATGATTCCAGATTTCCCTCTGTTTTTTCATTAAAAACCTTTCCCAAATGAGGCATGTGAGGTCGGAGTTGGCCTCGCTTCGACACACGCATGTTTAGTATGTAGACAGAGGTAGAAACTTAAATCAACACGATGCAGATCAAACCTAAAATTTTGAGATGTAGAATAAGTTTAGAAATGAATAAAACCCTTTATGGTCTGCATTATAACTAGCTCACAATAGCATGAAAGTTAATCCTAAAACTCTCTTGTGACTGTCTGCTGTATGACTATTAAGTCCCGCCCCCTGTATTAGTGCTTGAAATCTAGACAAACCATAGAAGTAGCAAAAGAAGTCAGTCTAATTTTAATTAAACAGTTTAATGTTTGGTTGGGTCAATCACAGAGCTCTATGTTTGTAGAGAGATGTTGGTCAGATTTAGCACTGGGGCTGCCATGGGGAAAAACTACAAAGATGGCAGCAGCTCAGGAACGGTGCTTTGAAACGTCTTTGGCTTTACCTTTGAACAATTTTGATTTGGGCTTTTCTTTCACACAAGAGCAGATAGAAGAATGTAAATCCTTTATTTGGAAAAAGGGTGCACTTGCTTCTTCGATGGTGTATGGCTGGCTGCCCTGTAGAGATGAATGTGTCGTGCTAACCAAATGTCTAAAGTGACAGTTTTAAAGACAACTGTAGATTTTGCCCCTTTACCGAGCTCTGTCTATGAGTCATGGCCAGACTATATATTTACATGTACAGGATGGCTTGCCAGGCTAATGCTGGCTTGAATGAGTAATCTTCATCCACCCATATGCTGATGGTCTGCACACATGTCTTCTGAGACATAAAGAAACTTACATTTTCTGTCAGGTTTGAGCCAGGAGGAGGTCAGGACCCAAGATGCAGAAACCCAGAACGATACAAGGCAGGAGCGTAGTAAAACATAAAATCCTTTTATTAGGAGTCAATGTCCAAAAATCCAAAAATCCAAGAAGGGGCAGGAAGCCAAGCCTAAAGTCAGTAACCCGACTTGACAAAACAAAAAAGCTCTTTGATGAGCAAAACCTAGAGTTTCACGAGGGGGAACAGAACAACACTGACAATGGACGGACAGACACTGGGAGACATAGACAGGGTTATATACACAGGGCTTGGTGATAGGACATGAGGAGCAGGTGCGTGGGGAATTGGGCACAGGTGAAACTAATGAACTGAGAAGAAGAAGAAGAAGAAGAAGATATCATTTCTGTAGCACCTCTCAAGATAAAAATCATGAGGCGCTTCACAAAAACAAAAAAATGTAAAAATATAAAAAAGAATTTAGAAAATGTTTAAAAGTATATTTAAATGAGCAAAAATAGACAATTGTGATTAAAAAAATGTTAAGAAAGAGAGAGAGTGAATAGGAAAGAGGGAAATCAGTGGATCCTGAGGAAGGTGGAATAGGTGGGGAGAGCAGAATAAAGAGAGAGTGGTGAAGAAGGTCATACAAAAGCCACTTTGAACAAGTGAGTCTTCAGCTGCTTTTTGAGGGAGTTCACTGAGTCCACTGATCTCAGGCTCAGGGGGAGAGAGTTCCAGAGTCTGGGGGCCACAGCAGCAAATGATCTGTCACCTTTGGTCTTTAGCCTGGTGCTGCACAACCAGTAGGCTTTGATCACTGGAACCTCAGGGACCTGCTGGGGGTGTAGGGACTAAGAAGATCACCAATGTAAGATGGTGCTTGTCCATGTAAGGCCCTATAGACCAGAACCAGGATCTTGAAATGAACCCTGAAGTTGACTGGCAGCCAGTGAAGCTGGAGGAGAAGCGGGGTGATGTGGGTGTGTTTGGAGGACTTGGTCAGAAGCCGAGCACAGGCATTCTGAACCACCTGTAGACGGTTCAGGGAGGTTCTGCTCAGACACGTGAAAAGAGAGTTACAGTAGTCTAAGCGTGAGGAGATGAAGGTGTGGATAACTGTCTCAGGTTCAGAGCGAGACAGAATGGGACTCAGCTTAGCAATGTTCCTGAGATGGAAGAAGGAAGAGCGAACAAGACAACTGACATGAGAATCCAGGGTGAGAGCTGGGTCAAAGGTCACACCAAGATTCCTGACAGAAGGTTTGGTGTGAGAAGCAAGCTGACCAAGAGAGTCTCTGACTTTGGGAACCAGCTTGTCTGAGGCACAGATGAGGATCTCAGTCTTATCTTCATTCAGCTGCAGAAAGCTCCCAGCCATGCAGGTTTTGATAGAATCTAAGCAGGTGTGTAACAGCTGCAGCTTAGACATCTCATGGGGCTTAAAGGAGATGTACAGTTGGATGTCATCTGCATAAAGATGGTAGGAGATTCCTTTGAAGGAGCTCAGGATGTGCTGAAGAGGGAGCAGATAGAGGAGGAAGAGCAGAGGCCTCAGCACATAACCTTGTGGGACACCATGGGTAAGAGAGGTGGTGGAGGACCTAAACTTGGAGACGACCACAGAAAATGAGCGCTCCGAGAGATAAGAGGAGAACCACTCCAGAGCAGTTCCTGATAGGCCTACCCAGTCTCTGAGCCTCTCCAGTAGCAGGTGATGGTCAGCAGTGTCAAAGGCTGCAGCCAGGTCCAGCAGGACCAGAACAGAACAGTCCCCTGCATCACTGTGAGTCAAAAGGTCATTAGAGACCCTAAGAAGATGTTATGTTCATCAAGAGCAGCTGTGAGTTGTTTAGCCACAACCTTTTCCAAGATCTTGGAGATGAACGGAAGTTTAGAGATGGGTCTGAAGCTCCTATGGAGAGAGGGGTCGAGACTCGGTTTTTTAAGAAGCTGGTGGATTACAGCGTTCTTAAAGTAAGCAGGGACCTGACCAGAGACGCATTAATAATAGAGAGCATGCTGGGACCGATGGACAGAAAAGCACTTTTAAACAAAGATGAGGGTAAGATGTCGAGGGGGCATGCAGAGGTCTTCATAGAGTTAACTAGTTTGGTTGACTCAGGCAAAGAAACAGGAGCAAAGCTATCTAGGATGATGGGCCTGGTTGGAGTCAGGAGAGGCAGCGATAAGGCTGAAGGAGAGATGCTAGATCTAACCTCATTGACTTTGTCCACAAAGAAAGACAGAAAGTTCTCACAGTCTGCAACAGAGTGGATGGAGGCTGTAGGAGAGGCAGGAGAGACGATGCTGCTGATGGTGTTAAACAGCACCTTGGGGTTCCCTTTGCTCTGGAACACCAGGTTGGAAAAATAGGAAACCCTGGCATCTTTGACTGCAGAGTTAAAAAATGTCAGAAGATCCTTTAGGTGCAGCAGATGGACGTGGAGATGGGTTTTCTTCCACAAGCGCTCAATTTTTCTGCATTGGCGCTTCAGGCTGCGAAGGCTGTCATTAAACCAGGGAGTAGGGTTCACTGCAGGAACTGATCTGGTTCTGACAGGACAGATGTTGTCCAGAATGGAGAGGCAGCGCTCGTTAAACTGAGAAGTTAAGGAATCTGGGTTGTTATCAGAAGAACAAGGTGGATCAAAAGCAGCAGAAAAATTGCTAGCTGTGCTCTCATTAAGAAAGCGAGAACTAACCATACGGCCAGCAGGAGGTGGGGACGCAGAAACTGACAAGTTAAAGAAAATGCAGTGGTGAACTGAAATATAAACGTCCTCAGGACAAACACTGTCAGCATTTAGACCCAGGGTAAAAACAAGGTCTAGAGTGTGTCCCCTGGTGTGTGTGGGGCCAGAAACATGCTGGGTAAAGCCGAAGGAGTCCATAAGGATGGAGAAATTCATGGCAAAGTGATCAGAGGGATCATCAACGTGGATGTTAAAGTCACCAACAATCACCAGTCTGGACAGCTTCACAGTGGAGGATAGAAAGTCACTAAACTCCTGAAGGAAAGAACTGTTTGGACCAGGTGGACGATAAACCACAGCACAGTAGAACGGGTCCTTACGCCCAACTTTAATCAGCTGCAGTTCAGTGGAAGCAAAGTGACCAGATGTTGTAGAGCTACATCGAAGATGGTCACTGAAAACAACAGCTAGGCCTCCACCACGACCAGATCCCCGGGGCTGGCTAAGAAAAGAATAACCACTCGGGCAGAGTTCAATCAGACCAGGACAATCAGATGTTTGCTGCCAAACTTCAGTCAGAAACAGAAAATCCAGGTTTTTAGAGCGAATTAAATCATTGAGCAGGAACTCAAGACTCAAGACAAGTTTATTAGTCCCCGAAGGGCAATTCGAGACAGCATTGTGAAGCAGCCGGCACTAAAATCTCTAAATTCTAAAAACACATCCAATTTACACATTTGTAAAACCCATAAAACCTATATACACATTCATGTCATATCCTCACATGTGAATGACCAACAATGAGTAAACCTTTGGCTCACACACACACACACACACACACACACACACACACGCACGCACGCACGCACGCACGCACGCACGCACGCACGCACACACATGTAACTACATGCACGCACACATACAAGTAATGCACACGCCCCCTATCTGCACTGAGAATTAAGAAGAAGCACAGCTCTGGGAACAAAGGAACTTCTCCTCCTCTGTGTTTTACAGCATGGGCATCGAAGTCGGCGTTTGGAGGGTAGCCACTCGAAAACAGCATGAAGAGGGTGTGATGGGTCTGTAATGATTTTCTGTGCTAAACTTCCTGTATGCTGGTCACATTGAGAAGTTAAGCTTCGCAGTGGTAGTCCAATGATCCGAGAGCACACCTTGACGGTGCTTTGTAGACGGTTTCTATACTGCAGGCTGACAGAATAAAACCAACAGGGGATGGAAAATGTGATAACACTCTCTATAAAAGAATAATAGAAAGTCAGTAAAATGTCCTTCCTGACTCCAAATGAATTCTACTTCCTCAGGAGGTAGAGTCGTTGCTGGCACTTTCTGAGGATGTCCTCTGTGTTGGAAGCGAATTTCAGGAGGTGATCAATGGTGGTCCCTAGATATTTATACTCTTCAACCAGCTCCATTGGCTGTCCATGAATGATAGTGGAGGCAGTGGTAACCAGCGCTCTCTGTTTGTTTGAGAAGGACACCACCATCTCCTTAGTTTTGGTCACATTCAGCTCCAGGCATGCAGTGTCACACCAATCCACAAACTCCTGCAGGACCTGCCCGTGGTAAACAGTAGGGTCTGACAGAAGAGACAGGAGCACAGTGTCATTAGCGTACTTTACCATGTAACTGTCAGGCTGGATGGATCTACAGTCATCTGTGTAGAGAATGAAGAGTAGAGGAGACAACACGCAGCCCTGTGGGGTGCCAGTAGAGGTGTAAAGAAGGTCAGAGAGAGTGTTGTTAACCAGAACTCTTTGTGATCTGTTAGTTAAGAAATCCAGGATCCATAGGATTATCTGATCATCCAGGTGAAAAAGAGAAGTTAGCTTGCCAGCCAGGATGTGAGGTTGCAGGGTGTTAAATGCTGAAGAGAAGTCAACAAACAGCAGTCTAGCTGAAGAGTTTGGGATCTCCAGATGTCTGTGTACCATGTCTAAGATGAATGTTTTTGCATCATCAACACTTCTCCCTTTCCGATACGCAAACTGAAGTGGATCTAACTGAGGGTGTAAGGCTCCGATAATGTGATGTTTCAAGATCCTCTCCATAGTCTTCATCGGTAAAGAGGTCAAAGCCACAGGTCGAAGATCATTGAGAGCCTTAACCCTGCTGGTCTTGGGGATGGGTATGACCGTAGAGTGTTTCCAGAGCTGGGGAACTGTGCTTGTATCCATGGAACTCTGGAACAAGGTCTGAAACACACCCCCTAGTTGCTGTGCACAGTTTCTGAGAACTCTGCTGCTGATGTGGTCTGGGCCAGGTGCACTTTTCTCCTTAGTCTTAGTCTTCTGACTTATTGTTAACAGAGCGGGTATTTAATAGAGCCATGCTGAGTAAGGTGGAGGAATCAGAAACAACAGAAACAGCTGGAGTTAGTGGACGCAAATTAGCGGGGTTAGATCCACGGTGTTTATAAAAACCACTTATGGAGGAAACAGGAGGAGAAACCACTGAGAAATGAGGATAAACCGACCTTTAAAAACTTGGACGGATGAACCACGCTGCAACGCGGCCTGGCGGGAATGCGGAAGTGGCACTCAGGTCACCAAACAAAGGACAAGAAGCTAGAAGATCACGCCGATATTTACTAGAAAAACCACACTTTAAGAGAAGTCTTGTTCTCACCTGGATTCCTGCTCGTTTACCTCTTTTCCTCCGACGTTTTCCCGGGACCGGACAAACGTCGCTGGAGGTGCGCAGCTCGTGACCGTCGTTTGTCTCCGGGCCAGTGCGCCACTCAGGTAAACAAACAGGATGGTGCGTCCTCGGTGCATCTTGGGGGGAAGAAGCATAGACAAGCAGGGGAGAAAACCATATCTAAATCCTAAACCAAAGCTACTAAAATGACCTGAACTTTAAACACTGTTGAACAAAGATTAAAGATAAATAAATTAATGATAAGTGAAGTGACTAAAGGGAAACCTGAAGAAGCTGGGGACCAAAAGGGGGGCACAGAAGATTAGGGGACACATGAAGGGAACCAGGAGAGGGCTGGAGACCACAGGAACACAGAACATGACATTTTCTGGGCCTTAATTGAAACACGTGTTTTTGCACTGTGAAAAATCTTGGTATGCAGCTTTAGCTGTCCTTTTTCATGGCTCAAAAAAAGCACAGGTATATTAATTAGGGCTGCAGTTCTTTCAGAAGGCGTATCAGGTGTTGTCATTCTACAGAATAACCAGCATGAGCAACTATAGGAATGGAATGCAGCTCTCATTCATATATTTGTGCATGCCATGAAATAGGCCCATTGTGGACCTTGTTGCAGCATTTTTCTTGTAACACTAAACCAAAACCAGTACTGACACAATGGCTGACTTCAGACTTGTAGAATATACATATTTTTAACACTAGATGTTGCTAAGATACTCAGAATTATTGATATGCGTAGATTAAGATGAAATCACCCCTTTAAAAACCCCACCATCTGTGGCTGTGTTTATCAGCAAAGTTGAAGTGTGACATTATTAAGGGAAAAACAACACATTTTTATCAATGTGACCAAAACATATTTATAATATACAAAAAAATACATATTTGTTTGTTTTTTGGTGTCGAGGGAAATTACTGACGTGGCGCCCCTCCCTCCATTCAATGGCATCAATGTGCAAGACATAGAGAACAGGGTAAAGTGGACATAGACAAAAAATAACTTATGTTTGAGTAGCATTAGTTACATTTACACAGAAACATTAAACCTCATTTTAATGTTTTAGAGAAAAAAACAACAAATTTCTCATTCATACTTATTCAGTTTTGTCTGTGATTTGGATTTTTAAGATTTTAAGCCTTAGAATAAACATGTTTTTGTTAACAAGCTATTCAAAGTGCAATCTTAAAGGGACTTTACGGAGTTTTGAAGTTTTATGCTCGCGATTGCCCCCTCAGGCCAAAAGCGTAATGGCAGCTTCAATAGTAGGCTCGTGCACGAGGCGCGCATGCTATACGTGCACACTCCTTAACGAAAATAACAACTGAGACAGTCCCGTATGTGTGTGTGTGTGTGTGGCCCGGAGGTTCTGTACCTTTCTCTTCAGCACAGCCGACAAAGGTTTATGATGGGTCAGTCCTCCTGCATGCTCAGATCATTCCCTTCCCTTGCTTGAAAAATTGTTCCAAAATGAAAGTTGAACCCACATCTTTTTTATCTGTGAAGTCAGTGCCGTTCGGCAAGTCTCAAATAAAAATTACTTACTTACTGTAAGAAAATATACCATTAATGTAAAAAAGAAACTCTAAATAAACTATGTTCACATCCAGAATTGAACCTGGGTCTTCTGCACGAGAGTCCGACATCTTACTAGGTGAGCTAAAGCACCAGTGATGTCCTTTGTATCTGTAACATTTATATCCTTGATGACAGCTTAAACAACGTTCAAAGAACGGTTTGGAGCGAAAATGGCTATTTTGTTGCTAATTTGCAGGAAATATCTAGAAGAAAGTTCTACAGAAAGTAGCTAAGGGTCCTCAGATATGTAGCTAGCTTTGTCACTAGGCGTTAGGAACAGCGACAAAGTGGCACTGCCCCCCTCTCTCCTGCTAAAGCTACGGATAGCAAATGCTACGGGCTATGCCTGAGCGTAACGCACATGAAGCAGCCTGCTCGACCCGAGCAGCTCTCTTTTTCTGTGATTTTACAGAAAAACAGGCAATCACAGTAAAAATGCCAGGGCTCATTCTACAGGACCAGGGCATTGCAGGAGAATGTATGAAGAAAACATTTATTATTTCTATACATGTTTTGGCTGTCAAACTTCCATACTGCCCCTTTAACCTAAAATCTGTTTTGGTTCTTCAGATGCATCTTTGATAATAACTGCATTTCCTTAATCACACATCAGATTGCTGCTTCACTAGATTAAAGGAGAAATGACTATAACCCTGCTTGCATCGTCAGATGCTAGAGCCGAGCCATTAGTCGTTGGGAGGCCTTTATAATCCTCACGACTCCAGTGGTTCTTAGCTTCGTTTTCCTTGTCAGCTCTGCTTCTCTAACAACTTTAATATGAAGGCATGTGACAAAGAAGCATGGGCTCAGGCGGCACAGAAATCCTTCATTGCCACCCTGTGGTGTGGTTCGTAGCATCTCCGATTGAAGAGGATTATGTAAGATCTGCATCCTCTCTTAAACAGGACAGTCATAAATCAACCGACAAGAAAACAACAATGCAGCTACGTTAATCTGTGTTACTCTGAGTGCTCATCTATTCTGAGGCTTTTACTCTAAACTTCCCTCTCTTGTTCCCTTCCCAGTATGCAGACTGGAGGAGATGAAAAATGACTGTGGAGAGGATTTTATAAGACTTTTTCTTTTGATAAATCATTGTCGTTCTTTTTCCAAAGCTCTCTGAACACACATTTTCTTAATGATAGCAATTTGGGTGAATTTTCATTCTTTTCCCCTGTCGTGTCATCTCGTGTCTTCATATTTCTTCTCAGTACACTTTTAGTTCATTTAAAGATGCAACTTTAAATGAACATTTTTGTTCTGCAGTAGTTGCAACTATCATTGTCGATTCAATTTTTTCCTAAAAAAGGGAAGCCTTACCCCCTACTTCATACTGTACGCATCAGCGTCGCAGAACGGTTTACTCTCGCGGTTCGTTGCATGCCAGCACACACCGGGATAGTCTCAATCGCGAAGCGGCTTCTCCGCCGTGCTCCCTGCTGGACTCGCAAGTTTACAAAATCCCCCGAGACTTCAATGGTCACGATGTGTTTATTCCATCCGCCATCAAACCAAAAAGAAGGAAATCACGTTTGATCTCGCCGTTTGATGTCATATATTGTTTATGTGCTTAGCAGACGCTTTTACCCAAAGCGACTTACAATTTTTTTTAATTAATTTTTTTTTTTATATGACGTTATTCCTCCATTGCCGGGATTGAAGCCATGAAAAAACTGCTGTTTCACTTCTTGAAAGATGCAGGAGTAAATAAGCTGTGAGGTCACAGATGTAATCTACATAGACATGAAATCGCATCGCTGCAGTAGACTTTTATTTAGAAAATTACCTGACGTTTACACTGTGATTTCCTGTCTAGTCCTATGTTAATTGTGGAAATTGATGTGTCCCAAAAGCAGCTCATGGCAAAAATAGAACATAATCCGAGTTCTAGTGGCACGGCCCGGCACACCGAGCTGCCTCTGGGCCACGCCTGAAAATTGCTGCGTCGCGGCTGGTTTGAATCACCCCCCGTAGACTCGAATGCATTCTATTTGAAGCGGCGACGTTCCGCTACTGTTCTGTGACGCTGATGCTTCCAGGGTGAAGTAGGGGTTACGGCTGTTTCAAACTTTCAGTCGGAAGCAACTTGCAGGCTTTTGAAGAAAACTTCACTCCCAAAACTTTGAGGCGAATAGAACTTGCCTCTACTCTTTTCAAAGTGACTCATCGTGTCATGTGAATTTTGTTGTGATGGGTTAACTCGCTCTCTTTCATGTGGCCTTTTGCCTTGTGTGCATTTTGCTGCTTCTTACTCCTTCAACTACATAACCTACATCACTGCAACCCATCCTTAAACACACAGATTTACAGTCACTCAGACTTAAATTTCAAGGTTTTTATTTTCCATCTCTTTCACAGTAATTATCTACAATTAAAATGAAACTAAATCTGTTTTTAGCTTTTATGGCACAGCAAGGATTTTTTTAAACCTATTTTTGCTGCTGTTACCTGGAGCAGTTAATCCGTTTCAGTTGCAGACTTTTTTAATGAGTAATACCGTGGCTCTCGTTAATGTTTGTTTTGCTCTAACATTTTGTCTGCTTGGTAATAAACAGCCGAACACCTTGCTGAAGCCTGCAGACGGCAGCATCCGGTCTTTATTGCAGGCATGTGACTGGAGGAGAAAGAGAATGGGACCCAGCCACCGGATGTGTAGTCAGGAACCACTCATCACTCTCTTCCTAATCTCCCAGGTCACCCCCTCTTGTTCACCACCATCTGGAGAGGATGTCAGGGACTGGCCGTGTGGCAGAATTAGACTCACACACTCAGAAAGCCAAGAAAATCATGGAGGAAAAAAAAAGGCCATTTTGCAGTTCACGCTTGTCTATCCCGCGTCCTTACTCTGTGGTTCTGGCCATCAGCCAACAGCGCTGACGTAGGCTGACCTGCCTCTCAACAAGACACTATCAAGCCCATTGTGCATTCAACGATACTCATAAGAATTGATTATGGCTTAGCTAATAAGAATGAATGTGGATTGCAGTCATATGTCACACCAAATCACAGCAGCTATCTGGAGAATTAACATATTCTGTCCTTTTCATGTAAACTGCAGCAGTTCAGGTCAAAAACAAGATTGAGGTTCTTGTTACTTTCCATGCTCTCTCCTCTGGAGGGTGCCAAACTGTCTCTGCAAATAACAATGAGAGCATTGGCTACATAATATTTGGCTGTGACAATAATGACTCCAGAGATTTGCAGAGCGTGTGTGCTTATTGTAAAAATAACGCTGTTCTTGCTGCGGATAATGGAGCGTGCATCAGGTACTGTCATCTTTAACCCTCTTGGCGTTTGATTCACTACAGTAGGTTGGCTAATTGGTTATGTGAACATAGATGGGGAGACAAATAACTCCCTCTCCATGGTTACCCAGGTTTCATGCTTAAGGAACATTTTGACTCTTACTGGAGATTTTAGGAAGCCAGATGGAATTCAAGCTGGACAGAGAAATAATTTTTATTCACTAAGTGGCATCCTGGTACCAGAATGCTTGGTTATTTTCTCCGCGCTCCTCCTTTTTCCCCTCAGAAGTACCAGACAAGCTAGCTTTAAAAATCCTGTGTTCTTCTTTGCTCTACATTCCGCTTCCCCCAGCTCGCGGTGACATGAGACGAGTAACAGGAAGTTATAAAAGCTCGCCACTGCCAGTGTTGGTGTGCTCACAAATGCATGGCCTTGAACATGAGCCATGAGAGGAGCTCATCCCTGCTGACGAACGATGCCTAATGAATCCCCTCCCCTCTCAGCAATAATGTGGGGCACGTTCGTAAGGGATTGCATGATAACACAGATGAGTCACGTCCAGCACGGTTCTCATTTCACTGGACTACTATCAAATGTTTGTGAGCATCCTGTAGCGTTCAGGCTGTAGCCAGGGTTGTAGAAATCATCCCGAGAACAGCTGAAGCAGCTCTTACAATCCCTGAAATTATAAAATAGAATAGAAGCGTTTATGCGAAGGTTTGAATTTTTTCACAGCAGGTGACTTATTCAGTAATAAGGCTGCATTTTTATGAATGTGATTAAAGCACTGTAAGTCTCACTTATTTTATTTGAATGGGTAGCATCTACATTGTTGAATTAAAATAGAAATCTTCAGAGAAGTTTGAGTTTGATTAATTATCTGACCAGCTCCACATTTTCAGAAAAATCCCGTCCTTTGATGAAGAGCTCAATGTTTTGCTTAGAGGTGCAATAAGAACACATTTTTCAGTCAAATAATCACAGAACAGTCTAAATTCTCAGTCCTGTTAGAAGAAAGGTTACATTGAAACAGATTTCCCTCTCAGCCGGCTGAGGGGTTGTCGGTTATTTTCCCTTTAAAAAGGCTAATGAGGGACGTAGTCTTTGTTTACAGTCTGTCGCACGTCCATACTTCCTGGTTCCAGAGCCAATCATATGTGAGCTTGAAAGGTTCCCAACTCTTCAATGCAAAGTCTGCACTGGCATTTGGAAATCAACACCAGCCGGCCAAGAGCAGCAGCATCGTGGACAGAATGTTAGCCTGTAAACAGGAGCGGCCCAGAAGTTATTAATTGTAAACCTAACAATATCTCATTGGAAACCAGTGGGATAGTCTGCAGTTGTACCATTGATGCTAGATTATAGCAAAGCTTAATTTATTTATTAAATTTAAAAACATGTCTGTATTTGAATAGCACTTTGTAGAGTTCTAAAACCCCTCAAGACTCTTTGAAACAACCAGTCAACCACCCACGCAAACGTTCACATGCTAGTAGTGATGAGATACATCGTAGTCATAGTAGCCCTGGGGTAAATTGATGGAATTAAGGCTGCCGAACAAACCGGTCCCAGCATCATTGCACAAGACAAAGCAGGCATAAATCACCATTCTCCATGCCACCATGAGGACACGATTTCCCGTTAATAAAGCCCGCACTGTTGAAACGCAGGAGGTGTGGACTGGACCTGGTCTTGAACTGGAGCCATAAACATCAATTATCTCACTCATACTTTTCTTTTGCAAACCAGGAAAATAAAAAAAACAAAAAACAGTTTCCTGAGAGAATTGGCTTTTCCTTTTAGCTTTTTAGTTTTTCAAATAATAATTTTAGCTCTGTGGATAATTTGTATCAAATTACTTCTGGCCTTTAAAGTGATCAGGTGGAGTATTAGGATTAGTACCTTCATCTGAAAACTGCCACACCAAGTCCTATGTTAAGCTATTTTAACATCACTGAGGCTGATTTGTTGTTTGTTCTTTTTTTTAAAATTAATGTTGCTCTAACTCGAGGGATAAACAATGCCGGAGTGCTTTTGAATAGGCTTCTAAAACAAAAAGCTGTTTTTTCTCATTTAATTAGCCAGGAAGGGTAAACACGGCCCCGTTACATAAAGAACATTAACATGACCCACTGGTGTACAGACTCATGGGTGCACATATATTTTTTCCTTTGACTCAATTCAGAGCTTAAACACAACCTAGAGTAATCCAAGTCTGGCTCGCTGCCTTCGATTTGTGCACTGTGTGTGTGTATTGTTTGGTCGTGTTCTCATTTGTGTGTGAAACAGCATAGAAATATGGTTTGTTCTTAGATAATGTATCATTGGGCTCTCGCTGTAAAAGCGAGGTTTTCTCCTCCACCTCCCTCCCACTCTCCCTCTCCTTCCTTTCTCTCGCACACTGCAAGGGTGAATGTGGGCGGCTATACAGAGCATGACAGCAGCGCTCTGTTGAATGTAGACGAGAAACGAGGTTTAAAGCAACACAACACACAAGGAAACGCTGAGACAGTTTTGATAATGGTGCACGTTTACTTTTTTGAGGCTGTAGGTTTTGTTTTTCCCCTTGTTTCTGTGAGATTGCTTTTAATTGGAAGTTGACGTCTTTCATTCATTGTTGTTCTGTGCATTAATCTCCTGTCTGACTGACGGTGTTAAAAACTGTAATGTATGTTTTGTCAGCATTCATGCCAGGGGATGTTTACATCACGCAACACTTTTGTTTCTATCTTCGTCTGTACGTAAGCATCCTTTATTTTCTGTCGACTTCCCTCCTGCTGTGATTTGTGCGGCGAAATGCTCTGCAACAGTGACACTGATGAGCACAGCATCAGCCTCCAGCTGTGTGTGTGTGTGTGTGTGTGGTTGCATTGTGTGGCTGTTTGTACCCATGCTTCATACTGAGTTTGCTTGTGTATGTCACGCCCCTCCTGATAGCGCAGTGGCACTGATGAATACAACCACAGATGTTGTTTTTGATTGTCTCCCAACACAAAAACCAAACAGACATTTTGTCAATTTCCCCAACCTATTTCTGATGGTAAGAGGAAAGGGTGCTGATTAGTCGGATGGCTGCGCAGCAGTTGGTTAAGGCAGATGTCTGGATGGATGATGAATGACTTGAAAAATCTCTGCAGAGTGTGTAATTGCATCAGCTAAGGAGGTTGTAGTTGGAATGGTTTGTGTTTGTTTGCATGATCGAAGAAAAGAAACAAAAGTAACCAACAGATTTTCATTAAAGGAGACATTCTGACTTTTTAAGGGCCATAATAGTCCTGTGGCTGATACAAAACGTGTTTATCAAGTTCTTGGCACTAAATCCCTACCACATTATGCAATTTCAGAAGTTTTATTCTTAACAGTTTCAGTACCTTCCATAATGAGCCGTTTCAGGGCTCTGTCGCTTTAAGGAAATGAGCTGTTGCTGGCCACGCCCACCCATGCCCCACTCATGCTGCTATTAGCTGAGAAACTCTGATATCCAGGAGGGGCTCAGAGTAGAGCCGCTCCTCCTCCAGCCTGGAGAAGTGAGAGCTTTGGAGAAGTGAGAGCTGGTTTAATGCAAATTTCCACATTTGTGATGTCATAATCGGGGACTTTTTGAACTGGCTAGTTTTAGACATATAATTCCTAAAACCAAACACTGACAGGATATTGATGGATGTTTATTTCACGTTTGGAGTGTTTTTAGAGGCAGTAGATAATAAACGGTAAATGGCCTGTATTTGTGTCACGTTTAGGGTGTGGATGACGGCGGACCATGTGTGGTGGAGCAGATCAGGAGGCAGGAATGCAGGCACGGATGAAATAAAAGTAGTTTTAATGGCAGAGTGGGAACGACAGAACAAAAACAACGCTGACAACAAACAATGATCCGACAAAGACTCAAACAAGACGGGAGGTACAAATATTCAAGGAAACAATCAGGAACACATGGGCAGGTAAACAAGGGGCAGGTGAAACCGATAGGGACTAATCAAGGACAGGGGAGAGACACAGTCAGGGAGGCAGGAGCAGATTGTGACAATGTGATATAGCGCCTTCTAGAGTCCTGGAAACCCCCCAGGG
Source organism: Nothobranchius furzeri (assembly GCF_043380555.1). Lineage (NCBI taxonomy): Eukaryota > Metazoa > Chordata > Actinopteri > Cyprinodontiformes > Nothobranchiidae > Nothobranchius > Nothobranchius furzeri. The sequence continues at coordinate 50,249,583 of NC_091751.1, read as the reverse complement.
CGCTTTACAACACAATCTGTCATTCACCCATTCACACACACATTCACATGCTGGTGGGGATGAGCTACGATGTAGCTACAGCTGCCCTGGGGCGCACTGACAGAGGCGAGGCTGCCATACACAGGCACCACCGGTCACACCGACCACCACCAGCAGGCAAAGTGGGTTGTGTCTTGCCCAAGGACACAACAACAGTGACAAACTCAGCGAGGCTCGAACCTACAACCTTCTGATTAAAGGGTGAGCACTCAACTCCTGTGCCACCGTCGTCCCGTAGAGACCCACATAGCAGCAAGAATGGATGCAGAAGTACGAGTTTTTGCATTAAATGTCCCCTGTAATGTTTGCTAAATGTGGGGTAGAGCACAGTGTAAAATTCATACACGCTTGATGTGAATTCTTATCTGAATTTGGCTTTGCAGGGGTTTGCAGCCTTGGACACTCTGTGACCTAACAGTAAACTTATCAAATCACATTTTTGTTTCGTTAGTTTTGTCTGTAAATTCCCAAACGTCTCCTCTTCTGCACCTTCAGAACATCTTGTTATGCCTCATCTATCTATTCATTTTTAAACGATCTCTCTCTTATCCACCAAACCAATGTCAACAAACAAGAAGAAACCTCTGCCTCTGTTTCCCCTCATGACGCCAGCATCCAGGAAGAAAAATTACTCCTGAAAATGGTGCAAGATGACCTTTAACTGTCAGCTATGACTTGCAATCTACTCTAGAACATAAAAGCATAACCTCATAGTGCAGAGAGGAATGTTTAATAGCTGTTTAATGTGCTTCAGCTTCAAAACCTGTTTGTTTCCATATGTTTGGGGTATTTAAAGTGATTATTTACATCTTTTAGAATTCGGATTCTGTGGAAAAGTTATAAAGCGTTAATAACAAATAGTTCTTTGAATGAGTTAAATTGAGAGAAACAAAGAGCTAACAGTCACAGTGCAGCCTTAAAATAATTACCATCTTAAAGAATTCCTATTTTCCCGTGCATGCAAATGATAATTTTGAAACTTTAAATTGTAATGAATTTCAAGGTTGTTCCAGCAGACCTTTTGGAAATTTACATACGCACACGTTCTACAGCAGTTATCTCTGTAGCTACCTTCTGTTGCAAAAAACCACAAATTTCTATGTTAATAACCATAAAATGTGAAAGCTGTAGCTGTGCAAAAGTTAAAAACAAACTGGGGGGGGGGGGGGGGGGGCTACTGTCATGATCTGCCCCTGCCCTTGATTAGTCCCTATTGGTTTCACCTGCCCCTTGTTACCTGCCCATGTGTTCCTGATTTTCCCCAGTGTATTTATACCTCCCATCTCGTGTGTCCTGTGTCAGATCATTGTGGTTTGTTTGTCATCGTTGTCTCGTGCTGTTCATTCCCGCTCTACCATTAAATCTTTTTTACTTTATCCATGCCTGCCTTTTTTGCCTCCTGGTCATCTCCACTACACATGGTCCGCCTCCAACTACATCTCAACGTGACATCTAGTCTATAATATGTCCAAACTGCAGATATTTTCACTCTTCTGAGGCAACAAGTATGCTCTGCATTAGCCTGCAAGCTAACGGCTTGTCATGTCTGTACAGTAAATTGTGTGACGTTAGGGTGTTGTCGTCCATGCAACAATGAGTGGTAATGTGTAGGTACTTAATGATATTAAAAGAAAGCCATTTTTATTGCGTTTATAAATTTCTAGGATTAATTTAAAAGGTCATGTTTGTTGTTTTATAGGGTTATACCTGGTCTTTTCCAGCCCATTCGGATCAGAAATGAGGCCCAATCAAGTAATTAGATCAGGGTATCCAAAGGGTAAACACTTTGCAAATGGTATCATACAGCCATTAGCTCATCAATTTGGTAAGAACTAATCATCTTTATTTCTTCCATTTAAGGTTGTTCAAAGTGCTATCTACATGCTATTTTCACCATAAAAAGGGACCGGTTGGTTTAATTGTCCTGTGGATGATGCATTCTTCACTCAAAGACATCATTGTTATAATGTGACTAGTTTAGTTTTAACAAAGAACAACCACCCAGACTAGTGAACTAGACCAAATTCTTGCTTTACAAAGTTTGGTCTAGGAACGTTCCATTGGAACCTCCGCAGCCCCTAGCACCATACTGGCGGGCCAATCACAGCTCTCTCAGAGGGGTTTCAAACTGATAGAGTGCTGTGATTGGCCCACCATTGTGTTGTTTATTGTCCAGTAGCATGCAGAGATCGTTTGGAAGACAACGGTAGAACCCACCCCACGACCGAGAACTGTGAGTGGAGCGTTGCCAGACTAAATATTATTATTATTTAGCCTGGCTTGCCAGGTTAACAACCACCTGCAGTTCTGGAAATATTGACAGACCAATCAGAGTAGAGGAATGATGTATAAATGTAGACAAGTTATTTGTGCACCAAAGAATTTTAGATAATAATCAAGTATCAGAGGATAATAAGCAATTAAATAGCTTTAGAAGCGCTGCAGGTGATGGCATGTCCAATGGTGTTTTGGTTTCAGTGTAATGCTTCTCTTTTCCTTCCTTAAATTCATGTTCATAAAGCTATTATGCATTCAAGATTATTTGACCAGCAGGGACCAGTGGGGGGTAAATAAAAATTATTGAAGTGGCCATAGCCTCTCTTGGTCCCCCCTTGGCGGCACCACAGGTTACCAAGTCCTAAAAATAAACCCTTAAAGCCTAGTGCTACAATTTGAGTAAACTGTGCAACATATATTAGCACATTTGGGTGTTTCCTAATTGATTTTTATAATGGGTTTGCCTGCATTTCTCTTAGGCTTTCATTTTAAACACAACATAAATCACTTTGATAGAAACAGGGCAAAGTAATTGGAATAAAAATTATACTCATACATCTGAGCTATTTGGAGATGGTCTCTCCTTTTTTTCGCTGCTCATCATGGCCTACTTCGCTAAGACTGAAGACTGGCAGTTTTTTTATTTTATTTTTATTCACGTCATCCTGACACAGATACAAAGAACTGTCGTTTTAATTCAAAGTCGACTCCAGAGCATCACAGGAAGAGACGGGCACCTGTGCAAATAAAATTATGAATGAGGAATAAACTGTTGTGCAAAGGGAATGTGAAACAGAATTTGTCTTGACACTTAAACAGTGAGGGCTTCCAGGTTGCCTAGGAAACTGGTTGCCTTTGCAATGGATGGCGAAGTGGGCGTGGAGTCAACAGGGGTTTGTGGGCCGGAGCGAAGCGGAGGCAGGCGATTGGCACAAAGCACATACAGCACGGGGGCTTACCACTGATTATCTGACAGTGGAGTTGACCCTGCTGCGAAGTGAGAGTCACGAAAACGCAGCGTGTCGGGAAGCACACACACACACACCTTAGCATTTGTTGCACGTGACAGCTGTGCTCGACAACATCACACCCCGAGAACACCCTTTTTCAGCAACTGCTTATTTTTAGATTACTGTCGTATGTGGATACGATGTTGAGAAGAAGCGAGGAGCCACACAAGGTTATGAAAAAATATGTTTTAATGTTCAGAATCAAAGTTCAGGCATTGTTGAAGCAATTCAGGTGTAACAAAAGTGCCACAAACAGCAGTAATGTGCAGAAAAATAAAGAGAGGAGACATTACCAGAATCAGTCTAGGTTATTTTTTTTGAAGGTGTGGATCACTGGAAACCCATTTTTTCTGTCACTGAGTTTTTCCATGCAGGCTGAACATTAAAATACCGTAAATCCTCTAATACAGGCCGGTATTCAATTAAAGGCCGGGTCTCCAATTTTGGCCGGTGTCGGAGTCAGCGGAGGTAAATAATGGCCGGTCTCTTATTGTGGCCGGATGGAATGTGGTAACATGCAAGTACGAGCGTCCCAGCGGCAGGGTTATAGTCCCGGAAACAACCAGCAGGAGGCAATAGGGGTTCACGCAGACCTTTATTAGGCTTTTTCTACAACGCTTTGTAACGCTACAGACACGATCCTCTATCACGCTCCTACCACACAGAGTCACGGTGTCAGTTAACCATGCTAATTCAACCCGCTCCACAGAACACACATCACCTTCTCTGTGGCTTACATAACACTCACACAACACGCAAATCAGCACATAGGAACTAGCAGAACGATAGGAAACACATATAACATAATACCCAGAATGCACCTGGCTTACAACCCCAGCCAGGTCATTACACTATCAAGTTCAAAGAGAACGGGCTGATTATGCTGCAGAACACTCTGGAGAGCAGCAGTAGGGGTTGTATGAACTATAGTAATCCCTCGTTTATCGCGGTAGATGCGTTCCAGACCTGGCAGCGATAGGTGAAAATCCGCGAAGTAGGGACTCCCAGCATGCCCCTCGCGGGGATTCCCTTCACGTCGCACCTACGTCACAAACCGCGGCTATAAACGGAAGTCGCCTTTCCAGCTCACCACTCAGTCATCGTTTCTTCAGATTCATGATCAGAGTTTCCAACCTACCGATCCAAACCACGAACTATCAGCTCATAGTAAGTTATCTTACTTACTTCTGGAAAGCCCGGCATTTCCGTGTCACTCCGTTGACGCTCGAACGCTCGGGGGTTTCCTAGAGCACCGACGCTATCACTTCCGCGTCTGTGAAACCACGCTCCCTATTGAATTATCGTATGATCACATTCTCTTTTTGGGGGTAAAACTCAAGTGCCAGACCGTAGGTACTGACACGCGATCGTTCATGTCGGTTCATTTCCTTTAATGTTTTCTGTCTTTTATTTGCGCCTGATGCGTTTTGCTGCATGCTGTGGAGCGGGGCGCTGCTGGGCATCACCTTGTCCTCCGACGCACTGATCACTGATACAGCCGCCAAACAGCAAGCGCTCCGCTGTTTTTGCGGTCGGTAGATCTTTTAGAACTGCAGTTCAAAGGTAACTCATAAGGTGAATATATATGAACCCAGGCAGCAGTTTCTCTCTAGGATTGAGAGGAGATGCAGGAAGATAATAAACAGGCAGGACAGAAAAATAGTCAAATAAAAACAAGTTAGTTTTTGTACCTGCTGTTGCAACAAACAGACACCATTGAAGGTCATCAGAAGTGAGGAACAGAAAATGAAATAATTATTTTAATGTTTAGAGCAGCAGGAACTCCGAGAGGCTGCAGGCGCATCAGTGAGTTTGCGGCTGCTGCGCAGGGGGAGGGGGGAGATGGCTGAAGCAGGGGGAGGGGGGAGATGGCTGAAGCAGGGGGAGGGGGGAGAGGACTGAAGCAGGAACTACCGTTGTTAAAAGAAATGTGTTTAACTTTGAAAATGTGGGCGCAATTTTAATTGTCAAAAACTCCAGCGAACCATTAGTTCATTTTGCTCAAATAGAAATAGAGGCCTGCCTCTAATACTGGCCCTCCTTCCAATAAAGGCCTGGAGCTTGATGAGCTTGAGTCAAATACAGGCCCGGGCCTGTATTAGAGGATTTACGGTAGTTTCCTACACCTATCTCCTGCATTAGCTTCTGGTAGAAAATAGATGGTGAAACTCTTGGATTAGAAAAGCCCGACAGATCTACGTCAAGCTGTCACAACAGTTACGTACTCACAACGAGAGGCTGCGGTTGCTTTAGCTTTAGCGCCCAGGAAACAGCTGAGAACGCCTCGACTAGCAGATGCTAGCCATGAGCTTTAGCAACTTCACCACATGGCGGAAGCTTCTCCAGGCTTGTGATATTTGTGGTGATAAAACATCAAAATTGCAAATCAAACAGAGTTGGTGATGGAGTCGTGTTGCTGTTAGCCACTTCGAGGTGAGATGTCCAAATATCAAGGAATAAGACTCCAAAACCTGCCATCTGAAGCTATTTTTTCCTCCAGCTGATTTCTCCATAATGACACAGCGATCCTGGCCTTTTTTCCCCCCGGGTTTGACTTTCAAAGCATTCATTACTACTAGAGACCACTCCTAGAAATGGTGCACTGGTGTATATATCATTGTTATTAGGGATGTGTGATGTTACCGTTCTACCATTAATATGGGCCGATATCAGCATTGAAATTTAAAATCAGACTATATGGGTCGAGGTTTTCAGTCTTTTAATGACACATTTACATACCATACATCCAACCCTTCAGCTACTTGTCCTCTCTTTCAAAATGTCAAATTCTGACAGATGTGAGGCCCAGTTTTTGAGGTATTTTAGTTTATTTGGCACAACTTGTAATGTGAAGATTTGTCCAGTGTAGTGAACGTAAGCTGTCCTCACAGCACGTAGCTATGTGTAGCTAACGGCTAACAAACAACTAAAACAAAAAACAGGAATCTTCACCCAAGGCATTTCTGACTAATACACACATCTTAGCTTAGGGAGAATGAGGTTCAGCTGCTGTTGGAGACAAAATAAATATGTCACTTTTCCTGTTTCTAATTTAAATTGAGGTAGTTGTCATTTTGCACAGAAATTGTCTAAAATGTAAGCATGCATGAAAAGTGTGTTTTTAGTAACCTAAAATGTTTTTTTATAAGAGGAGGACGCAGGATATATCGATATTGGAAAGTAAAAGTCGATAATGTTGTATTGGACATCGGTAAAAAAAGCTAATATCAAGCCTCCCTAATCCTCATGTAATTCGTCATGAGTTAATGTCGTTAGCATGCAGATGCATTTGTTTCACAGCTAATTATTCCCATAGATTTAGAGCTTCTCTGCTGCAGTTTTCTCCCCCCTCAGGCAGTCACCTCAGCCATTTTGTTCTTACTTTGAGCGAGAGGCCGATCAGCGGTATGAGAATCCACTGAAGATGCTGGAGTGCGTGGGCTACCACCCCACTGATGAGCTTCTTATATAATATCAGTCTTCTAGCCTCTCACTGAGCAGAGATGATGGTGGATTGGCCACACTGAGCACAACCTACCAGGCTGCTCACTGTTGTCTGCAGTTTGTTGAGAGATCTGTATTTGATTTATTTTAGCATTTAAAAAAATTCATACACTAATGTATTTAGATAATTAACTAATAAAAATCCTTATTTTTCTGTGTAATCAAATATTTCCATAGCTACAGTTTAGCTTCTTCATGTCATCTACATGTCATTAGCATTTTCATACAACAACAGTGACCCCCTGTGGTTGTGCTTAGCTACTACATGCAACTGAAGGATGAGTATTTTCTAAAGTTTTATGTGAAACTCTGTTTATGTGCATCAGCTGAGTGAAGAAAACCAGATTTATCTCATAAATTTGAAGCGTGAGAATCAACTCTGTTTGTTCCTATTTCTGCAAAATCTTATTTTGGTGTTTACTTGTGTCTCCTTTTATAGTGGTATCAATACAGCACTCGGTAATTAGTTAAAGGCATCTGTTTATTTATTTTTTGGCATTATCTTTTACTATTTTGGTTATATTGTCAGGATTTATTGTTCACTAGAGTCTGAAATGCAAGAAAAGAAAAATTCTGACTTTATTGCATCGAATAAATAGATTTTACAGTGTTTGTTTAGCGTGCGTCATTCATTCCTTATATCAAAAAGTTTGTATTTTTTCTGTCATCATTTCTCCTCATTAGTTTTAGGTTTATTTGACTTGCTTCTAGATGCTTCATGTTACACCGATTGAGTGAAAAAAGTCAGTTTTACTCTCTGAACTGCTTTAATAAATAAAATGTAATTAATTGCTCATGAAGATTCAACGTCATGTTGGAAGCAATCCTCACGGAGTTGCCGCCATGTTATTGGCTGATTCTTTATTTGTGTTATCAACAGGTTTACCTGCCAAAATGGCCTTTGAATGCAAAATCCAGTCACAATAATGGTTTCTGTTTTCCTTTTGACAGTTTTTGAAACTCATGGCAGCGTGAAATGTTGGGAAAAACCAACATAACTTGACTGTGAGTAAGCGTCGCGCCATAAAAAAACTTGGTAAATGCACGATTTGTACGTTTATATAAATAATGCTCTGTGAGTCACTGGACCGTTTTGGAGAGATGGAGAAGCCAATAAGTTTCCAGTGTTCTAAGCAGCTATTTACATGTGAAGAGGACAATTAGCAGCCCTCCTCTCACATATTTTCAGCTCGAGTGTAGACCTGAACATCATCAGGAGTTTATTCAAGGTCAGCGCTCTGCGGCGTGCGTCCCAGCTAGAGTGGTCTGGGTGTAAATTATGCATTCATGGTGGTGCTTGTTTCCTACCAAATCTGCGCGTGTCATGACTTTTTTTCAGTTTGTGCTTTCAAAGCAAAGTCTGCTCAGCACAGAGAAAGTCAAAGCCAGCACAAGTGAGACCGAACCCTCAGAAGAGCTGCTTATCTGTCGAATATTTCACCACCAAATGTGTATTTACCTCCTCAGACGGGCTGCAGGATGATCATTTTCCTTTGGAGTGGTGGAAAATCACCATGGAAACGGGTATCTTACACAATCTGTTGTTTCATGTAAATAGTTCCCATATTGTTGCTAATCTCAAACACTAAATCTGCATTTTCTTAGCTAAATTGGAAGCTTTGTCCTTTCTTTTAATAACTTTTACTGCGGTGCCAATGCGAATCCATCATGCCAAAAACAAAATCTCTTTTGTTTTCCTCCGATCACGCCCCGCTGTAGCACGTCATATGAAAATCTGTGAGAAAACCACTCATTTAAACGGCTGACAAGGCTTCGCCTTCCTACATGCACACATTAGGTGAGATTACAAGATTAAAGGATGTGATCTCTGATAGGTAATTAATTTTATCCCATATTACCTTAAAGGACGACACACCCGGAGAGAGAGAGAGTAAATTGATTATTTGTTAATGTTCGTGATCGCCATGCGTGAGCTGGGCCCAGACATCCAGCCCCCAGTCTGCTCCAGCCTCAGCCTACCTGCATTCTCCACCAAGATGTTTGGCAATTAAATGTTAAGTAATATTTACTCTCCATAACCCTGGAACCTGAAATAAACACTCGACAACAAGGGAAGACATTTTACCCTGAGTCTCCAAAATCAAGGAGAGTTAATGCAGGAATGGCCTTCTCCAAGGCTTCTTCCCACATCACTCCCAATGTGCTCCTAGTTCGTCAGGGGCTTTATTCACAAATGGATGGGGGAGAAGGCGGGCCTTCTCAGGTTACAGAGGTACAGTTTTCAGTTGGAAACCCACAATCAACATCCTTGCTCAACCTTTCATGAACAACAACAGTTGGCAAAAACAGAGATTCATGATGTGTTAATAACACAAAATGGCATCTTTTAGGCCTCAAAAAGGTACAATTATAAAAATACCTAACAATCTCACCTGCATGTAAACATTCAGCCAGTTGTAGGCCGATAATGAAATATATTCACAACATAAACGTGTGTCTTTAGTGTCATAAGTCAGAGACTCACATGGTCTGTTCTTATAAAAAACTGGAACAAATAAGGACGTGGAAGTTTTTTGTTACATAATCATTTGAAAACCTTTTTTTTCTGGCTGCTGCTTATAATTTAATAAGAGCTCATTTAAGTTTGATCCTGTTACATAATTTCTCAAATTGTCCTAAATTCCAGCTCTGCACCCCATTTTATTATTGGGCTCTAGGCAAAAATGACTGAGAATCTGTTTGAAATCTGTGACTTGTATTTTCAAGAATCCAAGTGAATTCAGCTAATTCGTTAGAAATTCCCAGTCAAAGACAGCTGTTCTTCTTGTCCTTTGTGTGCATGAATCACAGCGAGCCTCGCGTGTGTAAGAGGATAAACAAGGTGACGATAGAAACTGGTTCTGGTCCCAAATTGAAGACAGCAACTGGTCAGAGCAAGTGTTAGGAGAAGATCCAAAAGACTAAAAGATGCAGAATATGAATGAGTGACCCTGAGGCTGTGCACATCACACTGGCATGCAGACACAAGACAAAGGGCGATTCATTTGAAAATAACAACTTGCTTCTTTCGTCTTAATCCCCAAACACTGACCATGTCTGTTTAGATTTAGTTGCGTCTCACTAGAGGTTTAAGATTCTTGATTCTGGTTATTTTCTTGTGCCATCTTTCAGCCCCCCAAAACAGTGGAGTGCAAAAGCACCTTTAAGCAGGTCTCCCCCTCCACAGGCCCTCACACCTGCCTCAACCAGCCCAGGAATAGTTCACTGCAGCAGCCTGCTTCTTTATTGGCGGATGGGTGACTACGTGACCTCGGAAACAATAGTACCTGTGGAGTTGACTGAGTAAAAATAGCAGCGGCCTCATCTCCTCCTGTGGATCACGCGGTGTGGTGGTGGTGGTGTTGGTGGGGGGGGGGGGGGGGACTTCCCCTGGATCTCATTAATCTTGGAGTTTTCTGCGGTTATTTATCACACTGGGTTGCGTAACGGGAAAATCACATTAAAAGAGCTCCATCTGACGACGGTGTGGGTGCAGATGAGGCTGATGCATCCTGGCAGCTTCTAAAGTGGCCGGTATTTGTGACGGTCTGGTTAAAGAACAGGTCTCCCCTCTCCCGGGGATGCTGCTGCTGCTGATGATGCAGTGGGCGGGTGGAGGACTGTGGGCGGATAGGGCTGAGTTAGGGATGAAGAGATACAGAAGCACACAGAAGTAGGAGGAAGAAGAACAGGAGGAGGAGGAGGAGAAGCAGAAGATCACACTCTTTGTATTGTTTCTGTTGGTGGGTTTCTACTCAGCCAAAAGGATGTTCTTGTAGCTCGTTAAATGTGCTTAGATCACTTTGGAGAACACAGTGGGAGCGTGCGTTTGTGTGCGTGTGTTCGATTCAAACACACACGAAAGCTTTTGTAGAAGGGAACGAAAACCTGGATTGGAAGTTCAACAGGTTTTGACATTTTAGATCCGAATGGAGCTTTAATTTTCATTACTAATGTGAACTTTACACATGCTTCCCACTAAACGCTTTTGAGAGACCTCCATTAAAATGAAACATTTACCAATATTCATATACACCTGCAGGAACACATTCACTATGCTCACTAGACACCCACTTACTGCAGAATGAACACAATATAGTGCTATGTCCTGGATTGTGATATAAAAGCTTCTGAAAAGATGTTCCATTGTTTATTTTTTCATGTTTTTGTTTAAAAAAAGTGCTTTTGAAAAGGGAATGTATGCACCATGGCAATCTATATAGATGCTTGATTTATTTATGTAGAAGTAGTCATTTAATGACAAGTGCAGCAAATGCAGACGGTATCCATTGGAAGATACAGCGGGGGTTAGGGTTTGGGCAGCGTTCTTATTCTTCAAGAGTTTCCTGTATAAATCGATGGTTGTTATGATGAAATATTTCAGTTAAATTTATCATATAGGAGACGCACACAGTGATATTTGAGAAGTGAAACCAAGTTTATAGGATTTACAGAAAGTGTGAAATAATTGTTTAAACAAAATTAGGCTGGTGCTTAAATATGGGCACCACCCAAATGAAATTAACTCATAATTTAGTAGATCCTCCTTTTTCTTGACATAGCAGCCTCTAAATGCTTCTTATAGCCTATTCTGGTTGAAGGTATTCTGGACCATTCTTCTTTACAAAACATCTCTAGTTCATTCAGGTTTGATGCTTCTGAGCACAGACAGCTCTCTTTAACTCACACCACAGATTTTCAATATCATCCAGGTCTGAGGACTGAGAAGGCTGTTCCAGAACGCTGTACTTGTTCCTCAGTATGAATCTCTTAGTAGACTCTGAGCAGTGTTTAGGGTCGTTGTCTTGTTTAAAGATCCAGCCCCGGCCCATTTTCAGCTTTGTCACTGATCCCTGGACATTGGTCTCCATAATCTGCTGGTATTGAATGGAATCCATGCATCCCTCAACTTTAACAAGACTCCCAGTCCCTGCACTGGCCACACAGCACCACAGCATGATGGAACCACCACCGTGTTTTGCTGTAGGTAGCAGGTGTTTTTCTTGGAATGCTGTGTTCTTTTTCCTCCATGCATAACGCCCCTTGTTATGTCCCAATACAAATTTTTAGTTTCATCAGTCCACAGCTCCTTATTCCAAAAAGAAGCTGGCTTGTCCAGATGTGCTTTAGCATACCTCAAGCTGCTCTGTTTGTGCTGTGGGCGGAGCAAAGGCTTCCTCTGTATCACTCTCACATGCAGCATCTCCTTGAGTAAAGTGCCCCAAATAGTTGAATGATGCACAGTGACTCCATCTGCAGCAAGATGATGTTGTAGGACTTTTGGTGCTGGTCTGTGGGTTGACCCTGATAGTTCTCACCATTCTTTGCCTCCGTTTAGCCAAGATTTTCTTGTTCTGTGACTCAGAGCCTTAACTTGAACTGTGACTCACTTTGGATTGAAAAGAGGTGAAAATTAGACACATTTAGCAAAATCTCCAAATCGGGCGTATCAGGTTTTCTCATGTTCTGTTCAAAATCTTATTCCCAATGTTTTCCATCTTCACTCAACTTTTTCCTCCTAAATTTGTTAAAATGCAAATTCCTGTGTGAAAATGCAGCAATTATCTACTCATCCGAGCTTCCCTCGACCCCGAAACAAAATCCACTGAAAATATCCCTTTTACTGTTCTCGCACGGCTGCTGCCTACGTGGACACTCCCTGCTGAGTTGCAGAAGTGATTAAAGTAATCTCTTTGGTACAGCAGATATGCACCCCCATCACATTGACTAGATTCCTTCTTGTCTTATAAAGATGTTTCGTCAGCATTGGGGAGAATTTAGCCTCTGGTCTGGATGCGAGTCTGAGGAAATGGGGTTGATCTTTTTGTGCTGATTCTGTGGGAAGAGTGAGATGAACTGATGGATATCAGTTAATTTAAAAAGTACATTTTTATTTCTTTTCTATTTAAATTTAAAGTGAAACACTATTTCCTACACGATTCATCCGTTTGACAAAACGGCTCAATCGTGTTTTTTTATTGGGTTGTCCTTTTCAAAAGTGAATTTGATCGCCTGTAGGAAATAGTTTTTAAGAGTTTTTTGTACCTTGCAAGAGGTGTCAAAACCTGACAACGCCTCTGCAATAAACATCAGCGGGAGGGGCAGAAACTGTGCACTCAGCACGCTGTGGAGCCCTGCGGAGAGTTAAATCTTCTCATCAGCAGTTTTGATCTCCTCGCAATTTTTAAATGAATTCTGACAAAAGAAGTGACATCAATGTGGGTGTGTGCTTGTTTGTTTAAGTTCCAAACTCAGTCGGCATTATACTAAAAGCCCTCCAGCACTTTGTGTTTCCCTAAAGGTGAACAGCAGAACATATTCAGCGGGAACAGTAAGTCTGTGTCTCCACGTCAGCTTAAATCCGGCCAGACTCTCTGGATCGTCGTGACCTTCTTGTGCTCACATGGTGCTTGACCCAAGCAAATGAAGTGATTCGGTGTTCCCATCGACTGCAATTTACCCACAGGGACGTCAGTGTTAAAGACACCTGTAAATGTCACAGGGAGCTTGTAACTGTTTCTTTTTGACTTTGACAAATGGAGCTGTCGAGGAATTTTACCGATTAGGCCGCAAATGTTTGGTTTAACCTCTCCTGCATCAGTGGCTCCATCGTTTAGCTCCTGTAGATGGCGACTGAGTGTAGATGAAGTTATTTTTTATAAATGATAAATGACCCGCACTTGTACAGCGTCTCTCAGAGTAAGGACTCCAAAGCGCTTTACACTACAGTGTGTCATTCACCCATTCACACACACATTCACACACTGATGGTGATGAGCTACGATGTAGCCACAGCTGCCCTGGGGCCCACTGACAGAGGCGTAATGGAAGGCGTAGCTTCTTGCGGCATGTTGATTCTCTGTCATTTTTTGGTTATAATTTTTTTTGCCAAATATCCAAGTTTGTAATCAAAGTGCTTTGTCTGCCGGCTGAGCTAAGCTCTATCACCTGTGGAACTAAATCTTCCTGAGGTCTGACGTGGTGAAACATTAGAGATCCTCATCAGTCACAGACATGCCGGCTAAACCGACAGAACGACAATTAATTCCACTCTGAATCACTGAAGCAACGGCGCCTCGCTGCCTCTGAGCCGTTATCTACTGAAAACCTGTTGCATAATTATTATTTATTGCAAAAAGAGCAGCTTAGATCTGGGCTTTCTGAACTGCAGTGGCTTAATAGACACAAATACTCATGCTAGTTCAGTCAGCAGCTGTTCCATATTGGCATTTTTGCAGCACTGATATGGATGCACACGTGAGATGGAAGGAATTCTGACTGATTAGTTTGTAAAAACGGCGATTTGAGCATCATAACAAAGCTCCTATCCTTTTGTCTCCGTTAGCGTCGGCGGTACAGGAAGTGGTGATGAAAACACGTGGGGAATTGCATATTTACTCCAGTGTGTAAGGATAAGGGCTGAGCAGAGCTGGACAATAACCTATTGTGCTTTTGAGGAAATAAAAATAACCAGAGCTGAACTTAATGGCCTGAAGAAGTCTTTGTGCAACTCGTGTGTCAGTGGTAGGAAAAGACAGCTCTGCTGTATCATAAGAACATGTCATGGTTTCGTGGTCAGTTGGAGAATTGATTGTCATTTTCATTTATGTAACAACTGCAGGAGTGTTGCAACTGGATGAGGATGAGATGCAATGGGGGGGGGGGGGGGGCAAATTACAAGTTGACAAATTGCATGTTGCTGCCAGGAGATCTAAAACTGGAGGAAAATGTTGAATCAGGTAGAAGGATGGCAATGTGGCAGAATATGGATGGTCCTGTTAGTCCTGTGTTTATTTTTTTTATGCGTGTGTGTTAGTTTGTGTAATGTTAGCAAAATATCTCATGAAACACATCATATTCTAATTAAACTCCTAGAAAGTCCTTGCTGGATGTAGATGAGTTGAATTGATTCAACATGGCCACCACAGCTTATCAACTCTAAGAAACAAAAAATGGCAACAACTCGGTGACTTATCCAAATATTGAGCTAGAATTTCATTTGACAGTCACTGATATTCCTTCATAGCAACAGGTTGCTTGAGATCACACATGGCATTTATTCAAGACATCACAAAATGATTAGATGACCATCATTTCTCAACACAAAATTATTATTTTTTTATGACTTTGAGTCAGTGACACATTTTTTAAGAATGAAATAATTTAGTTTTCATCCATAATTGATAATTAATTTCTAAGTTTTTTTTTTTCTCACTCAAACCAAGTGGATCTTATTAAAGTAACCCAGAGCAGTTTCCTGCTCCACCTTACTGGTTGAAAGAGGAATTGCAACTACCATAACCAACCCTGCAGCAGCCTGTTGTAGCTATTGCTAACAATGAGCTAACACTAACATGAGCCAAGTCTTACTAAATAATCCAAAAATCAAAAAGATCCACACTGTTGGACAAACAATATTACTTACAAGTTCAGTGGCAACAAAGCCAGGTCACCATCAGCTCGTGATGTCATAGCCTATTTCAGCTTCCTCAGACTAGTGTGGGCCATGCTGATGTTTGCTCCGATTTTAGCTCTACTTTACTTCCAAAAACATAACTATCTTACTTTTACTTCCGGGCACCGCCATGATGCCAACAGATAAGCAAGCTTCTTCTTTTTCTTTTCCTTGTGTTTTTTATTGATAATCAGCAAACTGAAAAAGCTAACTGCACAGAAAATAGCCGACAGCCATAACGCAGGTATAAGCGCAGCCCCTAGAACACCTACCCGCTCCACCTAGCGTCAGCCAGAAAGTTTCTAACCCAACAATCACTGAGATCAATGTTAAAGCTCTAGCTTAATGTTACTTTAACGCTCTCTGATTCAGGAGGATTATACCCATGGCAAGATGTTACAAACTCATATGCGTTTAGTTGAATTTTACATAAAATAGGAAACTAAAAGTAAAGGCAATTTGTAAAAAAAAAAAAAAAAAGAAAGAAGCACGGGTTTGCAAGTGAATATGTAGAAGAGGAGGAGGACTGGAAGCAGCCAGCCCACACAAACCAGCCTGTAAGTTCTGTCCCTCTGCAGTTTCCTCCTACATTTTCTCAGTGGTCATTTTGTCATTTTCTACAAACCAGTTGGCTGCCTCCACCTTCGCCTGCCCCGGCCCAGTTCGTGAATTTCAGCTAGTCTTTCACTCTGTTCACTTATTCCTCCAGCCAAGTCTGCAGCCCTCCCCCACAGCGTTCTGCACCTTGGATTTCTTTGTGTGACACATCAAACAGTTTGTAATACATCAGCTGGCAGGGTCGCCCTAACGGCTGCATGTGGGGAAGAGTCCAGAAGTCATCCGCCCATGCATGTGCAGTGCAAGAGTCGAGCACAGCAAACAAATCCTTTAGCAGTTTTCTCTTGCAAAGAGAAACAGGCATATTAGCATTTGGCATCTTGCATGTGAAACATTTTAATGAGGCCGTCTCATTCTGCTCAGATACACGGCCTCTCTACCATTCACCCTCCGTCTCTGTCTTTCTCTCACACGCGCTGCACAAATGCACAAGCTCTCCCTTAAAACTTGAATTTCAGAGACAGAAGCGTCTGGAATCTTTATTTATTTTTTATTTTTTTCCCTTACAGCCTCCCACAGACGTCCTCGAACCTATCATTTTCTCTGCAGTGGAGCATTGGTGACGTATGCTCATCGCTAATGCAGCTGAATTTTAAAAGGCTCTACGCCCACGCTCTGTATCACTACTGCAGGCATAATAATCATAAACTTTCCTTTGCTGTCTGAAGCCACTCCGTGTCTGCGTGTGATTCTTCAGACCTACTTATTTGCAAATGTTAATTCAGCGTTGGTGAACAGAAAGGGGAGACGACTGGAGCTGATAACCACCTGGTTGTGAGAGGGAGGGGGCTGTTTGGCAGCATGTTCCTGTGCACGCTCTTGCACAGATTCTCCTTTATTGCTTGTCCAAACTGTTTGTTTGCACTGTGCATAATTCTCACAGACGTTTGGGAAAAAAAAAATGCTGTTGGAGATTAATTTGGTCAAAAGCACCCTGAAAATATTTATTACCCAGTAAGACAGTTTTTCAAATCAGCCTTGGCAGGTTGCAGAGCTGTTTGTTGTTTTCTCTTAGAGAGAGCCACAACAGCTGAGTAATCAGAATCAGAGAAGCAACTGTGTTCCAAAAAAACAAACAAAAACTTATTTATTCACACTTTTTTCTTTGTAAAGATGAAGCAAAGGTGTTTTTAATTTTAATCTGCAGCTAGGTTGTCATGGTTTCATAATCAGCGAGGGAATACCTCATTATAATTAAATGTGATAGATTTGGAGCTGCGGTGGACAAATCTCAGCGATGTGCACTAAAAATTCAGCTTTCCACCTCCTGTTTATTAATAATCGTCCTTCTAATGAATTCACATGGTCCGATGGGTTTCATCAGCTTTATGAATCGACGGAGAAGTGGATAAATGTAAGGATTTAAAACGTCCGGGTTAGTTTATGTGTACATGCTCCCATCATATCTCAGTACCTCCTATGTGAAGCAAATGGAAGAGATGAGACATGAGATCTTAAGGTGTTTATTTTTTTATTGGCTCTCATCATTTTAAATCAATGTCAGTTAGTCGTGATGTCAGCTGCATCATCTGGTCGGCGTCATCCTTCAGAACCTCCTGGAATAATCCCTTGTCTTCCAGTTAGATTGTCTGTATGATGCGTGACATTGGATTTTTGTCAAAGATGCTGTAAAAAAACTAATCCGATCTTTTTCCTTCATAAATATTTGAGGGATTGAAATATCCTTTGAGATGTTTTGATGAGATCGATCTTCATGTCATAAGGAGAGAGCAGAAGGTACCTTTCATCTGGGATCATTCATTCTGATCAAGATACACATTCCTCTTTTCTGAAAGGTGATATTTTAACTCCGTTTTGTAGCTTTTAGCTTAACAGACAGCAGCTGCCTTGAAACAAAAGCAATATATATAATATGAAGACATAATTAAATAATAGCTGAGCCTCAGGAGTTAGAGGAGGACCTCCTCCCAGCTACTTGAAGACAACACACCTGTTATGTCCCGACAGGTGTGGTAACATATGGGGGGTAACATAAGAACTGGCGGAGGAGTTTAAAATGGGTTTATTTGTAACAAAAAGGTATTACACCACAAGCAAACAGATCTCTCTAAAAGGTTAACATTACACAGCAAATTATCAACTATAAAACACCTGGTTAAAACTTATTAAAAGCTTAACTGAACAGAAGGTGTTTTAAAATCCCCAGAGTTGATAACTGTTCCCAAATCAATACACTGACTAAAACACCTGGTAAAACTTATTTTAAAAAGCTTTACCACACGAAGGGGTTTAAAAACCAAGGTCAGTAAAATTACACAAACAAAGTTAACCTTAAAACCGAACACAAACATCAAAAGATCCCACTGGATCATCCCAAACTTATCATCAAGAGTTAAAAACTACCACAGTTTAAAACTCAAACGAATCTAAACAAAAGGGGTTGAAACGAAACCAAACCAAACCAAACCAAACCAAAAACCAGGAGGACAGCAGAACCCCTGCACTGCTGCCTCCCAGACTGCGTTGGCAATCAAGGAAGATTCAGCTCAGCTGTGCTCCTCAGCAGCCCGGGAGAGAGGAGGAGGAGGGGCGGTGTCAGGCAGTTTCACCAGAGCTGGGTGATCCTGGCTCCTGCCCTTCCCTGGCCAGACTGGCAACCGTAACAACAACACTCATTTTATGGACTAAAAGTCCACCACTATCCTCTGTCCTGCTAGCCAATGTCCGTGCTCTGCGCAATAAATCGGACGTGTAAAATTAGAATTTCAAAATCAGGTTTTTCTGTCTTTATCTCCCTAAAGGTTCTACTGCGTATCACAGAGTTGTGTTATTTACAACCGTTTCCATTTGTGGGATCACATAAGATTATGAATCAGTGTATTTTACTTCCTGTCCTTCTTTCCTCATATTATTAGTGTTCCTGTTTTTGTTGAAGTACTTGAGAAGCAGCAGATTTTAGCTTGTTTAGCAGCTTTTATTAGATTTTCCTACATCAGGGGTCCTCGACCACCAAGCCCAGGACTGAAGCTGAATCACTTTTAATTAACGTAAAACTTTTAATTTTGGGACTTTGATTGAATGGTGAAAGTTTTGTAACTGTTTGTTACAAATCAGTAAATGCATTTTGTCTTCATGGGCACCCTTAGAAGGAAACATGGCGAGACCCACTCCCATGTATTTTTATGGTTATATGTTACAAAGTCGACAATATTTTTCAACAACTGGGCATCATTTTGTTCATTTTCAAACTACTCATTGTCCCTTTACCACCTCTGATTCACTGTACAAAGGGCAAAAAAAGACAGTTTGGCCTATACCTTTGTATTATACAATTTCATTTCATTTTAATCCTTGCTATTAGTAATCTTGTTCAATAACTAATTAATCAATAACTAATCATTATTATTAATACAACAATAATTAATACTACTGTTTTGGTCTGACTGTAACAGATCTTCCACCTGAAATATTTGACTTCCAAAATCATAATTTTCAAAATAATCAGAAATGTGAAAATAAGCAGATTTCATAATGTGCACCTCTGGACCATGGACGACCTGTCAACAGCTTTTTGACAGGTCCTGCATGCTATGAGGCAGCAAATGAGTTTTTGACAATGTTGTCTTGTTGGTTGCAATATATACATTCACCACTAGATGTCACCTCATTCTGAGAACTGTGCTTTCAAAAATTAACCTGGAAAAATGATGATTTTAGCAACAACATAACAAAATGTATACCTCTTTCTTAGAAACAGTAACTTTTAGGCAGTTGGAAAAGTCTGCACATGATTTGCTGCAGAGTATTTTTTATTGTTAATGATTTAGGGTTCATTGGTAATTATGTCTAATCATAAATGAGTACTGATACATCTAATAGAAAATAAATTTGAGGTGCCAAGCAAAACATATATATCAGAAATTATTTTTATTGTTGACTCACTCACTGCCAGCCGTTTCCTGATCGCTAACGGCCTTCGCTGCCAGCGTTCCTCACCGTTTTTACAGTTTTTTTAAGAGTCACAGAACGTTGCGCGCTAGCATGATGTCGATGCCAAAACAACCAAAACAAAGAGGAGACTCACCTCTTACATCAGGAAGAAGCCGCGTGTTTCGAGCGCTATCCGTTCTTTCATAATCCGTTGTCGAATTGTGATCGGTAGACGCTTTTCTGGTTCGTGCCTCACTTTTTTTACAGGAACGGCCCAAAACGATCTCCAAACACATGGATGTGTTGCTTCCTGATCGTGTGATGTGTGACGTATGCAGATGAAGATCGGCTTCAGGGCTGAGATGTTTGTTCTCTCACCGCGGGGGCTCGTTCCGATGCTCAAACAGTAAAAAAAATGCAAAGGACGACTTTAGTCGTCATTGGCAGTGAACGGTTGGATCTGAAATGGCGACTTTAGTCATCAATGGCAGTGAATGAGTTAACTATTAAGTGTGCTTAAGGTTAGGACAAAGGGCCAAGGGGATGTGTTTGCTCAGTATTGCATTACTTAACATTAATATTAAGCAGTTGTTAATACTTAATTTAATAACATATTAATGCTTAATAATGCAATAAGTTATGTTAATAAAGGGACCATTATTGTAAATTGTTACTGACTTCTTTCTTGAAAAAAGTAGAATTATTGATGTTTCTTTGATTCTTCCTTAATTTACTTTGATTTATTTAAAAAAACAAATCCAATTTTGTCCAACAAGTAAAAAAACCATCTCAAATCCTAAAGACGTGATAATGAAACCCTCTGGACAAAAGTCACGCAGGAACTGATGAAGAATTCAGAGCTCCTCTGGTCAGCCATGACGCTTATCACAGTTCATAACTCTGTCCGACGAGGTCAGGCGTCCACTTACTGACAGCGAATTTCTGATAACTGAATGATTTCCTCTAGTTTCTTCACAGCAGCTCTCCTTTTTAAATTCTCTACTTTCTCTTGTTTGCACAGTTTTATATTTACCGCATGACATAAGCACTTCTAGAAAGAAATGAACAGTTTGTTGCTATTAAACCAAAGTGAGACACCGTCACAAGTCTTTCTACGAACCTGTGACACATCGCGGGGCATTCACTGGTCGCTTCTGAATGCAGTGGAAGGTATCTGCTGCAGATGCTTTTTTTTGGAAGTAGATGACACTTAGACTCAACAGGTGTGAACCGTGCTGCTGTTGTGTTTGTGTGAATGAAGTCAGCAACACCTTATCAACAAATTAGACACAACACTAGGCAAGCTGTAGCCGTGGTTGAGCGTTGCACAAGAAATGGAGCCACCTTTATTCTGATGTTTGCCATAGAGCGTTCATATATGCACTACTGTCTTCCTCAAAATGACTCATGTTCTGATACCGAGGGGTTAGGAAGCTCTACTCGTGTGGCTCGGATGCGTCCTGCAATCTGCTAGACGACACAGAAATGTTCCACTCGTGGCGTCTGCATCCTCGTAGAAACACACGAGTGCATGCTGGCTGCCATTCTGTTACATCAGCTGTTCAGACATAATCAGTTCTAATAATAATTCAGAAAATACCACAAGCCCTGAAACAGCTTAAAGCCCTGGAGGTAATTAATGTAGCTGTGAAACTTTTCCCATTCAGCCCTCCTTTTAACCCGGGGCTAATTATGATAAGTGACTGCAGGATGGAGAGAGAGACTGTTTCATTTACACTATTAACCCATACGTGATGTCACTTTAATACAGCAGTTTTCTAACTTTCTGAATATCATTAATTGGAAATATTAAGTCCTAAAAGTAGAAAAACGAGAAGCCAGTTACACAAATGAGGAATGTGATCTGCTGTTGCGCCTGACCCCTTTGTGCAACGACGTGTAGCTCTAAATGTTTCCAATTAATGTTTATCAGTCATCCGAATCTTCCTGTAGGAAGATTCAACTATAGCTTAGTTTGGATAGTTTCCTTCTGAATTTTCATGTTCTAGTTAAAGAAAGAACAAGTCCAAACCATGATGCTACCACCTCACCAACCAGAAAAAAAAACCCCATCTGGTGTTGAAGCTGGGATTCAGTATTTTCTTTTGCAAGCAGTTCTTCTCAATTAAAGAGAAAAAACACAGTAAATCTAATTTGGGCTGTTTGTTGCTGGCCAGTAACACCCGAGGTGCATAATGATGTTCCAAAATCTCTCCAGTTAAATACACGACTGCTGAAGCTGAAACTATTTATAGATATTTTATTAGTTCTTTAATCCATGAAAGCCTAAATAACAGTTTTAAAGGCACCAATTTGCACCTTATTTTATTCAATTACCCAGTTCCCTTTATTCAGTCACATACAGTAAAGTGACCACAATTGCTGGTTATGCTTTTTTATTTATTTAAGGTTCTTGTAGAACCTTTGTGAGACCAATGCATTAAACACTCAATCTCTTATTTTCTTTACCGTTTATTCCTCAGTAGAGGAGCTGGTGTCCATCTCCAGCAGTCATCAAGCGAGAGGTAAAGAACATCAGGTCATCCGTTCATTTAAAGGTCACACAGAGACAAGCGGGACACACACCTGCCCACTCAGTCACACACAAGTTAGAGTTGCCAGTTATCCTAAGCATCATGTTTCTGGTCATTGGCAGAGAACCAAATTCCCTGGATTAAACACTTGCATGCATGGGGAGAACATGCTGGGATTCAAACCTGCAACCTTCTTGCTGCAAGACAGTGGTGCAACTTCTACCATGCAACTCCATCATTTATAATCAAGAACAGAAAATTGTAATAAATGGTGAAACCTGATTTAAGCAGTACGTGTTGAATATCTGCTGCAGAAAGACATTATTTAGCATTGGAATAAAATCAGTTTCACCGTCATTGTTTAAAATATTTTTCTGAGAATTAATTTGGTGACAAAGGACGAACTTTTTTTTAAATTAGCATACTCTTATTTCAGGAAACTTTTTAGGAGTCGAGCAGCAGAAATATCTGGTGGAAGATATGCTGTCAAAACGTTTGTTTTCCAGTGACCGTCGAGACAAATGACCAACACACTGTGTAATCAGACAGATGTGTTGCAGAAACGAGGCGATCCAGGAATCTCAAAACATGCCAATCCAGTTTTTCCTACAAGACGTTTCTCCCAGCAGTCGTTAAGATTGAGTTACAGCAGAGGGAAGGATTTAGCTGCGGGTAAGAGGAGGACACAGGAGAAGTTCTGTAACCCAGTCAGCAGTTAGAAATCCTTGGATTTATCCAACAGCAGACTTCCTCTGGACAGGACCACAACAACAGAGACAACCAAGCAGTGGATTAACTGTAATCCTATCTGGGTCTCCTTGCAGCAAACCAACACCTGCATCAGAAAATCACAAGACAAACAAAACCACTCAAAGTGAGCTGCAGCACATGACCTCTCTGGGTCACTTCCTCAGTAACCGCCCAGACTTCAGCTGGCAACCACTCTATTATGGAACCGCAGCGTGATACACTCGGCAAAAAGCTATTTTTTAATGTTGTAGTAGGATGAACAAAAGCAACAAAGGACTAAAAGGATGAAGCTAAGATTTGAGCTGCAGGGAGATTGTTGCCAGAGAGAAGAAAAAACCCCTGAAACTTACGAGAAGAAGAATGAAAAAAGTAGCAATGATTTGAGTTTTCTTTGGCAAAATCCTTGAGAGATTACAGGCCGGCTATGCTGCTCTGCTTCGGGAGTCGGAGGCGAACTCGACACCTCTCAGTCCAGTGGAGCGAAAAGGACGGTTTGCTCCAAGATGAGACCCAGTTCATTCCAAACCCCTGCTTCCTAGACACAGGTAACAAGCTGCACAGTCAGTCTAACTCAAGAGCTGATGGAAGTACTCCCTGGAAAGAAAGAATTTCTCTCATTTGCGTGAATGCGTGTTTTGAGGCACGTGCTGAAAAGTTTCTGGCAAAATTCTTACGTTTTTCTTTGTTGTCACACCGGCTCAGCTAAAGTTACTTCCTTGTAGATCAAATGAACGGAGTGAGTCGTGGAAATAATCATTTCATCTTTTAAGGGTGTTGTCTGAAAAAGGTTAACATTATGCTGCTTTGAGTATCATTGCTCTGCAGGAGGCATGTCAGCATCTCGATTTTCATTTTGCAATTAGCCCAGAAAAGCCACTTAGCTGTTTGTGTGACTCTGGGCCAAGTTCCTGAACGTTTAAACTAAACATATTAATTAATTTAAACTAGCATTAAACTTTGTTTCCATGGGTACCGGATGATTAAAAATGCATTTTTTAAATATAGTATCTCCATACGTCCGTGCTAGTTGAGATGTTCTCTAATTGCCCACACAGGGGCAGTGTTCCTGCCCCAACTACACTAGACCAAAAATCTGGACTGATTCAAACTCCTAAATGACCTCTCCATGTCAACCCATGTGCACATCAGAGCACCACACCTCTGGTAAAATAACATTAGTATTGCTTTGGATTTCAGAAATCCAGCACACTCCGTTTCTTGGTGAAATTAGAGGCTGCACGAGCTCATGCCAAGATGTGGAAAATGTCCTTTTACATAATGTACAGTGAGCCGTTTTCAGCATGGTAGCCATCAGTGCTTTAGAGAGAATACAATTTCCTCACCATAAATAGCTGGAATTAAGCTTCGGCTCTCCCACTGAGTGTGGGCAGCAGGGGGAGGCGCATGGAGTGTGGTGTGTGGCTGGTCTGATTTATTGTTCTCATATGTGCTGGAATAACATATTAGGGAACTCTTAGCTTGTGACTATGGTCAGACTCAAAATTGGACTATTTGAAGCTATCAGTCTGAGCTAGATGATGTAAAATAACAAAGAAATGGCCAAATGTCAGAAATCAACAAAGTTTTTGATTTATTACGCTTCCTTTTTTTAAATTCTTCTGGTAAGAAATGGTAAATAGTGCCCTTCCTGTGATTTGCTGTGATCAGAAGACAACATGTCCATTCATGGCTGGTTGTTGACTCCTAACTGTCATATTCACTTTTTTTTATATATCTCTTGGTGGTGGGGGTTCATTAGCATTGCAGAAATCATATGGGTGTGTTTAATGCTCCTGGGATCCACTCCTTGTTTTCCATGTGTCCCAGGGGTTGGAAGGCAGCTGAAAGTTCAAACAGAGACACACTCCCTCATGCTCTGCATGGCAAGAGCTCAGAGATTAAGGGGTTTGTCTGCACCACAAACAGCAAGCATTACTCAGGAGGCAAAACAGGAGGAAGAAACCAAAAGGAGACCCTTTTTTTTGTCGTTGTGGGTTTTTATAAATCTTTTTTCAGATATAGCATTGTTACTAAATAGGCCTTAAGGAACCATCTTTTTTTTTCTTTTAAAAGGGAGAATGTTTTTGTTGGACAGCCTGTTGGGAATTTCAACGTGAAGAGAAAACGGCTACAAACTAAATAAGTCTGCTGCGTAAAGGAGCCCGAGGATGCAGGTGGTACAGAGGCTTTGCACTAACTTGTTTGAAGTTTTTCTCGTGTCAAAGGTGAAGGATTAAGCCTGGCATTGGAATCTAGGCTTCAAATGAATGACTTATGTGCTGACTCTCAACTCCCAGTATGGGAATGGCCTGTGTCACACATTTATTGTAGAGTGTAATTGAGAAAGTGTGTGCGGATTCATTTGAGTCCGGTGTGATGCTCTTTCTAAGCAGTGGGACAGCGGATGGAACCCAGAGGAGTAATATTAGTGGAAACCTGGAGCATGAGAGAGCTGTCTACCGTGTATCTGTGATCCTTAAAGACACACAAGGACATGCCGCTGTGTCAGAACCAGAAATGGGCTGCGTCACTCACAACCTGGTGGAGAACTGCCAGCCGAAAGGAGAGATGATGAATCTGGTGCCAATGGACAACAGCCCCAGGCTGGGCAGGGCTCAACAGGAGTTCAACAGGTGGCCCTCCTTAGGCAGCGCAAGCAGAGCAAGGAGGCAAAGGAGAGAGGAGGCAGTTCTGGAGGAGAATGAGAAGGAGGTGGAGGGAAGAATGAAGACGGACAGGTTTTTAAAAAAAAACTCCAAGAACTCCTTGCAACACCACGGGGACGGGGCAGGGCTAACAGCTCCGACAGGCTACCAGAAGCAAACTATTCCGAGTTTGTCGTCATGCTCTGTCACCGTTCTTGGTGAGGGACTTGTCCTCAGGGATCATGAAACCGTTTCAGAGCACAGATCTTTGCCGAGGGCCTTTTTACGTAGGCCCCAACAGGATGAAGCTACGCTCAGCCGGAGAACCATGAGCATGTATGGAGGAGCAGAAGAACAGCAAAGTGATTCTAAACTGGAACAAGAAAGACGGCTGAGGAGGCCGAGGAGTGTTTGCATGCTGGCAGGACCAGTTCCAGTCCCATCAGAACCCACAGCCCAGCAACCGTTTAAGAGGACTGGCGTTTTGGAACCGCACCAACAACACAGGAGCAGGAAGGATGAATTGAGGACAGTGGAAGGCTCCGATTCTGTGGCTCATTGGCCAACAGAACCTTCGGGCGTGATCTTTCGGGGTCGTCAAAGGCGCTGGAGGTCCAGACCAGTCAGTATGACAGTACTGGAACTGAGAAAGAAAGGCTCTGATGAGGAATTGGACAGCCAGAGGAACTGTGGCAACCCAGGCAGTGATGGAGGAGGATTTCTCAGAGGGGGCTTTCCCTGGAGATTTTTTAGCAGAACACCTCAGGATAAAAGCAAGGAGAAGGACACGGACCAAGAGGCTCAAACGTCTCAAAAGTCCATCAGAAATGATGCTTCAAGGAGCACGTTCAGCTCTTTAAGGCGGAGCTTCAGCATGCGGATCAGGAGGACTCGGACTCGTGAAAAAATCAATTTGGGGTTCGAGGGTGAGTCAAAGGACAACTCTCAAGTCAAAAGTGCTGCTGAGAAGACGGAAATGCCTCCACGTCCTTTCTCATATCTCACAGGAAGAACACTTCCGGCGTCCAGCGAGCACATAGATGATGGAGGAACACAGTGCATTCAGTACCACAGCAAGGGGAAGTCCCAGGTTATGGAGGTACCCCTGTATCCCACAAAACTCACTTCCAAACCAGTCCAGGAAGAAAAGAGCTTATGGCAACTCATAGCTAACCGTTTCAGGAGGAAAGAGCACCCGTTCAAACGTGAATCCCAGCAGCTCCAGAGCAAAGACAGTGAGCAGTATTCCCAGCCTGGGAAGAAAAAGCCACCTCCAATCACCATAGAGACTCTGGCGGGAACTGGCTTCCTCAGAGGTCAAGGTAAGACCTAACGGACCGCTGAATTTCTGTTTCAACTCAGCTCTCCATTCATACCCCATCATTCACTCCACAGAAAGTTACTGCCTGTGAAAAAGAAATGCAGACGTTTTTTCTTTCTTTCTCCAAGGAGGAAGGGTAAATTAGAAACATGTGGGGAACTGTGAGTTTGGATCGAGTTCAGAAATGTTCCCTGGACAGTCATTTTGGATTTCTATTTTAGGTACTTTGTCTCCTGTGTTGTTCAAAGCCCAGTCTCTGCACTTACACATCAAATAGATTTACATGCATTTGTTGTTCAGTGAAATAGTAGGTAGGTGCAGTAAAATGAAATTGGATGAGAGCATGTCGCAGTGGCTTGTTTTCCAGCAGGACAGCTGTGTGGTGCAACACAATACCTCTGTCTTGATAACGCTCTTTCGGAAATGCAGCTTAAGGAGGTTTAAAGCAGTAAGTTCCCTTAATGAGGATGCATTTGACAGCGCTGCAGAGCTATATTAGGAGGGCTTACATGCTATAATGACGAGGAGAGGAGAAAAGGACTTAAGTGCTGTTTAAAGGTTAACTCTGACCACTGGAGTGTGTTCGTCCTGTTGCCTGGAAAAGCAGGGAGAAATGTTTGTAACTGTTTGAATTAATAGCTGCTGAAATTTGCTGCTTTTTGTGTAGCTGATGACTCAAAACAAAATCAGACATCTTTTGACAACTCAGTAAGGACCTATGTGTCAGGTCTTGCATATCCTGCATTCACCCTCATTAAGGCAAAACCTCATTTATTTTTTATTTTCACACCCAAATGTCGACCTTGCTGAGCTTGTCTTTATTTGTATTCTCACACGATGCGTTACCAAGGATACCCATCCCCTTGTGGTGCAGTGTCAGGCAGTATTTGTCCACCTCTTCCACTACAGAGTCACTCAGTCAGGCGTCAGGAATGTAGGTGCGCCGATCAACCTGAGTAAAGTCGGGTGTTCGGTGCCCTGGGCGGGACTCGGTGCCTGTCGCTACCTGTCTAAGTGCTTCTTTTTAAATTAAATCCAGTAAGCCCAACCTGAACACACACAAGCACACTGAAGTTGTGCTCCTGGTGAGGTTTAGGGGGAAGGGAGTTGGTGGTGTCCCCACCCCCCCACCTGAGGATGAACAAAGCCACTTTGTGGCTCCTGCGAACGGATCCAGGAGCGATAGGTCAAGCGTGCGCCGAGACGGAGGCTCCCGGGGATGACAGGCTGCTCATGATGCATATATCTACTGAGTGTCAAAATATATGTAGTTGGAATCGTGCGTTAGTGGGGCGGTGATTTATTAGATTCATAGCGACTGTTGCTACCTTTTGAAAATGTGAATCAAATTCCCAGCGAGGGTGTGTGATCCATGTATGCTTATCTCAAATCTGACATAAAAGTTATTCATGAGGATGGAAATTCCTTTGCTTCTTTTTCACTGTCTCATTTGATATCACTCCCTGTGCATCTCTTGCAGTCAGATTCTGCACGCCTCCTTCTAAACCTGCACACATAAAACACGTTTTAATGGTGCATGTCTTTCTTTCCTGCAGTTGGTGAGCCTATGTGTCACTTTTATAGGTTTGACAAAAAGGAGGAGAAATGAAAAAAACAAAAAAAGCAGCCAGGGGCAGGATTGGAGGGGCAGTTTTTTAATAAGTCACTGTAACTTGTCTGCTAATGTCTCCAAATCTCAGCTGGAGAACATTCAGTTCCCTGTGATCGTTTTTGGATGGGGGAGCTGGATCCTGCTGTTCTGGAGTCGACTTCTCACCAACAAGTTTAAAAACTGTTGAAAAGTTTCAGTTTAGTTTTGGAAACTTTTTGATCCTCCTGAACATTGTTTTCATTCTGATTCGTGCTTTGTTGATTTCAGCTGCGGGGTTTCCTCGTACCAACAGACATCTCTAAACTTGAAAGTGTGAATATATTTTGAACTGCAAGTGTTTTCAAAAATAAAATGCCTTTTGTGTTTGATGTGGATGCTGCTTGAACCAGGATGTTTGGGGTTTTTTTTCTGCAGAAGGTGATTGATGCCTGATGCCAGAAAACAAAGGGTTTTAATAGCTTTAAGGAGGACAGGCCATTCGGAAGTCACAAGACCAGTTTGACATGAAAATCTGTTCCTTGTTTTCTGCTAATTGCTTTCGTCACTTTTCCCCTTTGATTGAAATGGCTATTTAACTTTTGAGGAAGCGACAGAAAAGAGTGCTCACTTTTTTTTAAGTGCAAATGAGTTTCCAAACGCTGTACACACACATACACAAATAAGAAGATGCTACAGGACAGTTTTGTCAAACGCATGCTTGATAAAAGGAGCCAGACAAGGAATGTAGTTTGGTAACGAGGTTGGCGAATGGACCAAGTAGTTTGTTTGCTGAAATCTCACTCTGTAATTTCTGACAGTGGAAAAGCGTGGTTGGAAAGTCAGAGAGCGTAAATGCAGACCTCAAAGCTGGCCCCTATCATTCCAAAACCCACTTCAGACCGACTGTATAAAGAAACACACACATGCACGTGCACACGCACGCTCCCAACAAGCATTTGCACCAATTTGCTGCTAAATTCTCTATCCTCATGAAATGGAATAAGTTTTGGGGGCAACTGTGCTTCGCTGCGCTTGAACTGAATGGTCGTTTTATCTGAGAGGGCATGAGTGGTTGAGTGATAAAAGCTGACAAACAGCAGTCACACACACACACACACACACACACACACACACACACACACACACACACACACACACACACACACACAAAGACAGTGGTGTCTTGTGTTGGCATCAGAAATGATGGGGCTCTCCATTTCCCTTCTGGGCACAATAATGTGAGGAGGATCATATTAAAAGAATGATGTAACAGAAAGCACATGGATTCAATTACAGGCTTGTACTGTATCGCTCTTTGGGTCGATAAAAAAATAATTTTAGATATGTGATTTTCAACGGTGCAAATTCCTCTACTTTATACCAAATTAAACAAAACTTTTGATGTTTTGGGGTAAAATAAGCTGTAAATGGCAGGAAATGTAAGAAAATGAGGCAACATCCTTATCAGGAGTTGTGTCCTGCACTTTTGATGTCTTCGTTCGTGTTCTGACACGTGAACGCCACACTGAGAGGGCCTAACCGGAGGCGTGTTGTTGAAAACACCCGTCTGCTCCACACAATGCGCGGTGAAAAGCTTCTCTGTTATCGACTTGACCCCTCCCTCTCTCCCCACAACAAGAGAGACATCCAGAGCAGCGTGAGGCTAAACGGAGGTCAGAAATAAGTAAACATTTTAGTTGGGGATAATTGTAGGAGATAAAAGAGTTGTTGGCTCAGGTCTGCTCTGTTATGAATCATTCATGCATTTCTCGTATATTTGGAGGAGAGATAAAAAAAGAGGCGTTTCTTTAAACAGTAGACTTTAGTTTATGTTGTGGGGTTATCACCGCCGGGGGCCACAGAAGGAAACTGCTGCTGCAGCAACAACCAACCACACTACTGTAATGATGGTTTATTTGTTCTGGTTTTGACATGTGCATGGGGGAAGGGGGTCAGGCCCTTGTTGCATGGAGACATGGCATCCCCCACCTCATAATCGAGATAGCAACTTCTTAGGGGATTAGATGACAGCGAGAACACCATGATCCAACCTAGGAAGGGGGGTCTTTGCTCTAATTGTTGTTTTGATACAAAACAGTTTACTCCAACGCTGTGGGAATCGCGCACAGCTCGTAGCGTGTTCTGTTGCATTTTACTGTGCTACTCTCCCACTTTTCAAGACAATATTATCATGTCAATGCCTCTAAATGTCAGAGAAAATCCGAGCAGGTTCAATCGTGCCCGATAATAGCTGGCCTTTATAAAAGATTAGTTAAATCTTTTTTAGAGAGGCCTCAAACTGGAGCAGCCTGCTCACTGTATGGGATTCACTCCTCAGCAGACGCTTGTTGTGAACAGTTAAGCAACAACAAAGGTGATCATTGGTTAAGAAGATAATAAGTTAGCTTTTTTTACTTTGCAGTTTAGGGCAGCAACTAATTCAGATATTTGATGATTATAAAACTGCTGTCTTTGTCGATAATTTCATTAAAAGTAGGGATGCACCGATACTGATCCGTTTGCTGTTTGTTACATACCAATATTGATATCTGCCCGATCCAGTAGGGATGCACCGAAACCAATACCGGTATCGGTGCATCCCTACTAGATCAGGCATAAAGTTAACCTATACCAATGCAGCTGCCTGAAAGTGACTTTGCTGTAACTTGTAATTTCTGTTCACCTAATATTTTAGTTTTGTGATCATTTCTATTAATATATTTATTTTGTATCTACCTCACAGTTGTTTCCTGTTGAAAGCAGAGAAGAAAATAAAACGTGTATTCCAATTTATTGCATTTTTTGTGTAGTAGAAGTATCGGTATCGGTAATCGTATCGGCGAGTAATGGTAAATGGCCTGTATTTGATATAGCACCTTCTAGAGTCCTGGAACCCCCCAAGGCGCTTTACTACACAATCAGTCATTCACCCATTCACACACACATTCACACACTGGCGGGGATGAGCTACAATGTAGCCACAGCTGCCCTGGGGCGCACTGAGGCTGCCGAGCACTGGCGCCACCGGTCCCTCCGACCACCACCAGCAGGCAATGTGGGTTAAGTGTCTTGCCCAAGGACACAACGACAGCGACAGACTGAGCGGGTCTCGAACCTGCGACCTTCCGATTGCGAGGCGAGCACTTAACTCCTGTGCCACCATCGCCCCGAGTACTCGGATCCAAGTAGCGGTATCGTATCGGTTTGGAAAAAAGTGGTATCGGTGCATCCCTAATTAAAAGCAAGGATCCATCTTAGCCTGGCAAGCTGTCCTGCCACAGTCCACAGCTCTCAGCCGTGGGGCGGGAGCTTCGGTTGTCTTTCAAACCATGTCTGCATGCTATTGGACAACAAACATGATGTACGTAACGCTACCGATGTCAGTCAACTGGGCGATCCACCATACACCATCGAAATTACATCAATTTTCTAAGTAAGCTTAAGTACCTCTAGCTGCTCTTGACTCAAAAAAAAAAACCTGAACAGTCCAAAGTTGATGCCAAAGCTGATTCAAACGAGCCGCTGCCATCTTGGTTTTGCTCAATTGCACCAACACCCCCCACCAAACAGATAGACTGCTGTGATTTTGCTTTGGCAGCCAACAGTCTAGATTTCTATGCATCTGCTTTTTCTAAAAACTGATACATATTTGTATTATATCATCAATCTTATTTATTTTCCATAGTTGTTGGATTAATAATGCAACGTCTTTTTCTGTTTTGTGTTCTGCGATTGTCAAATCCATGTGTAAAATGGTCTCCTCATTCGTCTCCAACAGCTCTTACACAATCTACGGTAGTCCTCTGAAACAACCCCAGATCATAACAGAGAGTTGGTGCTCCTCCTTAAATAATTCCATAATGATATAGTTATCAAGCCTTAAAGACATATTTTTGTCCAGGCAGGTTTGCATTATCAGTTTTAACACAATAAAACTTCATCTCTGCATTTGAATTTTTACTTTTTTTCTGCTTTTTAGTATCACTGGAGTTTGTTATTATTATTAGCTGTTTAATCTTTTTAGACTTTGTAATATTTAACCATTTTTGTACTCATTTGTTTAATTTGTCATGCAGATCACATTGTCGTGAATAGAACAATGTGCAGAAAAAAACAACGCACCTTGTTTATCTTTAATGCTGATCTAAAATCAACAAAACAATCTGAGAAAAAAATTAAGAAATAAATCACAGCAGCAGTTAATTTGGGGGCAAAAAAACCAAAACAGCTAATTGGAGAATTAGAAAATCGCATTTCGGGTATCCTTTGTGTTCTCCTGTGAGAGTTGGACTAAATCTGCTGACCCAGCTCGGTCGTATCAGCAATAAATAACAGCTGCATCACCTGCCTTTAAAATAAATACCAGTTTCTCTTACTGGGAGCTTTTTATTCACATTTACGTCCATTTCTTTGCAGATTCTTTTGTCAACAGCCAGGAATGGACACTGAGTCGATCCGTTCCAGAGCTGAAAGTGGTGAGTAAATACATTTTTCATTCCTGCTGATTTCCCCTCTGAAGTTTTCATTACACTGATGGATTTAAACACCAGTGGGGCCGCATGTTAAGCTTGTGTAAGACTAGTTTTGCATTTCACATGAGAAGGAACATTTGAGGAATTGGCTGGACTTTCCTTCTGGCACTTAGTGATTTTTTTTTTCCTTTTCTTGTCTTAATGAGACGTGTTGGCATGGAGATGCAAGGTGGTTTGCAGCAGGACGTGGGATGAGTGACAGTTTTGGGGTAGACTGGTGACAGATCCTGGGTCTGATCCCAGTGAGGCACACTCACACAAAGCCACTGCCAAATGCACAGCCAACATCCTCATATGGTTTAATGTTGTCTGCTTATGAAGTCAAGCAGCCTTGAAAAGCTTCACCCTAGTTTATTTTATTTTTTCTGTTTTAGGGGATTTTTGTCCCTGGAAGTTGAATCCTTTTATCTGGAAAAAAAAGAAAAGGTCAATTAAATGAAGACCCGTTTGCTTTAACTGGCTTCCGACACTTCAAACGTGCCTTTTCCGTTTTATGATGGCGAGGTGTTAATTGGCAGTTTCCACACTGGGGCTTGTTAACCGGACCTGGAGAGAGAAAGATCATTTCACTCAAAACTTTTAAAGAGTCCAGCGACAAGACGCTTGTCACCGGCCTCGAAAAGGATCGTTTTAAAATTTCCATCACTTCAATTTCAATAAAAAGAACAGCGATGGAATCGTTTCCTGCAGATTAACTGGGCTGATCGTTATCCTGATGAGAACCTCTAATCTGTTGGATACAAGGTTCCTTCTGAGCTCGGGTGAACTTTGGTGAACCCAACTTTATTGCCACCATTTTCTTCATCGGCACCGAGCTCAAAGAAGAGCAAACGCTGTTTGTAGTGGTGGAGCGCTGAGGATGCATTTTGTTTTCACAAGGCCTGTGTAACCAGCGGGTTTCAAAGCTGAGCTGGTAAAACGGCAGGAGCATTAGCTCTCAGGCGCAATCAAAGCCCTTTTTTTTTTTTTTTTTTTTTTTCTCTCATAACGTTTGCAAACCGATTGCAGTATTTATTCTTCTTTGGTACTTCCTGATAAACATACGCTGTCTTGGAAGGTCCTCAAGTCGTATTTATTTTCCCATGTGCATCAAACATCTATAATTAGACCCATACCTGGCTTTATCACCCACTAATGATCTGATGAAGAAGAAGGAGCGACGGTGGGTGGAGGAGGAGACGGTGCATCCTTTTGTTCTTTCCAGACATGCAGGCATCATCAGCCCACCCTGCACCAAGCATCGCCCTGAAGGCGTTTCAGTGAGGTCTGGCGTTGACGTTGGGGAGTTGAAGTAGAAGGACTCTAGTCAAGCTGCTGTGTTTTACTAGACTGGCTATAATTGCTCAGCCTCTCCTGGTTTTAATAAATTATCGGTTTCTGCTCTTTGTTCCTAAAACACACCAAAGGTTGTTTTTTTTGTTTTTTTGTTTACCCTCCACATAACTTTGGTTTCTGAGCCAAAAGGGAATAAAAATCTACTTTAATGCTTCATATTATGCATCAGGGCTCACCATTTACTGTCTTATTTGGGTTTTTTATGCAGGCAAATAGGTCTGGGAGAGAAGATTGTCCCTACTGAGAGAAACTGAATGACCCAGCTGGGTGCACAATCTCCTAAAAAACAGTCTGGTTTAAGAGCCCAGCATCTCATTTTTGGGCCTGATACTGTAAATATATGAAATATTTTATGTCCAAATACATTCAGCTGCTGATTTTGTGGAGTCATGTGCAGCAGCAGCTGTTATGAGTCATTATTTTGATACAGACTTGCTCTAATCCTGAAAACCCGTTAAAAGCAGCCCTGATGTTGGATTTCTGCAAATTAAAGGAAGAATCTGGGAAAGAGGGGACACAACACGGCATCCATGAATGATGTCTGCTTCAATTTCAGGATCAGAGCGGCGGCGTCCTTAGGGAGGCTGTAGCACTTCAGACAGATGAGGTGCGATGTGCAAGATGAGAAAAATAATGTGTTTCTGAGGATTGAAGCTTGTGAAGTTGTTTCAAAAATATAAGCTGGAAGGTGACAACGTGGATCACACAGACACTCCACACGGGCAAAGATTTATTTATTTTTTTTAGTTTGTGCCAATGCAAAATAAAAAGGTTGCAAAAGTAACTCAAGTCAAACGTTATTTGAAGGTTTTGAGTTTTCTGGTCAAATATGGAGAAACGCAGGCTCATTTCCTTATTTTTTAAATGAAATGTGGATTAGCAGCTGCCTTTTAGAGGAAAAAAATCACATTTTTGCTACATTTCATTTACAGGTTTTGTTCTTTTTTGACATGGCGATAATAACCAGTGTTTTGCCCTTGGCTTTGCAGGGCATTGTGGGAAATCTGTCCAGTGGGAAATCTGCCTTGGTGCATCGGTACTTGACAGGCACGTATGTGCAGGAGGAGTCTCCTGAAGGTAAGAAGTCCTCTGAAGTTGAGGTAGACCGATATATCGATTGGCCAATGTTTCGGGCAGATAGCTATTGTTTTTATACATCAGCTGATATTTGTCCTTAATGAAGCCGATTTAAAGTCAGGCACATCGTCCAGCAGCCTGGCGTTGTTGCAAAATTTTATTTAAATTGTACGTTCACTAATAACATCTGCATAATAAATACTCTAACTTTATTCACATGTCAGACTTTAACGCTGAGCAGTGCACAAAGTAAAGGTTTAACAGTTGGTTAAATTTAGAGTTCAAAAACTGATTCAGCTTCAGAAATTTTGTGCATCAACTGATGTTATTCTTGACAGTTTAGCATGAAAATAAAGTAGAACATGTGTAGATATTGGCCATAAAAATGGGCTCATAAAAATCAGCAGTAGATATTCATCGGTATCGGCAATAGAAAAACCAATGTCGGTCGACCTCTACTACGATAGTTTAGACAAATTTGTTAAATGATTGAAAATCTTTATTGTTACTGTTATTTTTATTTCAGATTTAAAAGTACATGGAAGAAAAATGCAGATTTCAAGAAGTGGTCAATATTTTACTTGGTCAAATGGTTATTTATTGAGGAGAATCACATTTTGATATTCAAACGTTCTTTAGTTGATGATCAGCTGATAGGGCGATCTAGAAACTGATCTTCACATTCTTGTGGAAGTGCTTCAAGAAAATACGATTTTTAGCAGCTTGCCGATGCTCATCCGACTGTAAACATGTGACTCCAACAGAATATTTCAGTTCGAATGAGAAGTTTCACTATTTCTGGATAGTGTCATGATCGGAACCGGTTTTTCTGGCTCTGATGTCGAGAACTGATAAGTGAACACAGTTGGGCTTTCATTTATGTGTCACACTAGATACCAAAGGCAAGTTTTATTTCTGTTTTCAGACAAACTAAAAAGTACAGTGACAATTTTTGTTTTCTGCTAGTTTAAAAAATCAGGTTTTCTACAAAATATTCTGATTATTGTTCAATAAAATTACTCTTTAGGGAAGGACAAACACATCGGGATATTTGTGTAAATTTGGGTTCTTGTGAGAAATTCGGCTGATTAGTTAACAACAATGTACAAATAAATAACTGCATCTTATCCTGCTGCTCTAAATCTGCAGACAAAAGAACAAAGCTTGACATTTCATGTAAACAATGTCTTACATTAGAAATAAGACATAAAGGTTAAAGAGCAAGTCACCCCCTACCAGAGTCCCACTCCATCTACATTTTGTAAGATGAGCCAAAAGGAGGCGTTGCCTGGTGGTCTGTGAGGGCGGCGTTGCAGCTCATTGTAGACTCAAACCACTGACAAATACACCAATAAACAGGTGTGACCAAGTCACTGCTTTTCAAGTCACAAGTAAGTCACAAGTCTTTTCATTCAAGTCTCGAGTCAAGTCCAAGTCAAAGACAACCAAGTCCAAGTAGAGTCCAAAGTCAGTGATGTGGAAGTCCAAGTCAAGTCCAAGTCCTTATCTTTGAATTTTCAAGTCATACTCAAGTCATCTGTCTAACTTATATTTACGTTTAATTTTGAAAATGATAATAAATAAATCCCAGAAATAAAGCTTCTTAAAGCTTCATTTATTTGCTCAAACAGCAGAAAGTGCAACTGAAACTGATTCTAAACAAAGCGCTGCTGCATTTAGCCGTACAAGATCAAACCCAGAACAAAGAATGATTTAGGATTTTTGTCCTTGTCGAGCCACTTTTGTGCTAAAATATCAAAAATGCTCAAGTCATCAAGTCAACAGATGCAAGTCGATTCAAGTCGCAAGTCATTGGCGTTGAAGTTCGAGTCAAGCCGTAAGTCTTTATAGATTTTATCAAGTCAAGTCAGAATTCATTACAATTACGACAGCGGTAGTGCAGCCATGTCACATGTTCCGGCTAATGCCAAATATCACTGCTTAGCCAATAGCGATGGCTGATTAAAATTCAAATGTATTGCACACTTTAACCCAAAAAGGGCGCTGCACTGATGGTTTTAGGCAGAATTTTTTATTTTATTTTAAAGAAGATGCATTAAAATGCCAAAATAACAACACTTGTCTTCAGCACTATTAGACACATCAGTTGATCAGCAAAACAAGTTGATTTGGAAGTTACTTTAAATAAAAATTCTTTAAAGAGAAAGCCATCATTGCAGTCCTGACGTGAAGCCAGATTTAGCGGTGTCTGTTTGCACCCGAGGAGAAACGTTAACAAGAATGCCCCCTTTTGCCCCGGAAGGTTCGTCCTTCAAAGACCCACAAAAGATGTTGGCAAACCCAGAGTTAACTGATGATCTTCGAGGGGCTTGCCGCATTTCGTTTTTAGTGTAATTATAGTGTGGATGAGACATGAAGCGCATAATTAGTTTCTGGCATTTCGCTTCACCAAGGGAGGAAAAAAAATCCTCATAGCTTAATTAGTCCTTGAGAAATCAATGGTGGAAACGCAGGAAAAAAAGGAAAGAAACAGAGAAGGGTGTTGCTGTAATCAGGAAAAAAAAGTCAGTTCCTGTTCTGTGTGTGTGCGTGTGTGTGTGTGTGTGTGTGTGTGTGTGTGTGTGTGTGTGTGTGTGTGTGTGTGTGTGTGTGTGTGTGTGTGTGTGTTCTCTCTCGCCGCTGCGAGTTGCTGTGAGACAGCATACCTGTGCCGTTAGAGCTGCTTCTCTTCGTTTCATGTGTGCTTCCACGCTGGATTTTCTCCAGTTCCGGTGTTTACCTTGTAGCAGCATCACCCGGCTGAGGAAGGTTCAGCTGTTGCTGTTTCTTTTTTCTCTCACTGTTTTGTTCCTGGGCTTTTGCCATGAAAATAAATAAATAATAAAACCGGTACCGGGGTGTGTTTCTATGGCAACACCGGATGGAGCGCCGCCGGATTGTGGCTCTGAGTCAAGGTCTAAGCCCCCGTGCAAAGCGATGTATGCTCACAGCATGTTAAGCTCGCGTAACTTGCTGTTTCAGGTGCAACAGTGTTACTCGACAGTTTATTAGTTAGTTTTCAGGTTGTTAAGCTTGAACATGATTTAATTTAAGATTTAGTTTCCATTTTGCTTCAAAGGGTGTCTCACGTGTTCACATCACTGGCTTTCTCCTTGGATGCATTTTATTCTCCCAGCTCTAAATAAACATGTTCTGGTTTAATGTGTAATAAAAATGCGTTACCTTTAATCCGTCCCTGTTTTTAACAGAGCTGTATGCGTTACGGGAAAGCCTTCCCTATAATCTAGTCTGGCACGTGCATGTTGCTGATTTCCCGTGATAAATCTGTACTTTTCTGCTCTGAGATTCTTGTTTTTTATAACAAGAATCAAACATTCATTTGAGCTGCTTTGAAGACAAAACTCTTGGTGGCGTTTCATCAATCTTTGTGTTTTATAACAAAACAAGCATCCGAACGAGGCTCTGGGGCCATTGCAAGAATGTGGGAGAATCCTTTTATTTGCCCGGCAGTCTAAAGTGGACTTAACAGGCTAGAATTATGGCTCAAGTGGTTCTTTATTGCTTGCTGACACAGGAAATACTGTCCTCCATTTAGAGAAAAATATTGCTCCCTACTTCTGCGTGGCCCTTCTCCTCTGTGGTGAGATATGCTGGTAAACCAGAAGGATCTGTTTAGCAGAAGATGCACGTTTGCCACCGCTGGAATCTTATTTGGACGTTTTTCACAAGCGACACAAGATCCTTTTCAATGTTTGCATTATTCAATTCTGTCAAATAGCCTTCAGCATGTTTTTGTATTCATAAAGGCGACGTTTTTTGCTCCACGGGACATCTCTATCCTTGCAACTTTCTCATTTGAATCTTTTTAATCTCCACAGGATCGACAAACCATTCAAATGATATGCAAAATCTAATTTACTGCACGGTTCTCCCGATGGCCTCTTCCTTATCTGCAGACGGCTTTGCTGGCAGCAAAACAGATGCGTTTACATCAGGAGAGAAATGAAAAGGGGAGACAGACTTGAGGCTGAATGAGAGACGAATGTTAGTGCCTCCCTGCAAAACTGTGGACCTTTTTGCACCCTTTGAGTTTTCTTTGTTAAGGT
The DNA here is from genome assembly GCF_043380555.1 of Nothobranchius furzeri. Lineage (NCBI taxonomy): Eukaryota > Metazoa > Chordata > Actinopteri > Cyprinodontiformes > Nothobranchiidae > Nothobranchius > Nothobranchius furzeri. The sequence goes on along the minus strand of NC_091751.1, from coordinate 50,209,937 downwards.
AGTTTTACTCGTGTCGTGACGGGACTGTAAGCTATGTTGTCATCAGAGTTATTGTCTCTGTTTCAGTAAGATTGAGAGGCTGAAGAAACATTCTGATGTTTGTGAAGGCTTGGCCTTCTCGTGACTTGTAGCAGAGCAGCAATAGTGGCTCCTTCAGCAGCTGTGCATTAGACATGCTTAATGGCAATTTCTCCCACCCATAATTGGCTCCAGAGGGACTCGGTTTCCCGTCTGCGTATGATCCACACATCACATTCAGGACGTCTAAATTGAGAAAGCATTTCTAAACTCATGCATTTTCTCAAACCTTCACGAGCCATGCCAAGCTGTGTTTGGATACAGAATTTTGTTTTATTTACGGTATGTCTTTTTCTTTTTGTTACCGAGTGTAAAACATATTTGCAGTCTTCTTTTTGTTGTACTGAAACTCCCTCGTATGTGGCCATTACACCCAAACAGTCCATTTCCAATATCATCTCACCTGTAATATTTCTTCTTCAGGTGGACGTTTCAAGAAGGAAATTGTGGTGGATGGACAGAGCTATCTGCTGCTCATCAGAGATGAAGGAGGCCCTCCAGAATTGCAGGTAGGAGGGCAGATTCTTCAAAACACCCCTTTCCTCTGAAGCAGCAACACTTGTGGAGCAGAAACTGTCTGCAAGCTGTCACGCAGACACAAACTGTTTGAGACAGATCATGAATTCCCCGCAGGACTGCCGGGAGAAGTGTGACGGCACCCCGGGGTTGTTCCACCAGATACAAGGCGCACACACACACACACACACACACACACACACACACACACACACACACACACACACACACACACACACACACACACACACACACACACACAATCAAGTTACCACAAGAAAAATAATTAGCCTGTGGTCAAAAGGACAAGATTTTGTCAGTTTATATTTATTTGTGGAACAAATTTACAAATTTTTATTCAAAGTCAAGATGTTCACTGAGAAACCATTTTTTACATGTAATTTTTGAAATATGATCGGTCACTCCGAATTTCACATGCAGGCTAAATGTGACCAGTGTCTTCTACCCCTGTGTCCTGTATTAGCCGCCGATAAAAGATAGTCGGTGAAACGCTCGGATTAAAAAAGCCACTCAGATCAATGTCACGCGGAAAATTAACATTAATGGGCCCTGGATTGTGATGAGGAAGGTTGTTGTTGATTTAGCATACAGGAGAGAGCAGAGCAGGCTAGGAGAAGCTAACCATTAGCATTAGCAACTTCACAACATGGGAGAACTTCAGGCTTGAGTTATTTGTGGAGATAAAACATCAACGTTGCAAAGCAAACAGTCAGTGGTAGAGTCCTGTTGCTGTTAGCCAATCAGAGGCAGGAAATAAGACTAAATCCTGCCGTCTTCTGCTCACTTCTGCTCTGGATAACTTCTAGTTCCTGAAACTGGAGCGCCAGAGCTTATTTTTTCTCATTTATACTAGAGACCACTGCAAATGTGTTGAAGAAAACAAGTGAATTTGGTTTTAAACAGGAAAAATGACATGATTTTGCTTCAGATCTATCATCTGGGTTTCTATTTTGAACTTATTTTTGAGCTGTGGTGTTGGGTGTTACCCAGAAACGCCACTCCAGTTCTGGTTCATGCATTACTCTTTTCATCATTAAAGTTTTACATTTTTTCTGTCACTGTGCAGGTTCTAAAAAAACAAATAAAAAGATAAATAAATAAAACCACAATGCTGGAGAACAATCTGCCGCTTGATCTTGAAAGCCATTTTTTGTATGAATACATGGTTAAATCTGCGCCTGAGTTTAGTGTTGACCCCTCCCCCACACTGCTGCTGTTTGCAGCTCGTTGGTAAATGAACAAAAATAGACCTTTTTCACAATGAACAGTAACTAATGCACAGCACAATGTTATATTAGTGTAGGCAAAGCTGACCGTAAACAGGGATAACAGTGTGACCGATGTCATAAACATCATAGTTCATGGTTTATTGTATTATTGGTTAACTTCTTATTAATTTCACTATTTACAACATAATCTTACCTGTGTGGGTAGCTTCAACAGTCTGCTGGGACAGAATGTCACTTCTATTTATTTACATCTTATTGCGGTGTCCCTAAAATGAGTCCCTCTGCCCCGTGTGAGCAGGATACCCCGTTTGCAACTGCAGCCTCTCCAGACTGCTGCCCTGAAGTCTCACAAATTCACACTTTACGGCGATCCATGTTTACACCTCAGAACAGTCGAGCTATACCTGGTTAGCATCTATTGGAACGTGTGTAATAACAGTAGCAGTGGGTGGCGTGGGCGGAGTTACCGAAAACACAGGGCCTGAGCTGCCGATGCCATCTAACTCCTCGGTAATTAACCTCTGAGGACGGCGGGTGTATCCCACGGCTCGTGTCCTGCAACATGACGTTTGTGGCAGATGTCGTGTGATCTAGGCACCAGCGGCGTGTCCAGATCTTTTAAAATGGGGTGGCCCAGGTGAGGCACAACTTTGTGCATGGGTGGCACTAATGGTTATGCTTTTCTTGTTTTAGCCCCAAGCCTTTTTGTGGACAATGAAAAGCCTATTTAAAGGTAAATTAGTGTGTTGGCACCTGGGGTGGCCAATCAGATTCCAAGGGTGGCATGTGCTACCCCAGGCCACTCCCTGGACACACCCCTGCTAGGCACCCAGCTGCTGTACAATTTGCACGCCCCGGATCGGTCATGTCCCACGTCCCACTTTACACCTTTTACACGTGCTTATCATGGTGGAACCTCATAAGAAACAAAGAAAACATTTATCTGATGAATATAAAAATAAAGAGAACGTCCGACCAGAATAGGAGTCAAACAAGAGTAAATATTGGGAGTTTATGAACCACCGCAGGTCCTGCATGTTTTGGATCGTGAACACAGCTGATTAGTTTGATTTAGTGATGAATCGCTCCTGTAGAAACTAATGACTGCTGAGAAGACGTTTCAGCAGTTGGATTAAGGTGTTAAAAACAGAGAGGAGAGTTTCTGTTTTGTTTTAAAAATGACGCTAGCCAAAACTGCTAGGTTTCCCTTTAAAAACAAAGATGAGCACGTCAGACAGTATTTTCTAATTTATTATCATTAGCTTTAAGTTAGATAGAAATGTAGGATCAACACTAGTTGCACTGTCTGGAGACGGTAGAAGGAGTAGATTTCTAACAAGCTGCATGACTTGAATTTGCATAAATGTCATGAGTGCGTGTGAATTTCCAGCATGCAGATCAGCGAGGATGACTGGCGACAGAGCCTTACCTGCAAGAATCATAGCAATGTGTTTTACGAGTCAGGAAGGAGAGTGGTTATGGGTTGGAGACAGACGAAAAAGGAAGCGGTAGAAGTAATGATGGTAACGTTTGCTGCAGGAGCGGTGAGGCTGGACAGGTTTGGGACTGAGGAACAGCTCAGGGTGCTGGAGGATGGGCAACGTTTGAGATAAAGAAAGAAGATGGAGGGTTATAAAACTGTACAGTTGGTAAAAGAAGTGAAACAGTGAACATACAAAGAATTATTGAGTAATTTAAACAGTTTGGTTAGCGCTGAAGCCTCAAAGCCCCACCCTGGAGAGAACGCGCAACTACTTGTGGTTTCATTCACAAGCTGCGTCGCTGCTGGTATATTTATCTCTCGGCTCTTTTCACAGCTACTGATGCCTTTCCAGACAAAGCTCTGATTTACACTTGCATTACGCACACCGAGATCAGGGAATAGATATGAGTTTGGCTCAGTTGTCAGCTGCCTGTATAATTAGAGGCATAATTAAAGGCCTTCATTATGTTCCCACTCAGACTTGTGGCTCGAAGGCTTGATTTGCCATTCACGCCGCGGCCAACGGAGCATCCTGGAAACTGTGGAAGCCGAATAATGACACAATGTGGGGACATAGTTTGATGTTTGATTGTCATAGTTACCATTGTGTTGTAAACTCTGGATTTTTCCCAAGGTAAATGCTGGAATAGGTTTGTTTTGTGTTGAAGAAAAGATTTCTCAAATATTGTGAATATAAATAATTAAAGACAATTCTATAACTGCTTAATTATGTTAAAAGCAGGAATCAGGTAAACTGGTATTACGCTGGTTGCTCATTCCTTATTATGGCTGCTGCAACACTGCCCCCTTCTGTCTGTCTTCATAAAGTACATCAGTAGGAAGAAACGTTGCCTTCTCTTTTAAAAAACGCTCTCCTATGAATCAACATTTTCTAAAAATACATAATAAAAGTTTCTGTAATGTCATTTTCTAATTTTACACGTGATGCCTGAGTTTGCAGTTATGTTGGAACATAACTTGACATAATTTGTTTTTTCTGTCCTCCCTGCTTCGTCCTCAGTTCGCCGCCTGGGTGGATGCTGTGGTTTTCGTCTTCAGCCTGGAGGATGAGATCAGCTTTCAGACGGTCTACAATTACTTCCTGCGCCTATCCAGCTACAGAAACACAGCTGAGGTGCCCATGGTCCTCGTTGGAACACAAGGTGTCTGACACACACCTGCTCTAAGAGCTTCCTACATTAGTGAAGCTGTTCGTGTTTCTGCTCCGTCCATCGCTCTGATTTGATGAATGTCCTCTCTCCTGCTCTCTTCTGTTAGACGCAATCAGTGCTGCCAACCCCAGAGTGATCGATGACGCTCGAGCTAGAAAGTTGTCAAACGACCTGAAGCGCTGCACGTACTACGAGACCTGCTCCACCTACGGCCTGAACGTGGAGAGAGTCTTCCAGGATGGTGAGAGGGAGTGCTGTTCACTCTTTGTTGTAATGACTGCGTTTTTGCATTTTTCAGCCACGCCGTGCTTCCTCCTTGCGTTAATTGCTTTCTGAAGCCCAATTTGAAACGATTAAAGAATGCTGTGTGTCTGGAGACGTCGCCGTGCGTAACTGTTGCCTTCACGCTCTGCATTCGCCGTGCTGCAGCAGGCAGCCGTGCGTTTTGGTCCCAGCTGTCGATGCAGCTTCACATCATCCCTCTTCTTCCCTCTGAGCTAATTCACGTCACGCAGCCATGAGCCTCTCCCCCTCTCCTCCCCACTCCACCCAGATGAGTGTGCTGTGAATTAAATAAGGGAATGTTTCACATACTGCAAAGCAAATCAAGGCATTCTCGTGGCTACAAGACTCATTTAGATGATCTGAGACACACAGGTCCATTTTTATTGTTGCCTCTGCTGGAAAAAGATACACACAGGGACTACAATCCTTTTTACCTGACCGGAAAACAAATGACTCAAGGTGGTTCGGTGTGATTTTAGAGCTGGAAAGAAAAACACACGGTTGCTTTAATAAGAAGGATTAGCATTCTGTGTTTTGCTAAGTCAAAACCTGATGAGAGCTTTCTCTACTCGAAGGGTTTGCTCATCCCATTATAGCCCTCAAGGTCCTTGGATTCCAGCTCCACAGATGTTTCAAGCGGGCCCCTGAACTCCTCCAAGTGCTTTCTTACAGGAATGCCACTCGTCCTTCCTGAGTCGACCTACACAGCTGGCTGTAATGCACACGTCTCAGATTTGGTAGCAAAGCTGAGAACACTGGACAAGAGTCATGTGTATCCATAAAGGAACGATAGATGAAGGCACCGAGTAGCTGGGGCTATCAGACTTATGAGCCATGCTAGAAGCACTGGGCACCTTTCTCCAGAGCTATGGATCGGTGAACGGGGAAAGTTAACAAATCAAGTCAGTGAGCTAAACGACTTGCTAATTAACTCTATCAATTATTTTGTATTTTTCTACTATTTGATCAAACCGTCATCATCCCAGTAAATGAGGATAATTTTAGCACAAGGAAAGTAACAAAATTCCAACGCAAAAATAAAGTTGGCACATTCACTGTCAAACGTGATATGCTTCCTAGTTAGATCATCTCTGAGGCTAGATTTCTGCTTCGCTGACGTGAGCGTTTCTGACATTTTTCTCAGACGCATCTGCTGCAATCACCCAGAAATGCTAGTTAGGTGTGGAACTTCTGTTCGACAAACCCGTTTTTCTGAGCTCGTGGAGAGCTGATAAATGTTCAGCTGTAAAATAAACTAAATTGTATTAGAATGACAACTTGGTGTCTAAGCAGAGTATTTGTGCTGATGGTGTACAGAAACACATGCTGGTCGTATGTTTCGTCCATCACCCGTCACAGTCTGTTACTGTGTTTTTCCTCCAGTTGCCCAGAAGGTTGTGGCCATGAGGAAAAAGCAGCAGCTCTCTATTGGTCCATGTAAATCCCTCCCTAATTCTCCCAGCCACTCATCAGTGCCGGCTGCATCCATCCCCTCTGTTCACATTAACCAGGTAAGATCCCGTTCTTCCTACATTTTGTATTAATTTAAAAAAATCAAATAAAACTGACGAGGTTTGGAAAATTCTGCGCACATTGCAGCAACCTGAACTGACCTTTTTTTTTTAAACTCCCATCTTCTTCTTTTACAATCCTTGTCTTCCCCTCCCTCCTCTCCTGATTCTGTCGGTTCCTCTTAATCCCTCTCATTCCCCAGGCAGCCAATGGCGGGGGAGCATTCAGCGACTACTCCTCCTCCGTCCCCTCCACCCCCAGCATAAGTCAGCGGGAGATGCGCATTGAGACCATCGCTGCCTCCAACACGCCCACGCCCATCCGCAAGCAGTCCAAGCGCCGTTCCAACATTTTCACAGTAAGTATGCGACAGCTGATGCAAAGCAACACCCACTCACACTACTAGGAGGAGGAATGTGGCCAGGCTCACGTTTCTTTTTCCACCAGAGGGAGACAGGTAGCTCAAAAAGTGCATCAAAGCCACCTCTCCTGCCTTCGAGTCAGGCAAAGACAGCAACTTGTTCACACTGCACATCAAGCTAAGCAGAGTGAGGCTTGTAGATCTCATTTTAGATTCCCAAAAATACTCAAAAAAAAAACATCCTTGAAGCAAATACCAGAGATAAACACTGTGGAATTAAACATCAGTTCTTTTCCTTGTCCTTTATACTTTTCTAATTGGATGTAGTGAGTGGCTTGAGTTTTTCATCTCACCCATTACAAACTAGGCCCTCTGCGCTCTCTAAGTTTTTGACCTCCCACCCCCCCACCCCTCTTATTTTTGCTAGATCCTTTCTTTTCAGTGACTTCCTTGTTGTGGAGAGATGGCAGCAACAACTTCTCCTGACCCACCGAGCTGAACTAAAAACCCAAACCAGCTTAATGGCCTGTTTACATGCTGCTAGTAAAGCATATCTGCGTCCTCCAACCGCCCATCTCCTGACAGAACAGCTCTAATGTCCGCTGATCGTCCTGCTCGATCCAGATAGCCCCGCCCACCCTGTACTTTTAACTCTGGCTCGTGTGATTGTTGATCACCCAGACTAGCTACGACACCAGTTCTGACCCCCGTGTGCGTGCTCTTTACCCCATGTCCTGTCATATTTGCTCTTTGCTCTGACCAGTAGCATATGTGTGCACTAACCACTCTAATTTTCTAAGCTTGTCTTTTACTTGTAGCTTCTGCCCTCTTCTTCTACCTTTCCTTTTCACAACTCTACCTTTTTGCTAGACTTCTTCTTTTGCTCCCAAGTCTTGCAAAGCCATATCAGCATCTCAGAAGCTCAAGAACATCGGTACATACATTTATTTTTTGTTCTATTTTGAGAAACACATACAAAAATATCAGCTTTCATTTCAAATCGTGATAAAAAGATGAACATCCAGCTATGAAAATTTCCCAAATCAACAGTAGCTTTTATTTATTTATTTATTTATTTATTTTGTATTTGTAATTCCCATTCATTGTTTTAATTATTTTTTTATGAAACAAACTCTAAAGTGTGAATGGGATTTGATCAGATTAAAGCCACCCAGGTTTAAGGAAGCTCAGTTTTTATCAGGATTTTTGGAGTAAATGCAAAAACGAGCAAGCTGGTCTCTTGTCCAAAAACGATGAGAATAAAGATCTGGCTATGTGAGATTTACCTTCTCCTATCTTCCGTTAGACACACTTTACCCATCTTTGAAATCCTCCCCCTCTCCACCTGTCTGTCTTGCTTCTGTCTCACTCTCTGCTTTCCTTCTATAGCTAATGCTTTCTCTGAGTCTCCTATCTGTTTCCCTCCCCTTCTTCTATTTTTTCTTCTGCCTTGATCCTTTGACTCCGGCTGCTGTGGAAGCCGCAGGTTTTGTGGCCTCCGAGCAGTACAGGCTGGTGCTAGCTCCCCTTGTTGTCTCCCTTCCCCCCCTGCTAGGTAGTGACTAACCATGTCCACCAGAGAAATGAGCCTCTCCCCATCCGCGTCATGGAGATCCCGAAGCACGCCACCTACCCGGTGTGGGTGCCGGAGTGGCAAGCCGAGCGGGAGTTTCAGCTCATGACCTTCTGAGGAGCGGCGAGCCCAGGGTGGGAAGGAGGGAGGGTGAAGGCGGAGGAGGAGGAGGACGGAAGGTTAACTGGGAGATGTCAACATTTCTTCAGTGACACTTGAAGAGTGCGATGGGCTCAGGAGATGAAGACTTGCTGTGGAAATAATTTTAAAAAATGACCTTTTGCCATTTCACAAAATAAACAAAGAGAGAAAAATTTTCCATCAGCACAAGTGTCGAGGGTGTCCCTTTTCTAGCTTTTTCCATCCCAAAAAGAAATCGATCTCTACGTTACAAGTTCTCTACCAGTCCTGCAAGTCAGTGAGAATGTTGACTTTATGTTAATTTTGGAGGAAAAAAGTAATAAAGACAGAAAATATGCCTTAATGTCATTGGTAGATACGCTCAGATTGTCTAATGGACCAGTCCAGTTCAGTCACAGTTGTGGCGTTGGTACTGGGACTCCTAAAACAAAACAAAAACATGTTAACAATGTCAGAGTGCAAGACTTCAGTTTTTATATTTGGTCTCATTTGAATCAGCTCCAGAAAAGCCCCCCTCCCATCTTTGTAACAAATACGTGTTTGGCTGTTTGAAGTAAGTAAATAATACTCCAACCATCACGTCAGAAGATTCTCCTCACATTGTCTTCTCCTCGCCTTCACACTTGTTACACCAACCAGTCATTACTGCTCTTGGCCACTAGGTGTCAGTGCAGCACGCATTATTCTTTCCTAGTGCTTCCATGGTCGAAAGCTAGAAAGCTAAACCAATTCTGTCTCGTGTGCTCTTCAGACTGTCTGTCCCCTCTTTTTTGTTGAAAAGCACACCTTTAGGGATTTTAAATAAATAACACGACATTTTTTATACTTAACTCCATCCCACTTTATTAACCCATGCTCTTTTATTAGTGTTTGCCATTCGGTGTTTCCTATTCCATGTTAGCTTTCTTATTTTGTTTCTGGATCTCCATAAACAAATACAACAAAAAATAATAACCATTTGACACTGTTTTTTAATATTTGCAGATTTGTGCTTCTGTTTCCAACCTTTCTTCAACAAAAAGGGCTTTCCAACTCCTTCCGAATTAGAAGAGCATGATGATTAAAAATACAGAGTTCATCTGCTTTGCCAGTCCTGATAGAGAGGAGGTTATTGGTTGAGGACTTTCAGCTTTTTGCCGCTTTACCCTAAGTGTTTTATCAACATTTTAGGGTAATGCGAATGGCAACGATCGGACTTTGCGTCTAACGCAGCCTAGAGTCGAGTTTATTGGACGCACTTAAAGTAGACTGTCGAATCTAGCGAGACAGACTTTAGGGACTCTTGGAAACGCCCCACATCCACCCGTTTGCCTGCTCCGCCTTGTGCTCTCATTCAGACATGCCATACAAAACAAAAAACAAAAACTACAACACTGTACAGTCAAGTCACTCTTGGAACTGTTATCCAACCACCCAAAGGACACGACCTTTTTTCCTTACATGACATCACACTGCCTTTTTTCCATAACCGAGGACTCAAGGACTAGACGTGCCAAGTTGTTAACTTTGTGTTTGTTTCTTGCTTTCTTTGGTCTGTTTTCTTTTCTTTTCATGTTTTCCAGGGCGCATTGAACTGAATGGAAAATGTGGTGTAAATGTATCAAATGGAGGTATTTTAGTTTAGAGTAAGTTGGGGAGGTTTTATGAAGGCCTTCATAAAAATCAGCACAGACTGTCAGGTTTTTGGGGGTCAGTACAAAGAGATATTTTATTGAAAGTTGCAAAAATGAATGAAACTGGGTTTGCACCGACTTGTATGAATGTAGTCAAACGTGATATTGTTTCTTTATTTTGCACCTTAAGTTTTAATTTCATTTATTTGTTTTCATTTTCTCATTTTTTAGGTTTGGTACTGAGATTATGAACTCTTGCATAATCGCTTTTCTACCATGAAGGGAAAAGGGAAAAGAGGGGGAAAAAAACACAGACTGCTGTATATCTTGTATTGTATTTTATTTACAATGCTACTCTATAAAAGGTACATACATATAAGGAATATATGAAATAATGCCTTTATTGTCCATCCTATATTTTGTGGGAACTGCAATGTTTGGCTCAATCTGTTGAATATTTTGAAGTGAATTTGTGACTTGCTTTGTATGGTGTCTGTATAGAGGCTAAACAAGTCATCATAAAAAATAAAATGTTGGAAAAAAGATTTAACGTCAGAGTTGGTTTACTTGAAGTCAAATTCTACCTCGTCTTCATTGGTGACTGGACATTCCTCATGTTCTGAGTGAGACTCCCATGTTTGTCCCTGCCTGTGCCTTCATCCCTTTATTTATGTTGGGGTGGGAAGGTTATGATCAAATGACCTGTTTTCATATGTTCTAACCTCTTTTTAATCACTTTGCCCTTCACAGAATCTACCTGACTTTCTATGTAATAATCTGATATATAAATTGTTTAAATATGCTAAATGCTTCATAAGATTTTGCAGGTGAAACAACGGAGGAAGCTGTTGCATCTAATAATAACCGTTCTGCCTTCTCTCCTTTACAAAAATCTCATTAATGTGCTGCAAAAACTACTGTTTATGTGCAAAACGCACAGCTGATGTGTCTCTGGGTAGCGCAGCACTTGGCCTGCAGGTCTGGGTGTCAAACAGAGGAAAGGATCCTCCCAAAGGGTTTCAGGGCTGAGTCATGACTCGATGTGTGGTCGTCCTTGGTCTCTGTATTGAGATGTGTCTGGTGTGGTCTTGTTTTGGTCTGTTTTTTGTTTTTATTTTTAACTTGCACGTTGGTGTTACTGCTGAATGTTCTGCTGGTCTGCTTGTTTGTTCATTTGGAGCTTATTTCTTTTCGTTTTTATTTGATTTTATTTTGCAATAAATAACGCAGATGCTCAAATCACAAACTCTCTTCACCGTCCTGCCCTCTGACCCCCAGTCTATCTGTCTCACCCACACGAGCTCCAACACACCAGTCTGCACCCACTCACCCCCTCACCCCCAGCTCCCACTCCGCTCCTGGAATGTGTCGCCTGGGTTTTTCTGACTGACTCTCTTGTTCTCTTGCAGTCGCGGAAAGGCAGTGAGCAGGCAAAGAGCGTTGAGAGTAAAACAGACAGCATAGGCAGTGGAAGGGCCATACCTATCAAACAGGTGAGCAGTTTTACTGATCTTTTGCCTTCATTTCCCATAATTCCCTGGGTGAGTATTTTTTCTGTCTGAAACGAATCACAATTATGACTCACTACCACCACTGGATGGCGACAGTACACAGCACACGCTCAATAATGGTTTTATAAGAGCAGTGATTACTGAAATAGACCAATTTACTGAAATCACACACCTGTAGGAAGTAGTTTATTATTAAATTCAGTAAAATATAAACAAATTCACTAACCAATGAAAGCTTAATTTTAATTACCTGAAATTTCATGCATAATTCTTTCTGTTGGATGATCTTTTACTTTACTAGAAAAAAAAAGTACTCTAATTGGTGTTTAAATGCTCTAATCTTTATAGAATACCTATCAGGGCCACATGAAGTGCTAAATTTGGTCCAAAATGTAGGGCTGCAACTAACGATTATTTTCATAATCGATTAATCTGTCGATTATTTTTTCGATTAATCGATTAATCGGTTTGTTATTGTTTAGCTATTTAACCTATACAAGTGATGGATGCATTTCAGTTAAGAACAAAAAAACATAAGAGAATTGTGCAGTTGACTGCAATCTATTTTATTGCACATGAACACAGTCAGCAGTATAAAATGAGCTAAACAGTGCAAAATATCAGTCCAGAATAATTTTTAGCATTAGCTGGAAGCCTGCTCCTTCCACCATGGATAGTGGCCTCATGTCTTTTACCAGCATGTTTAGAATAGAGTTTGTAAGTGGTATGAATTGCTGGGGGGTGAGTGTCTTCTTCCCCATGTAGTTGTCCATCGTTGCTTGTTTTTTTCTGCATAAGAAACACAAATAGACTGAAATAAGTACACATATAAAATAAAGCAGCACACACACTACAACACTAAATCAATATTATATTATTTGAATTAATTAACAATATACAGTGATCATTTATTTTGAGGGTTACGTTCTACAAAATAGCCCGCAACAGGAGATATTCAGAAAAAAAGTAAAACATTTTTACTATTAAAAAGCTCTGAGTAAGAAGCTCATGAGGTTTTTACTTTGAGTCGGGAGTGTTTAAATTAGCCAGAGAAATGTGAAAAATGTTTATTTTGTGTAATACTGTTTAAGAAACATGATAAAAATGTGTTGTGAGGCGTTTTACAGCGTTAGATAGTAAAACAGCCTTTTAATAGTAAAAAAATGACTTTTTCTGAATTTCTCCTGTATTTAAAAATTGAAAGTGTACAACTATGCCGCGTTATATTCACCTGGACACAGCTTGTCTGTATATTTTTCTCCGCGGAGTTGTCCTTTTTTGAATGAGGAACATAGTTATGGGTTTGTGCCGTTTTTCTCTTAACGAGAACATTCTTATAAACAGACGTGCTAAATTTGGCAAGCGCATGATACACAACACGGAGGAGATTCACGATTGCATCTAGTCAATCAGAAGTAGAACACCGCAGACTGACGCGGCAAAAAAACATGTTTAACATCCACTATAACGAACTCAGCTAAAACACTAAGTCCAGCTTGTTTATTTTCTGTTACTTACCGGGCTGGCTCTTCCAAATGACGGCTCACTTGACCGCGGTGCTCTTCCTCTGCTGCATCAGCCCCCACATGCTTTCGTCTCAAATGTGCTCCCATACTCGTGAGGTTTTTGTCCGGGGTTTCTCTTCAGTTTTGTCGCTTCTATTTTTCTTCCGTATTTCCTCTTGTTCCGCCATCTCTCACAGCAAGATGAGCGTCAGTAACGTGATACGTCATGAAAACCGAGGGCACCCATTGGCTCATTTCTTCTTCTACGGCTCCACTGGTAGATCAGTGGCTCATTACTGCCACACACTGGCGGCAAATTTAACAGCTTGTAACCGATGTCAGATTGTGGTAAAAAATAGACTTTATGCGGTAAAATATGATTATTAAACAACTAATCGATGACTAAAAAAGTTGTTAACTATTTTAATAATCGATTATAATCGATTAAATCGATTAGTTGTTTCAGCTCTACCAAAATGACAGATTTAGTTAAAATTAATTTGGCGTGGTTAACTTACAGGCCTTTGTTTTATTTTTTTATTTTTTTTTTTTTTTGCATTTAGGAATTATGTTTAATAAAAAATGTCTTGAAGTAATATCTTAAGAGAATATAGCTGGTAATTTGGCAACAAGAGGTAATTGATGCATTTCAAAATAATAGTCTGAAGATGTTTGTTGTTTATCAAAATATTATTTTGCATGAAATAATTTGCATTTAATTGGTTTATTATAAAAATGCAAAATTTGATTGATCTTTAATACATTACCTATATGTTTTAATGTTTATTTCTAATACCTGTGCCTTTAAATGGGTTTACAACAGTAAAAAAAAAATACAATTTTTCTGGTTGTAAAGAAAGAATCAAATAAAGAAAGAATCATTTAAGGTAACTAGAGGAGAAGTAACAGATAGATTGATTAGTAATCACTCGTGATTATACAAGGGCTTATTTTTATAAACGTGTCAGTGTCCTCACATTATCCTCTTTACCTGCTGATGATACAGAATAGTGTCGTTCTTCCGAGCCAGACCTCCTTATTCCCATCGGATGAAAATTGCCCGGGCTTCGGTCCAGCGGAAATAATAGCAGGGTGACGCTTCCAAGCTGCGGCGCTCAATCAGAAACATCCCTTTGTATTTATTACAATACAATATCTATCAGATGACATGCGTGTGGGTGATGGTTTCTGATAGATAAACCCCCTCATGGCATAAAGATAAAGAAGAGTTGCTTTGGCTTTGAAGTGATACTTTAAATTATCAGTCTATTTGTTCGGGAGTAAATCAGAAAGAAGGGAAAAAAACAGATGTAAAACTTTTTGATGGCCGCTCTAAAAAACTTCCTTGCAGACTCTGGTCAAACTTAGAAAAATGCTTTGTACTTTTTACAAGGCCACATTTTACATTTTGCTTCAATTTCCTTAAGTAAAACACCTCCTCCTATCCTAATATCAGTATTTATTTTGTCGTTTTTTTGTCTTCTTAAGGGGTAATTTGGCTGCAGATGTGAGCTAGCTCTCGCAGTCAGTCAAATGCAACTATCTGGAAGATCAAAGCATCAATGCCAGCTTAATTACCATTGCCCCTCCTTATCCCATCAGGCTAAATACGATCACTGCAGCATTCCTGTCCCATCACAGACCCCCCTACCCCCTCCCAGCTCGACTCTTCTTCCCCGGTGTGTCACAAAGACCAACCTATCACTCCGTCACGGTGACAGGACGCAGCTTTTTTTGCTGCTCGTTGGACAAAAGAGAAGTCCGCTATCTCCTCTGTAGATATGACAACTGTGTGAGCACAGAGCGCACATCTGACAACCGCCCCGTTCCTTTATGTTTCTCTGTCTTTAACACTCTTAAAAGGAACACAGCAGCCTATATATTCAAGGCTGACATTATAATGAATGATCTCTAATCATAAAATATGATTTAAGAAAGATTTATGCACCGCAGCAACAGAAAAAGTTGATTTTCACATTCTTGTCTAACCGTCTCTATTGATCGACATCCCAGCTCGGATAAATAATATAAAGTTTCACACTGATTGCACGTATAGATCTGTGCATGCTTCAGTAAAAGCACAAGATGAGCAACATCTTGACTTGTAAAACATGTATTATGAAGTTGCTAGAGGGCGTTTCACTGGATCATTTACTTTGTATGATTAGAGGGCCATTTAAAATGTGTTTACAGTTCTTTTATTGATTAAATTGAGAAGAGTCTCAGCAGTCAGCAACTTATTGATCAAAGGACACTTCTGTTTTTTTCCCCTTAAAAATTATCTAAGGTATCAATAGAAAAAGAAGAGATAACCAAGGCTTTGGTATTGCAGGACTCACAGGTTGTGTGTTAATGTAATTGCATAGTATTGAAAAAAACTGATTATAATGTATTTTCTGTTTTTGATTCCATACATGTAGTGGTTGTGTACATCTTCTGCCTCTATGTTTTGCCGTTGATGTGTGGCATTGGCAAATTTGCTTGTTTTCCCTCAAAATAGGTAATAGAAACTTGACTAATTTGTGATTTTCTGTGCAATTAAAAAAAACAATTAAACAAAAGTTAAAAATTTTAACGCAGTGAGAGGTATACATATATTTATACGGATGCAAACTGAAGTCTGCACACTTTCATCCTCGCGTGGAGTCAAAACTCAGGACCGGTTCCAGATCAGGGTCCGGATTAGGATGATTGTCAGCAAACAGCCTGGTGCCCAGGTCAACAAGGGTCACCTCTCCCTGATGTGTTAATCAGGTTTTAAAGGCTGCAGAATGATCTCCCAAAAACATTTTTAAAAATCCCACACCCCCTTCCTCCCTTTTTTTAACACACAAACACACACAGGATCTGCCTGGAAAAGCACAAACACTGCCCCGGCTTAATCCCCTAATTAAGTGCGCCCCTCCTGACCATTTATCCCTTAGAGCCTCCTGGCCCTTGCACTCGGCAGCGTTTGGTCACCTCCAGCAGAGGAACTGCATTGTTTACCAGTGGATTTACTCCCCAGATAAGGGCAACCATCTAAGGCCCTAAAAGGCCCCAAAAAGATAAATTAGAATAGAATAAGAGCTGGCTGGGCTTTGAAGAGGGAAGATCACACTCCCTAATCCCAGGATTGAGAGGGTCTTCTAGAGTTCAGCCTGTAATGTGTATGAATGCAGGGAGGAGGTCTGGCAAATTGGATTGTCCCCCTTTAGGAATGGTCTCAGGGCCAGAAGTTTAAAGGTTCAAATTGCAACATAAAAAAACCTTGTATGCCATCAAATTACATTAAAACAGGGGGAAAAAATTCTTTTATGTTTTTTCCGCGTTTAGTTGCCGTGTGATGTACGATTAAATAAAATCTCCTCACAAGCACCATAACAAATGTAACAATAACAGCTTAATGGCATTTAACATCTGTAATGGTTATTATCATCAGCCACGCTGCTGCTTAAAGAGTGCATGCCCACTGTGGTGCTCCGTCTCTTACAGGGAATCCTTCTGAAGCGAAGTGGCAAATCCCTCAACAAGGAGTGGAAAAAGAAATACGTCACACTGTGTGATAATGGCGTCCTCACTTACCACCCCAGCTTACATGTGAGTTTCACCTCCTTCCTTCTTTTCTTTCAGCTTTTGCTACTTTGCTGTTTTGTTCAAACGAGGGAGTTTTTCTTGATGCATTTCTGATTGTAATAGGTAAAACCAAACTTTGCATTTAGAAGCAGGGTGTCCATATGGTCATCCCTGCTCTCACGCCGGCTACTGTCCGTGTTCGCCGGCTAATGGAGACATGGCTGTTCTCCTGCGGACTCTACGCTGGCTTTTATTTATAATGGTTCTCGCTGCATGGTAGCCGAGCCCGACCGGCCTCCCACATCCATCTTTGTCAGAATCCCGCTGGGCCGCTAATACCTCTTAAACACTCGGCTGGCTGGCAGCAGACAGCTTAGCAGCCTCGATGTTGCACTCGGAGCGAGATGCCCCTCCGATTTCTCCCCATCACCCTCTTCAATCCTCCACTCATGTTTATGGAATCTTTGGAACATTTTCCCCCAAATGAAACCACCTCGTCTAATGAGACGGACCAAACTTCAAAAAACCAGTCCAGGTACTTGGGTGTGAACCTGGTGCGTGGCCGTGCTCCTCTGACAGTGTGTTAGTGGTTTAATTTACAGGCAGTTAAAGTGGAGCAGCGCCGGGCCACGGTGATGGATGTAATTGACTGAACAGTCTCTCTCTTGATCATTACAGCTATTACAGGTCATCGGGGCAAGCTATGAATCTATGAATGTGTTGACTTACAGAAGAAGGTGAAATAAGGCAGACAGTTACATTAACGGGGTAACGGTCCAAGCTCATTTGGAGCAGTGGAGCAGAGAAGGAGTAGGTCTGGAAAAGAAGGGAGGCAGCGAGAGAGTAGAAGAGGGGGAACCTTTAATTTCGCAGTCAGCCAAGCCATCTACACAATCACCTTCTGTTAATTCTATCTGCTACATCAATTAAATTGTTTGTAGAAACTAATTGAATGTGGCTTAATCACACATCTTAATAGCTTTGCACGCTTCGATCTGGCTGTTAATTCCAGCAATAAAATGAAATGAGAGCGCTCACTGGGTAATTAGTGAGGAGGCTTGGGAAAGAAATGAGTGCTTTATGACACGGTAATAAAGCAGAGGAGCCGCTGGGGGGACGGCAAGGGCCGAGCTCGCCTCTTATCTGGGTCTTTTTTCTGCTGAGCCCGATCATTTTCACCTTGGCTTCCCACATTTTGGAGGGAAGTCGCTTTAAACCAAATCAAACAGGCAAATTGAAACAGAATGAGACAGTTTGCATTCATTAAGCTTAACATCTTGCTATTTAGGGAGACGGCGTGGGCACAGGTGATGTATAATGGCTTTACAATCATTTTTCCACCATCACACACTCTTAGTAGAAGGTCTGAGGTGGGTTGTGACTAATGAGGTTGGAAACTGAATAGTCTTTTAATTTGTTTTTCCCCAATAATTCCTGGATTCTTGTTGCTGGTCCACTGTGCGTAATCATGGACCTAAATGCTTGTACTGAGGGCTTGTTCTCATCACCTTGCAGGACTACATGCAGAACGTGCACGGGAAGGAGATCGACTTGTTGAGGACAACAGTGAAGGTGCCTGGGAAACGACCGCCCAGAGCAGTGTCCACCGTGGCACCCAGTGCCAGTCCCAAAACCAACGGGCTGACCAAGGACGGCAGCGCCCTTCAGCTTGGCGTCACAGGTGGACACTTCCAAGTTTAAGAAATGATTTGTGTGCATTTTTAAAAACAACAACCTAGTAAAAAACTGATACACAACTAAAGAGAAGTTTAAGACTTTTAAAGAAATAGGTGCAAATAGCTCAAGACCAACAGCATTGCCAGCATTTTGACACTGATTTAGTATCTTATACATCCTAACATCAGTTAGAAATAACATCATCGTGCAGTTTGCAATGGTGCAGAGAAAAAAACTATTTTGAGATCGTTTAATAACTTTTACTTAAAAAAGCAGATATAAATATTAGGAATGTTCGATAGACTAATATGGTCTAAGTCTTTTTTTTCTGATACAGATAAAAGCTGATACCAATATATGCAGGGTCCCGCTCTTATAGAAAATAAAGAAAATTTTAAATATTCTAGGTGACTAACATCCCATCACTTCTCCTTTGGATACTTTATCTGTACAAGATATGAAAACTACTTCAAATTAGACCAGCTGTGCCTAACAAACAAAAGTATCTCAAAAACTTGAATCTGTCATTATTGGGCATTTTGAGCAAGAAGAAATAGCAGAAGAGTTTGATGTATTTTAGGCGCATGGCATGCAAAAGTTGACGTTAGAGGAGTGAAAACCAATAATTTACTATATGCAAATTAGCAAGTTTACTGATAAACTGTTTTTACTTGTTATTTTTGCAAAATGATGAGTTTCACATGCAGGATCAAAGTGAAAATAGTCTTGCACCCCTGTTTCCAGCATTAACCAACAGTAGAAAATAGTCAGGGAAACGTTAAGGTCTGAAAAAGTCACTCTGACCTACACTCACTGGCCACTTTATTGGGTACACCTTGCTAGGACGAGGTTGGACCTCCTTTTTCCTTAATCCTTCGTGACACAGATTCAACAAGGTACTGGAAACATTCCTCAGATATTTTTGGTCTATATTAACATGATAGCCATAGGCGTCATTTTAACCAGGGACGCCGGGGACATGTCCCCGGCAAAATTTGTGATTGGCAGCTGTGTCCCCCCCACTTTCAAAAAATCCTGCTGATGAGGATTTTTGTTTTACCAGCTCAGATCTCATACCAGGGGTCGGCAACCTGTTCCCATCAAAGAGCCATTATTACCCGTTTCCCACAGTAATGAAAACAATGGGAGCCACAGCAGCGCAGCGTTGTGGGCGGGGCCTACCCTCAGACAGCAGAGAGCTGCTCACAACCAGGTGACAGCAGCCGGTACCATGGGCGTCGCACCCGTGGGGGATGCAACACCCACACTTTTCCAGCTGTTTTGCTCACCTCCACACCAGTCTGGTTTCTTTAGGTCGCACTCACTCTGTTTGCCTCATCTCCTTCTTCACCTCCCCTATTCTGACAGCCGATGTCGGGTTCAAGGAGAGCAGGAGAGGGAGGGACGGAAGAGCTCGACTGAATTCATAATTTTACATCTTGACATTAGCTGTACAAAGTCTGAGTTTGATCAAGTGAAGAACAATAATTTGCAGAGGTTTATAACAGGCACAGCGCCAGGTTTTCACTTTTGGGTGGGCCACGGTAATTTTGGACGGACCTTAATAAGCAGAAACTTAAGTGAAGCAGGCAGGTCGCGCTAGAAAATTTTGTTTAAAAAGACGTCATAAATGTTTTCCCCCGTCATTTTTATTTCTAAAATATGAAGTAAAAACTCCCAATTTAATTTTCATTCATTTGTCATTAATATGTAGTCTACACCCGTGCGTTAAGTGGACCATCTTCCAGTGAAAGCAAAGCATCCAGCCCATCTCTCCAAATGCGTAAAATGTGCATCACAGCCACTAGGCGCACCGCGCGCACCGTCAGCTACGTCAGCCCAGACAAGAGCAGAGCAACTAGAGAAAGAATAGAAGATAATTGTGTCTGGACGTGGATGGAGATTACATTTTACAGCAGCCTGATCATCATTCAAACACTTAAACCATCACCTGGCTTCTAGTCCACGCTATCGGCATTATTTTAATTGGTGTGTGTGTGTGTGTGTGTGTGTGTGTGTGTGTGTGTGTGTGTGTGTGTGTGTGTGTGTGTGTGTGTGTGTGTGTGTGTGGTGTGTTTTCCACTTCAAACACTGGTCTAACCAACCAGATCAGCGTGTCCAGTAACACATTAATGTTACAATTAAACAGTTTCACTTCATGTAGGCTAGGAACATTTCACCTGCCGTGGCCCGACCGCTTCTGCTCCACATGAACTTTGTGCGTGATCAAATGTCTCTACAGGTGCTTTATGAGCTGAAGAGGCGACTGGATGCGTCATGCGTCTCCATATTGGAGACAGGAACAAGCGCTGTTCAGCCAAACTTTCATAATTTCATAAAAATAACATTTTCCAAGTGACACATCCCTCAGAGAGACCGGGTTTCCAGACCGCTTCAGTGGGAGGAAATCAACCAACATCCTTGAGTTTATCCGTCAAAATAAACAGTCAAATGGAAATATCTGTAACCTGTCATTTAACTCTTTTGCCTTCTTGTGAAGATTGTTGCAAAGAGAAACAACTAAACCTGATTAACCCCAGAGCCACGCGCACTGCACTGTAGTCCGTGACTGTAAGGGGGAAACGATTTAATCGGATCATTTTCTTTTCAACATGGTTTAATGTAAAGTTTCATTCATTACAAACTTTAGTTGCACCAATCTAACGAGACAGTGTCTGGATTTGTATTCTGAACAGTTTAAACATGTTTAAAACGGAGACGTGCGTGACGCGTCTAAAATTCGCACCTGCTCCGCTATTACGGAAATTAAACTAACAAGATGAATAACATAATTATTTTAGGCACAGACAACATCCCCCACACTTTTGAAAAGCTTGCAACGTGCCTGGTCGCTCGTGTCCGTCAAAGTTATCTTTCATAAAAAGATAATCAATAAAACGATTAAATAAAGTGGATCCAGAAGCTGTAGCCCGTCTCTGTCTTCAATAATATTTTACTGAGCAGGTGCCACTTTTGTCATACGTTTCTTTTTAAAACATGTTTAGACTGTTCAGAATCCAAATCCAGCCTCTGTCACGTTTGATTGTTGTAATTAAACTTTGTAGGTGGGGAAGGTCGGAAAGCAGCTCAGAAGCGCATATGATTACGCACAAGCGTGACGCGTCAACCCGGTCTCACAGTAAGACCGGGTTGGACCTGTTCAGGTTTACGCAGACAATCTTTACATTTAGAATTGGCATACAGATGTAAAATTAATGCAGTAAAATATAAAGCATTTTATTTAAATATCCATTCATTATTTTATAAGCACAGAGAGCTGCATCAGATGGATGGAGGAGCCGCATGCGGCTCCAGAGCCGCAGATTGCCGACCCCTGTGCTAGCCTACTTTATTGTCCCCAGCAATTTTTAAGCCCCACTCAAGTGTATGGTTATTGTCCCCAGCAATTCTGACAACAAACTGACGCCCTTGATGATAGCATCAGCAGTTGCTGCAGATGTGTCGGCTGCATATCCATGATGTGAATCTCCCGTTCCACCCAGGCCCCACAATGCGGCTCAAAAATTGAAACAATCCCGGAAGTACCAAAAATTGCAGTTCCACCCTCATCCGCTGGGGGCTGGTGTCAGAAGCGAGCAAATCCTCATTGACTCCCATGTTAAAAATACCAATTTCACAGCAGAAATAAACATGTTTACAGCCTGGTACCAAAACATGTTTTTTGTTTAAATTATCTAGTTTACACTCATGACAACTCTGAGGGGGGTGATTTTTTTTCTCACTCTTCTGTTTAAGTGTATTAAAAGCCTAAAATTCTGTATAATTAATGAGCATCAGACACACGTGACCGCCGCCTCAGACCCACGTGACCACAAAGCTAGCTCCGTGGAAAGGCCTCAGTAGAGCCTCGGTCTGGCTTGGAAACTGCTCCGGGATTTTGAGTCTCTGTGTGTGTATTCTTGTTTGGATATTTTTAGTGCAATTGTTGGACAAAATGACTTGATGTGGCATTAATTGCACTAATAGAGCGTCCAAGGAGTCTCCACTTCATTTTTTTCAGTAAGTAAAATTATATTTATGTATTTTAGGTCACTGCCGAGCTGAGCTTAGATTTTAACATGTACTGTTTAACCATGAAATTTAAATGTAATAGGGTAAAACCCAGTGCATTTAACATATTGCTGCATTTTAGAAAATGGGTTGAAATATAACATGTTGGTGGAGCTGGGTTCCGACTATCGGCTTGTGGAGCTCTCGGGAGACCGATGTTTTCCACCCGGTTCTCCCCTCCCCGCAGCTCGGCGCATCTCTGTCTGATCGCGGCTCCTGTCTGCTGCGCGGGCTGCCGGCTTGTGGAGCTCTGGGATGGAAACCTTTCCACCCGGTTCTCCCCAGCGGCAGCTCTGCGCATCTCAGATCGCAGCGGCGCTTGTCTGCTGTGCGGCTGCCGGCTTGTGGAGGTCTCGGAGACCTCTATGTTCCACCCGGTTTTACCCAGCGGTCAGCCCGGCGTATCTCTGACTCAGAAGCTCTGGTCTTGTGCACAGTTAACTCCAGTTGTAGCTAGGTTGCTACCTCCATTAGCTTAACTCCCACCTCCGCGTTAGCTTTGGGTTAGCTTCAGGTTAGCTTGTAGCTAGTTCGACCGGGTGTCGTCAGTTGATCCCAGCCTTACAGCCCCACCCTCAGCTCCACCTCTCTTCCCTTTTGTGGAAATGTCTGGGCTTGACGGAACCTGTGACACGGTCAAATAGGCGGTGGTGGCCAACTCCCATTTCTCCTCAAAAATGTGTTATTGGAGTCTATGGAAACCCATTGTCCAATATTTATATGTCGATGGTTCCACCACATCCCAAAGATGCTCTATTGGACTGCGATCTGGTGGCTGTAGAGGCCATTTGAGTACAGCAAACTCGTTGTCATGTTCAAGAAACCAGTCTGAGATGATTTGAGCTTTATGACATGGAGCATTATCCTGCTGGAAGTAGCCATCAGAAGATGGGTACACTGTGGTCATAAAGGCATGGACATGGTCAGCAACAATACTCAGGTAGGCTGTGGTGTTGCAACAATGATCAGTTAGTACTCAGGGGCCCA
This sequence comes from Nothobranchius furzeri, assembly GCF_043380555.1. Taxonomy (NCBI): domain Eukaryota; kingdom Metazoa; phylum Chordata; class Actinopteri; order Cyprinodontiformes; family Nothobranchiidae; genus Nothobranchius; species Nothobranchius furzeri. The sequence continues at coordinate 50,186,647 of NC_091751.1, read as the reverse complement.
AAGTGCACCAAGAAAATGTCCCCCACACCATTACACCACCACCACCAACCTGAACCATTGATACAAGGCAAGATGGATCCATGCTTTCATGTTGTTGACACCACATTCTGACCCTACCATCTGAATGTTGCAGCAGAAATTGAGACTCATCAGACCAGGCAACATTTTTCCAATCATCTATTGTCCAATTATGGTGAGCTGAATTGTAGCCTCAGTTTCCTGTTCTTAGCTGACAGGAGTGGCACCCGGTGTCTTCTGCTGCTGTAGCCCATCTGCCTTAAGGTTGGTTTATGCTTGACGCGTCCGCGAGGTCTGCACGGCTCCGCGCAGTGAAATTGCGTCATTTTAACAACCACGCCCCTCCACCGCGTCTCCGCACGGCCCAAAATTTCCGCACTGCGCACCTAGGAAATTTTCTAACTACACGGAGGTTATTAATTAATTAATAATTCTTGGAGAGAAATAGCTCGCATTGTCGGAAGAGACGAGGACGCTGTTAAAAATGCTGGAATGCCAAGTTGTAATCAACAGTAATTTTTACTTCTACTACGGTTTAGTGTTGGATGCATGCCTGAGCTCCATGCTGCCCCGTTCAGTTTGGGAGAATATTGGCTCACCGCAGAGACAAGCCGCATGAACCATAAACGCTGCGAGTTGTGAAGCATATTCCATCCGCGAGCCGCATCACCAAGCGGAAAGTGAATGCGTCAAGCATAAACAAAGCTTTAAGGTGCGACATGTTGTGTGCTCAGAGATGCTCTTCTGCATACCTTGGTCAGGCTGTACTGCTGAGACAAATTTCTATGCTTCAGGATGCTGGGGCAATGACAATAAAGTTGATTCTGATTCTATCAGCTCGAACCAGTCTGGCCATTCCCCCCTGACCTCTGGTATCAACAAGGCACTTTTGCCCACAGCACTGCTGCTCACTGGATGTTTTCTCTTTTTCGGACCATTCTCTGTAAACCCTAGAGATGGTTGTGCGTTGTTACAGATCCCAGAAGATCATCAGTTTCTGAAATTCTTAGACCAGTCTGTCTGGCATCAACAACCAGGCCACGTTCAAAGTCACTTAAATCACCGTTCTCCCCCCTTCTGAAGCTGAACTGCAGCAGATCGTCTTGACCATGTCAACATTCCTAAATGCATTGAGTTTCTACCATGTGATTGGATGATTAGTAATTTGCATTATCCAGCAGTTGGACAGGTGTACCTAATAAAGTGGCCAGTGAGTGTATGTCACACTGTAAATTAGCATTCATGGACTCAACCATCATGGCTTGTGACGGTAAGGCTGTTGTTTTAGCATCCAGGAATCAGAAGAGCACATCTCAGCTAGAAGCTAACCATTAGCATTAGCAACTCCACACCCCGGCAGAACTCCTTCAGGCTTGTGTTATATGCGTAGATAAAACATCAACAGAGTCAGCGATAGAGTCACATTGCTGTTATCCAATCAGAGGCGAGATGTCGTAATATGAAGAAATAAGGAAGTAAGAAACCAAATCCTGCCGTTTTCTGCTCCCCTCTCCTCCGGCCAACTTCTACTCCCTGATACAGGAGCGCCAGAGCTGTTCCCCCACAGAGATTGATTCGCAAGGCATTCATTCATACTTGAGACCACCACAAGTTTATAGAAAAAAAGTGAACTTTGTCATTAAATACTAATATCAACCGATAATGATAGTGGGTCAATTATATCAGACATCCTTAGTAAATCTTCTCAGACCTGTGCACATCTCCACAAACTCAATGCACATTTACTTGTGCTGTTACATGAGTGTGTGTCAGTCAATGAACTGATTGTTTTATAGCTCTCACAACTTCACACTTCCATTCACGATGTCTAAATGCACCCACAATATCTGAAGGCTGCACGCCAAAAACATCTGGCATGCTGCAAAATAACAAGAAACAAGGGAAACTAAACAACTGCAGAGAAACACACACCAACACTCCTAGACTGGTTCATATGTCATGACAGATTCCTCACACACACGTCTATCAACCTACTCTGAGAGGAGTGTGGGCATTTGTGTTGCTTTCTCACAACGGTGACACAAGGAACCGTCAATCTACAAATAACTGACAGAAATGGGATTAGATAGATAGATAGATAGATAGATAGATAGATGGGTGGGTGGGTGGGTGGGTGGGTGGATGGATGGATGGATGGATGGATGGATGGATGGATAGATAGATAGATAGATAGATAGATAGATAGATAGATAGATAGATAGATAGATGATAGATAGATAGATAGATAGATAGATAGATAGATAGATAGATAGATAGATAGATAGATAGATAGATAGATATGGTAAATGGCCTGTATTTGATATAGCACCTTCTAGAGTCCTGGAACCCCCCAAGGCGCTTTACAACACAATCAGTCATTCACCCTTTCACACACACATTCACACGATGGTGGGGATGAGCTTCGATGTAGCCACAGCTGCCCTGGGGCGCACTGACATAGGCGAGGCTGCCGAGCACTGGCGCCACCAGTCCCTCCGACCACCACCAGCAAGCAAGGGGGTTAAGTGTCTTGCCCAAGAACACAACGACAGCGACAGACTGAGCGGGGCTCGAACCTGCAACCTTCCAATTACAGGGCGAGCACTTAACTCCTGTGCCACCGTCGCCCATAGATGGATGGATGGATGGATAGATGGATAGTCCTGTCAATGTATTAAAATGTTGTAAACAATTTCATTAGTTGATCCACAACAACGAAATAAGGCGTATGTGAGATGTGTTTTGGTCGCTACCTTATAAAAAGAGAAAATTACAAGCATGCTATGTAATAGCGACCCAATTAGTCTTTTATTACTGAATGTGGTATACCCCATTTGTGATTAATCATAAAAATGAATCCCAAAAGGCTAATTATCTATTTTGTAAGTCACTTTCATGCAAATCAGCTGCCTCACACACAATCATGACTTAATGACCATTTCTGACAAATCTACTAATTCTCTAGATTACTGATCAGGGAATTAAAGCATACTTAGAGATTATGCTCACTTTTAAGGCGTTATATCAGGGTAATAGTTGTTGTATTTTTGTTTAAATGATGGTTTCAGTTAGATTTTATTTTACAAGATTGAAAACCAGAGCCAAATGCCAGAGTTTTCCCCATTTTCTTGATAAATAAAATGGGACTTTTTCTAAGTGAGCTGCAACATTATAGGCTGGTAAGAGTCTGACTGGCCCGTGATTGGATATAGGGGTCAGGATTTAGAGTAATTAATACTAATTAGTGAAGAAAACCCAGAGGGAGGCTCGGTCCCTCATCAGCTGCGATCTAGGCAGTGTTTCCATCACTCAGGTTTAAGCTAACCTACTGAGATTGGCCATAAAGGCAAAGACTGGTCATCTGGCACCATTAAAACCGGCCAAGCAGGTTGCTGTTAAACACAACCGCTGCTTGGTGACTTAATCAGTCAAAGGCAGAAAGATTTACGAGTTTACAGAACACAGGGCATTGGATAAAGGTGATTTAATCCTACAAACTCCTAACCTTGAGTACCAAATCAAGGAAAGTCACCAGACCAGGCCAGAGGAAAACAAAACTCTCTTTTTCCTTCTTTTGTTGCCCAACTATGTTTGTTTCTCTGAAAAGAGTTCTTAGCGACAAATTGAAGCGATTTTCAGCTGCCATTCATTTCTGCAGCAGGAAACAATGTGAGGGAGATTTGCCTTAATCTCCATTTAGGAAAAGAAAGGTTACAAATCACATCAGGTCTCTCTCTGGGTGGAGGACCCTCTTCTGATTATGCGATCGGGCTTTTGATTTCATTAGACATGCAATTGATGAAGGGAACAAAGGGGTAATTTTTCATTCACAGCGTCTAAATCACAAGCCTTGTCTTTGCCTTTGGTAATTCATTCATTCCTTAGATCTAAAGACCTTTATAATCACTGGGAGAAGAGGGATAGCAATGGAGAGCAGGAGGGGCGGGGTGGATGGGGGAGGGCGACGGGAAGATGAAGAGGAAAGGTTGAGAAGACACAGAGTAAATGTGAGAACGCATGCGCCCGTGAGTTTGCCGGGTTTAATTCTTTTTCTGGGTGCAGAGCGGAACCATTTTAAATATGATCCTCCCTGTTAACATGCGTCCTGCCATGTCACCGGCGACAGATACACTGAATCAAACTATAAATGGGCCCAGTCATTTCTAATCAATCCTCTACAAGAGAGAGAGAGAGAGAAGTATGCTACCTCTCCAGAGCTGGAGTGTTTTAGCACCTTATTTTTCTGCAACACGTTTTCATTTAATGCTAAAACACACAGCCACATGATCGTTGACTGACCTGCTGTAGTTGTATTATGTTTTTCTGTGTCTACATGCAAGTGTTGGGACCTTGCTTGTTTTTAGGTCAGCTGTCATTCTACATCCATCCAAGAGTTTATCCTCTAGTCCAATAAGTGTTGATGATGTTAGTAAGTCAACTGTTTTCTAAAAATAGCTCTGAGTAATCTTTCACAAAGGCAATATTCAGTGATTATGTTAAGAAAGTAACGAAATATCAATATACTGAAATATCGCAAAATTTGGTGTTACGATATTTATTTCCATGTTTAAAGGTACGATATGTAAGAATTTTACAGTTAACTGTCTAATGTCTTAATCGTGTTGGAAGGAAGGTTACACTGAAACACATTTCCTGTTCAGCCTGCTGGGTTGTCAGTTTTTCTCCTTTCAAAATGCCCAAAAAGGGACGTAGTATTTGTTTACAGTTTGTGAGGCTACGGGGTTGCCGAGTTTGTGCAGAGCCAGCATTTGCAATTTGAAACCAACTGTAAAAACTAGGGGTGGGAATTGATCTTTTTTTTTTATCAATATCAATGCCATTGTCTATCAATACAATTTCTGGTCAATTGCCAAGTAGTTCAATGGGTGGCAAAAAAATTTATTGCACAGGGTCTCCTGCATTTTAACTGTCAGTTATGATAAATTGTACCTGGTATTGTTTGGAAAGATCTTCCCAAATGTTGTCTTTTATGCTCCTGATGGCAGAGTCACCTTCCTGTACAGTGTGGTGTTGCTGTAGCTTTTGAAAGACGGGAAAATCTGGAGTCTTAGTGTGGAGGTGTGTATGTAAGACAAATCACACTAACATGATTGGCAATGATAGTTTGTTAGTTACCTGCAGAATTAACAGGAGAGGACGTGTGAATGTCACCTCTGCTGCTGCATTGAAATTCACTAGTCCAGAGCCGGTCGAAAACACGACATTCGCTTTAAGTTATTGCATATTTTTGTGCGCAAATGTTTTTGCATATTCGTTGTGTTTCTTCCCTTTGATGAAGTGTCTATTTTGCAAGGATTGCAAGTTGCCCTGTTGTCATCTTTTCTCATAAAGTATAACCAAACTTTCAAGTGCTTGTGCAGCTTCAGCTTGGTTTATGCTTGACGCATTCACTTTCCGCTTGGTGATGCGGCTCGCGGATGGAACGCGCTTCACAACTTGCAGCGTTTATGGTTCATGCGGCTTGTCTCTGCGGTGAGCCAATAATCTCCCAAACTGAACGGGGCAGCATGGAGCTCTACAGCATGCATCCAACACTACACCATAGTAGAAGTAGAAATTACTGTTTACAACACGGCATTCCAGCATTTTTAACAGCGTCCTCGTCTTTTCCGACAGTGCGAGTTATTTCTCTCCAAGAATTATTAACAACATGTTGATCACGGTGATCTCTAAGAGCTGAATCATACAAATGTCTGTATTTACGACCCTCTGCCATACTAGTTCTTGCCGGTGCGCCATGTTTTTCCGCGTCCGACCGTCCGCGTGGTTAGGAATTTTCCTAGGTGCGCGTTGCGGAAATTTTGGGCCGTGCGGAGGCGCGGTGGAGGGGCGTGGTTGTTAAAATGACGCAATTTCACCCCGCTGAGCCGTGCGGACCTCGCGGACACATCAAGCATAAACCAACCTTAGGCGCCATGTTTCCTGCTGAGCTAATGCGTAAGCTATGCAACGTAGCTTGTGTAAGCATGTGGGGTGACCTCATTTGTGCCAACTGCAATTGATAGGGGGAATTGTTGGCAAAAATGGCAAACGATTCCTAGGATTTGAAACAGTGGGAACCGGTTCACAACAAGAACCGGTTTTTCACTCCAACCCCTGGTCAAAATGCACAACTGTTTTGTAAAGATCTTAAGCAAGTAACAGGAGCGACCCAGAAGTTATTTCTTGTTCCCCTAAGAAGCCACAGCATCTTTTTGTTTTAAGCCTGATTCATGCTTCTCCATCTGCGTCAGTGTGGATACACGCAACGTCCTTGCGTGCCTGCCGGAGAGCTCCGCAAGGACGGACGGAGTCGAGCTCTCTTTTCTAAACATCCGTCAGTCGAGACGGGCAACGCAAGCTTGTGATTGGTCAGGACGCCGCTGTTGTTTACAGCGCCGCCATTGCGCCCTCAAAAACATAAAGACAGCCAAGGATAGCAAGCGGCTGACACGGAGAAGCTTGAAGAATACCTCGTGAAAAAACTCTAAAAATATGAAAGTTTCCCCCGTGACTGGAGGAGTGAAAAGATACACAGCAAGCGTTTTATTTGTGGACGGAAATGACAGGAAACGTGGGTTTAGAGGTGGCGAGCGCATGAAGAGGTGGAGGAGAATGAGAGACAAATATGTCTGTTAAAAAGTCTCTTATATACAAAAAACACAATATAAACACTATCTCGGACCGATACATGACAGGAAACCACAGAACAGCGCTACACCCTCTGTTGTCCTGCCGGGCAATTGCTTTGCAACACTCTCCAGGAGACGGAGAAGTATGAGAGCAAAATGCTTCCGTCAATCCGTGCGTGTCTGTCCCTTGCGGAGCTGACGGAGAAGCATGAACCAGCCTTTACTCTATTATTGGGGGAAGCAGGCTAGAGGCAAATGTTGAGTTAACAATGGTAATGGCAAATAATCAGCTCTAAAAAATTCTCGATCTATTTTTACAAGAACCAAAAACTCGATATTACAGCGACATGTATTTACTCTATTTATTTACTTTCTACACAATGATCAGCTTACTGTGCATGACTTTCTTTGCTCTTTATCTAGAATCTTCCGGTGCTGAACCGTAGCTGGCAACAGCCATGACACTCATGAAACAGGAGTGTGAAAGACACCTCGTTTAAAAATAGGCTGCAGAAACCAAATTTGACCACAGGATGTCCTTCATAATGACCTTTATAATGCACCTTTAACAGCACGGTATATCGATTTTGTATTGACAATTTACCAGCTGTATTTATTTTGTGCTGTGCCGTTTATACCCTGACTGCTAGGCGGCGGCATTTTACAACCTTCTTTCTAATTGAACAACGAGATCTCGCAAACACTGTATAAGTCTAGGAAGTGTAAAATTAAAGAGGAACTTCACTGAAAAGCCTTTTTTTCTGATTCTAATAGGTCACTCTGAGTTTGTCATGCAGACCGAACATAAAAATAGTTTCTGACCCCTGTTTCATTCGTTAGCTTCTGATTGAAAATAGACAGTGAAACTCTAGGGTTTGAAAAGTCTGACAGATCTATGTGACACCGTCACTTAACATTCATGGGCTCACCCATCTCGACTCGCAACGGGGAAGGCTGCTTTTGGTTAAGATTCCAGGAAACAGTCTCGGCTAGTAGAAGAAGCTATTTCACATCATCTCCCCTGTATTTCAGTATATATATTGTATCACCAGGTTCTTGCCATTACAGACCCCAGGTTTTTGTGATTGCTAGATGACTCATCCCAACCTCCTCATATAATTATTTCCTCAATGTTGGTGTTCTTCTAAAGTTTCACTGTCGATTCCAATAATGACTAAGCACAGGAACATAGGGTGTTTCTCAATGCCAAGGAACCTTGCCTCAATGTCTTGGCCCCGCCCCGGTTGCCTAGGAGATACGTCATCGGGAGCCGCCAAGACGTGTTCCAATGTTCATGTTCTACCGAGACGTGTGTTCTCCGTTTGTTAGCCATTTAGCTAGCTGAGCGAGGATACATGGGAGGTGTCTTGTAGCCTAGCCTTGGTCAAAAATCACCCAGAATGTGCCGCTGTATTTTCAAAAGGATGGCAAATCAGATGCCGGCAGCTACTTCGGGGGCAAATTTAAAATTTAAAACTTCGGGGTCAACTAATTTTAAAAATTTTTTTAGATCCAAAGAAGTTATCTATTGTTGGTTAGTTGCTTAGTAGTTGCAGCTTCGTTGGCTAGCGGGTAGTAACTCACTTGTGTTTTTAATTTAATAAACATATACACAATTTAACTAATATGCATAAAATATAACGTTGTCTCCTGTGTCACGTGACTTTACGTGACCGCTGCGGAAGCCGCAGTCACGTGATGCAAGTCTGTTCCATTTAACTGTTTTCTTTGACCAAGGAAGGACAGTGTCCTCGTGACCAAGGCGCCTGGCCTCGCATGACATCGCCTCACAAGGCCTGGCGCTTTGACACTGAGAAACACCCATAATTTTGAATTTGAAAGAAACCAAAACACACCCTAGTGGAAGGCTGCTGTATTTTTTAGGCCCCACTAACCTCCATGCAAACACATTTTCTGGTTAAAAATTAAACATTGGTTTTTTTTCCAGACATCAACTCGTGTTGATTCACATCATTTTCTTTATGCCTTCAGCTTTAATGTCAATGCTTCAAACACAATATTTGTTTTTTCATGCATTGTCCAAACTAACAGTCTGTCATAAGCCCGGCTGCTCATCGAAGGACTTGGCCAGCTCTTGCACATGAGTTTGTGTGATGAAATTCACATCACACAAAACTTGAGGTCAAGCTGAAGAAAAACCATGAAATTAGACGATCTTTCTCCGTCATCCTCCCCAGAAACACGAGTACCCATTAATCAACCACACTTTCTAGTATCCAGTATTAGCTGGATTGATTTACTGCCGCTGTTTCATGCCTTTATAGAAACCTATTGTTTAATAAAATCTGCTATTTGACAGGTTTCAGTGTAGAATTACCAGACATGCATCAAGGGTTTGGAACTACTTTATTAGTTATTTAATATTTTCTATGTTTTCTGTAGTTATTTTATGGTCGGTTATCTGCTGATTCTGTCTGCTTTTTCAAGATGAAATCACAGAAAATACAGCTGAAACTTCAATTAAAAAACAGGATTTACTGCCTCACGTGTTGGTTTTAATACACATTTTATCATGGCATCTACCATACAGTTTGTAAAATTCCACTATGCACAAGTGTGAGTATAAATGTGTGAAGTGGGTCATTATAGGGCTAGCTGCAGTAGCAGCAGCAGCACGGGAGGTGGTGGGGGACATCTGGGCACCGGGTAGCGATGATGGCGGTGGATTACACTGCCGCAGATGATGTGTTGCCCGGCCCACATTAGCATGAATGCTTCATTATCTCACTACTTGTACATAATGGCAACAACTCCACGGAGGGGTCAGGCCTCGTCACGGCTCATCAGCCCACTGACGGCCCGGCCTAAAGAGAAATGAGGAGCAAGGCAGAGCTGCTCCCCGCTAATCCATCGCCTCCACTTAACACCACAGCCCCAGATAGCCTGCATTAGACACTATATGGCTTTTGTTATCTCTTTATATGCATGACAGTGCAGTTCGCAGTAACATTCGGTGATTTGAAGAATTCATTAGTGTTGGGAAAAGTAAATGAACAAGTTAAATATGCAAAGTCCTTAAAAGGAACATGGTTACAGTATTGTTTGCAAAAGGGTTCTAAGATATTCATTAGGAGGTATATGCATTGTGGCAATTAAAAAATTTCAATTTTTTGTGTTCTTTTGTTTTGTCAAGAAGGTCTCATTAAAATTCATGTCTTCTCAGTTCTGGTCAGCATGGCGGCTTTCATAAAGAGAGATCAAAACTAATGAATTGCTTGTTCAACTATTGCTGATGATTATGAATGAGATAATTAATTGTCATTTTTTTGCATGTAGCACAATTTTTCCTAAATATTATGTAAAAAAAAAAGACAGTTATTTTTAGTGCATAGCACACCTGAAGGGTTAAAATAGTGTGAATTTTCCAAATTTCAAACTTATAAAAGCTAATTTAAAGGGACAATTATTCTGAAATTCTTATTCAAATACACTTTTTAAAAGAAAAACTCATTAATAAATTACTCCGTTCAGCTTTAAATCAAGGTCTTTCTGTCCTTAAAGTATGAATAGGTTTTGTAAAGTTGGAATTTACAAACATTTTATGGTCTGATTTGATTCCTTTGACTTTGCAAAACATATCAGATAAAGCAAATAACTTCATCCAGTTATCTAAGGGTGTTTTTAAAAATATATTGAGATAAATGTGTAAAACATTTGTGAATGTTGAAAGTTTTTTTAAGTATTTGTTAAAAATCAGTAAATTTTATACCCGATTTTTATGGTTATATGTTACAAAGCCACCAATATTTTTTTACAACTGGGCGTCAATTTGTTGATTTTCAACATTTAGATGGATTTTTCCCGAGATCATTAGTAAAAACTACACATTGTCTCTTTAAACAGTGGAGAGTATTGTCATTACTGAGAGCTGTCCTCTTTCAAAACTGATATTCAGATGATGCAGAAGTTTTATTTATTTATTTATTTTTTACAACTCAAGGATCAAAAGCTTGGTGTGTATTTGCATTTAAACGAAAACTTCACACATTGAGTTAAATTCAGATTTATATTAATGAATGGGCTTTAAAGTTTGACCTATTAAAGTGAATTATCTGGTCCATGGTAAACATGTTGATGGTGACACTAGTACTGTCTGAACTGGTCACATGTTTCTGCTGCTCTTTTGTGTGGGTCCGCTGGTGACGTTTCAGACTCCCCGACGCAGAAAAGCATTTCCCACACTGGTCACAGGGAAATGGCTTTTCTCCGCTGTGGATCCGCTGGTGACGTTTTAACTTTGATGGTAAATCAAAGCTCTCGTCACAATGGCCACAGCAGTAGCGCTTCTTTGTCTTTTTGGTAGGCTGAAATAAAGACAAGGTAAATATAAAAACTTTTAATACAGATGCTTCAATATGTTTTCTCTCACAAACTCATGTTAACTTTTGGAAAAATGTAAGCAGATGAACTAACTTCTATCATAATACATTTACATAATAGTTTTGTACCAGACATCACATTTAAAGGTACATTTTATTACAGGTTACACTTTTTTCAAATGTTTCCTATAGCAATCAGATTTCATGTTGTTTATGCATTTAGCAAACATGTTTATCCAAAGCAACATTTTGGACCAAAATCTCTGCTCTACAAGTGAAATCAACCCACCTCTTCCAGTGACGACATTTTCCTGTTGGTGACACTTCACTCCTCCACAATCCAGGAATCCCCTCTGGAATATTCAAAAGAACACAACATATCTGAGGAAACGCTGTGAAAATTAGCTATTTAAAGATGTGGCTATACTAAATCTGGTAAAGATATAATCGGCAGGTATGCAAACAGTACTTTTATAATAATTCAAATGAATTAATTTCCATTTGAAGATTTCACTAGCAGCCCAAATCACCTCAATTATTCATCTGATTCTGCTGAATTCATGCAAAGATTTGGATGACAAAACAGCTAAAATTCAAAGTTTCCAAAAATAAACATTTTTAAAAGCTTCTTCAGACGAGCAGATGATCATAAAATCTTATCTAAAGGGGTTTTGACAAGTAATTAAAATTGCATCCACTTTTCCTAAGTTAACACACATCTTTTCAGTGGCGGACTGGTAATCGGGAGAAACGGGAGATTTCCCGGTGGCCTGGCCTTTAAACTGGCCCGCTCAGTGATTGCCGGTCATGACGTGCGTAATATCTAAATGAGCAATCCGTCATGCAGCTCATCAGGGCATCTGCTGTCCTGATGCTCGCACAAACGGAGCAAGCATATTGCAAGCTTGTGTGTTATGTGCATTACAGGCAGCGATCCAGACAGCATCATCATTTTGTTGGATTTACATCAAAAACACAGTTAAACCCCCTCATTAGATGGTTTTAAATTAATCCTAGATCAAAGTTTAAATTGAGGTTTAAAGTTCTGTTGCAGGTTCAAATTTAAACTTAGTTAAGTGTGAAAATTAAACTGTTTAAAAGAGAGGTTTAAACTTAATCCGTTTTAATTTTAAAGTTGGTTTTAAGTTTGGTGCAACAAAATTTAAACTTCAAGAGCAAGTCACCCCCAAATCAACTTTTTTTCTGATAAATTAAATAAATGTGTGTCTACGTGCTGCAGACACGTGTAGTCAATAGTTTTGCACTTTAGTGCATTTTAGTTAAAATTGTCTGCCTAAAACTGTCAGTGTTGTGCCATTGTCAGGTAAAAACTCTGCACTGCATTTGAATTTAAATCTGCCATTGCTATTGGCTAAAAGGTACCCTAGGACGTTAGCTGGTACCATATGATGTCACAATGTCGTTGGGAGCCTGTGTGTGTATTTGTTAGCTGCTCCGCCCTCTCGGTCTGCTAGGCAACAGCATTTGTTGCATTTTTCAAACAGGAAGTGGGAGTTGAGTAAGATCTGGTAGGGGGTGACTTCCTCTTTAAACCATGATTTAATCTGAATTTAAAGTTAAACCTTGTTGGTGCAATCTGCTCTAAGAACATTTAAAATCATGTTTGTTTTTTCAGCAGGAAGCATCATCAGCTGCAAACACAAACCTGTGAGCAACTCTATTAATAAATCCAAAGTTTAATAAGTGCTTTTAAAGAAAACCTTTTACACAGATAAAGTAGTACATGTATTTGTCATTTTAAAAGTGCTGATTTCCTCCTCTGAGTTTTTAGGGTTTAAGTTGAGCTTGTAAAACCTTTTTTATTCTTCAGAAAAGAGAAATCTAAAATGTATTGAATGGTTTGCCGGTCTGGAGCCCCTCAGTGGGACGTTATGTCTCTTTAGCTTCACTTTACCGTTGTTTTGGTCATCGTTGCCTTCGCTCTGTTGAAAGTGTGAGGCGGTCTGGACTCAGACCTGGCTGAAGTTGTGGGTTCGCTTCTATTTTAATGCCACAAGCTGATTATTTCCACACTGTAATTACATTATCCTCCCCTTTATGCAGGAGTGGTCTCTGGGGACTAATGGATACAGACATGTATAATTCATTAATCATTAGCATCCAATTTGACAATTAGACATGATTGTTGAATTTTAAGTATCAAAGTTGTCGTGCAGTTTGTCTAGTGTCTTTTTTTTCTTCTTAGAATCTTATTTTGTAGCATGATTTAAAAAATAGTACCGGTAAATCTTTTACGACTGAATTTTGTTACACACACACACACACACACACACACACACACACACACACCATTCTTCATTAGTAAAAGTCTCTTTGCTGCCTTCTACAATCCCCTTTTAGAGCTATTAGTCGTTATTCTAACAGAAGCGTTACTTAATGTGTTGTTCTTCCATCACATTTTCAAAAGCAAAGTTTCACGTTTTCTTTTTAATCCTTCCACTGAGTCCCCCCTCCTCCTCTGCTCTGATTTCAGCATGCTAATTTAGTCGGTCCTCCTCAGCGTGATTCCCTCGCTCTGTCTCCCATTCTTGCTGCGATTCTGCTCCCTCCCCTCTGGGACCTGAAGATTAATATTCCTGGGCCCAACAAGATAATTACTGGTACTAATTAGACATGATTATGTGAATTTGATACACTTATTACTCTAGATAATGAGTAGGACATATTATCCTAACAAGCACCCGTGCCGCTTAGTTTATTTTACACACCAGCCTCACACTATATTTTCTGTTATTGTCACCTCAATCAAAAACGGATATTCTCGTGTAATTACTGAATAAAAGGAGCTTGATGTGTGGTACCTGTGTGGTAACGGAACATTGTTGGGAAAAATCAGGAAAATGGAATGTTTTCCAAAACAATACGTGTTAAATTTTCAGCTTTTGGTGTCAAATCAATGTTCGCTTGAGCTATTTTAGACTGTGTGTGTGAATCTCAAAACCAATATAAAACCCTTTTTATTTCGTATTGCATGACGCAATCCCATTAATACCGTAGCATCTTTTAGCCATTAATCTGCATCCTCTCATGTGATTGGGGTGAATTTCTTAGAGTAGTTGAAGCAGCCGCTCACGAACAGGAGGGAGAGGACCTCACATGGCGCTGCCTTGCCCATGAATTAGTAAAGAGAGCCAGGCGTCCACAGCTCGCCTGATTGGAAGTTAGGGAGAGAACGCCCGCTGACGCCAGTGGAGATCGATGTGGCAGTCAGAGGAATGAAGAAAGATAATTAGCGTTCAGAGTGTATCTTGTTAATTAAGGGCTAATTAGAGGCAGAGATGGAGGGAGAAGGGTGTGTGTGTGTGTGTGTGTGTGTGTGTGTGTGTGTGTGTGTGTGTGTGTGTGTGTGTGTGTGTGTGTGTGTGTGTGTGTGTGTGAGAGACTGGTTATCATAGATATGTTCACAAGTAAGCTAGCTGCAGCATCAACCGCATAACACTCTACTGAATAATTGCTGCTTCATTACAGGCAGTTTGGATTTTTCAGTTACTTTGGAGATTGTGTCTTTGCTCAAATGAATAAAAAACTAAGTGTGATTTTTTTTCCTCCTCCAGGTGCGACTCACTCCAACAGCAGCATTTCTCTGCAGATGGGCGGGTCGGCATTTGGCGGCAGCAAGGACGGCATGCACCAGCGTTCCTTCTCCGTGTCCAGCGCCGACCAGTGGAATGAAGCCATCAACACCAGTACAAGCAGCGTAGCACGTAAGCAACCCACACCCTCATTGAAATTTACAATTTTACTCAAATGTGAAATGTTCAACAAACACAGGAGATCCGGAGGGTAATTTTTGCACCTTTATTTTGGGGGTGAGTGAAACGAGCTTCGTTTTCATGATTAGGTGATCAGGACTGTGATCGCTGTGACCTTTTTGGCTGCTGCTCTTTCATAAAAGCAGCGTGTTCAGAGGTGGGGGGTTGGTGACAGTGAAGGTTAACTTTCCTCCATTGATGCATCTCTTTACTGCCTTCATGTCACTGTAGTTGTGTGAAGTACGATAATGTATTCAC
The DNA here is from genome assembly GCF_043380555.1 of Nothobranchius furzeri. Lineage (NCBI taxonomy): Eukaryota > Metazoa > Chordata > Actinopteri > Cyprinodontiformes > Nothobranchiidae > Nothobranchius > Nothobranchius furzeri. Next base: position 50,171,626 of record NC_091751.1, on the reverse strand, counting down.
CATATCTTATCTTACACCCCCCCCCCCCCCCCAATCCATCCTGTCTTTACCTTCCATCTTCCTCTCTGCCCCCCCCCCCCCCCCCTGTTTTTGTCTCCTTTCTTCCGAGGAGGAAAATGAATGCTTTTCGGGAGTACCATTCATCACCAGTTATTTCCCTCTCTTTGTGGTTGGCAGTAAAAAAGCACTTAAATGCACATCAACAGAATAACAGTCATTTCCATGCATGTTTGCACTCTGGTAGTTCTCATTAGCGCGGCGGCGGCTCCCCCCCTCCCCGTGGGCTCCCAGGGGCCCCAGCAGTTTAAAGAGCGCACTTTACGAGCACTGCTGGAGTCCAACTGCACGGCCCTCGTGGTTCCGCAGACAAGCCTGACTCTCATTTGGAGCTGCCGAACGATCAATTCTGCCTGGACGCAGGCACTTCCATCACCACACCCCCCCACCCCCACCCCCCTCGCCTCCCATCAGCAGCATGCCTAAAGCCGAATTACTTAGATTCGTGGGGTCCTCAAATAAATGAGCATGTGTGTGTGTGGCTGTTTGCATGTGGACTTTTTCTACAAACTGTTCTCGTGTCAGAAAATCTCTATAGTCGGATGTTTCCCCAAACACGGAGATCCGAAACTGCAGAGGACTTCCCGAACTGGGAATTAGGAGGGCAGAATTTCCTTCATTCATATTTGTTAAACTGAAAAACCCTCACTATTATTACCATAGCTCATTTACCAGCATCCGGTCTTCTACTAAATCACATTCACAATTTGCTCCATTATTCTATTTTCTTCAATTATTTCCATGCTACTTTTAAGGTAACCACAAATGAGCTTGAATGAGGCAAATGAGCTGAAAACGATGGTGGAAACGTGGAATGATAGATTTCTGTAATCAGTACATAGCTGATATGAACAGTTTAGAGACTTTTACAGTGAGAAAATCCTGTTTGTGGCTTAAAAACTTTGTTTTTTTACTCTTCTTTCCAAATGCCAATCAGAATTAAAGAGTAGGGGGTGTGAATCTATTGATCATGAATGTTTTATTGATATAGTGGATTCAGTGTTTGCCGATCTCTCAAATTTCGTCCTAATACCATTTTGATTTTGATTTAGGATCCCCAGATCAATATAAAACAATATAAAAAGGGATTAAACACAATCTTTTCTAAGGGGAGTGACAGTTTCTTTACTTTTTTTCTCACTGCTCGCCATGACACCACTAACATCTTCATTTAAAGCCATTTTCCCCCTTCAAGAATTACGTATGATTTCTTAGAAATTTGTAAAAGTGATAAAATGTACTACATGTATTGTATTGGGATGTATTGCCTACATTATATCAACTTTTTTGCTAAGCCCGCTCCTCATCCTGTAGAGCCCCATGCAATGTGAATTGAAGGCCATTCAGCTTTAGCCGATAGCTTTAGTTATTTGCTTACATGCAGATGTCGGTCACAAAGCGTGCACACACACATTTGCATAAGTACCTACACTGGTGCAAAGTTAGCCTTTCGAAAAAAATATGCATCGATGCTCTCTCAGAGGTGCACACTTGCTTCCGGTCGTAATCACGGAAGTAGGGAGAGGGGCTTACGGTGCAGTTCCCCCGCCTCTGGATGGTGCCCTCAGAGAAATGGTGACGTGGAGGAAAAGGTGAAAAATGGAACTTCAGCAGAACTTCAAAGTAAAACAATTTTCTAAATAAAACTGTGTTTGATAAATAGTTATTCTGTTGCATTTTGGGTGGATGACCATATAATGGATGCAAATCATTACGTTCCTATTAAACAGTGCACCTTTAGTGTAAAATGTGTCCGGACTATCAGAAAAATTGACTTGATTGAAATGCATCCTTCATATCTTTCATCTGAATGTGTCTTCAATAATCAATAGAGGGTGTTGCACAGTGAAGGGTGCTCATGTTTTGCCATCTGAATAGACTTGAACCAAGCCCAATCACTCCATTATCCTTGGTGAAGGTTGCAGGTTATAACCTAAAATGTGATGCAAAAACAGCAGATTGATGATGCGCAGGAGAATGAATGCATTTTAGCCAGGTAACTATTTCCATATTATTTAAAGAATGTTCTCATTTGTATACCCACTGAGCAAAGGCATGGAGCAAAGGGGTAGGAGCATCTCTTGAATATTGAGCACCGCTTTTTGATTAAATCCCGGCCCAATTTTTTTTATTGCTCCCAGTCATAAAGAGGCCCATTCTTTAATGCAGAGAATGCTTTTTTAAAAGCTGCTCTTCATCGTACGCCTCAATCTTTGATGCAGGATTAAAAGCAGGAGTCT